>NC_000077.6:84497691-84821977 GCF_000001635.26 Mus musculus | reverse complement strand
CATTAATGAAACATAGAGGAAGGGCTCCCTCCATGCGTAGTGCAGGGTCTTGTGAGAGTTGCCAGTTGGAACTCTCAGTGGTGACTTTGGAAGGAGGAGGATAGTTGAGGACATGAGGCAGATGTCACTGTGAAGCAGGAGCCCTGTGGCCTTGATCCTTTCCCCTCAACCTCCTCAAGGCCTATAAAGCCCAGGCTGAGCAGGACCTCTGTTGGCCCAGTGTATCTCTCCAGGCTTGGTAGAGACACAGTTCGCCTTCAAACTCCATGACAAGGACCCGGGGGAAGCAGCTGCCACCTATGAACACATAAAGGTGGGTCTCCTTCTGGGCCTATGAAAGCCACTCAGTCCTTAAGTTCCCTCAAACTGTACCCTCTGCTGTGCTTGTCACTCCTGGAGGGCTGGGATGGGAATGCAGATGGATGTTAGAGTCCCTCAGAGGCGGGGAAGGAACTTAGGTCAGGGTCAGGTCTACTCTTGTCTCAACAACCCCCCACCCCTGCTTTCAGTGTCTCAGACCAGAGGACGTGGCTGAGGCTGTCATCTACGTTCTTAGCACACCCCCACATGTTCAGGTAAGTATGGTCTTGGCTGCCTACCCACTAGCAAGAGCTTAACCGTGCCCAGCAGGGAGTATCTAAGCAGGTGGCTGCCTCAAACCCTCCGCTCTCCACAGGTTGGTGACATCCAGATGAGGCCCACAGAGCAGGTGACCTAGTGTTCTGTGGGGAGATCCTACCTTCTCCACCCTTCACGGCTCGCCTCCTGCCTCTGGATTTTAGGTGTTGATTTCTGGACTCTGCAGCTTACTTTCTATGTCCACCCCACTAAGGGATAGACAGCTTGTCAGACTATTCCCATTACAAATGTGAAAAACTGGGCCGGGAAGAGAAGACAGAATCTCGACTGTTCTATCTAACTTCTTCTGAGTCCTCTTGGGGCTCCGTAACCTTTGCTCTCCTGTGCCTCTTCCTTTTGACCTAGGAAAGGGATGTACCTAGAAGGGGCATTGCTCTATCCTCTTACACCCTACCCCCCACCCCTTAGGGTTGGAGCAGCAGAGACCTCATCTTTTACCTGTGTGGTTGTCCAGGGTTCCAGGTTCCCTTCCCAACCCTCCTGCCTCCCCCCCCCCCAGCTCTCCAGCCAAGTTTTGGCCCTCACCCTGGGGTCCTTACCACGGCTACAGAGTATCAGGGTCTGTCTCCTACTACATTTCACTGTAACAATTAAAGAGAGAGATTACAACCTACTCTACCTTCAGAAGTATCTTTCAGTTTTTTCCCCCCTTCCTGGTGATCAGTGTGGTTGGTGTCTCAGAATTCCTTCCAGGTAGCTAGGAAGGTGGGTAGATTCGGAACATCACTTCTGGAGTGGGCACAGGAGATGGTTAGTTCCAGGCCAGCCATAGGAGCCAAGGATACAAATGTCCCCAAAATACATAATTAAGTACATCCACTGCTGCTCTAGAGGACCCATGTTGATTCCAGTCCCAGGGAGTCCTACATCCTCCTCTCTCTCGCTGGGCCACCAGGCACACATGTGGTGCACAGCCACACGGACAAACAATATGCCCGCACATGTGAAAGAATTTTGAAAAATAAGTTGGAGCCAGGTATACTAATACTATTGCACACCTTTAATCCCAACATTTGAGAAGCAGAAGCAGGGAGACCTCTGTGGATTTGAGGCCAGCCTGGGCTACACAACGAGTTTCAGGCCATCCATGAGGGCTGCTTAGTGAGACATTGATTTTAAAAAAGAGGGGGTGGGGGCTGGAGAAATGGCTCAAATGTTAAGAGCACTGGCTGCTCTTCCAGAGAACCCTGGTACAATTCCCAGCACCCACAACTGTAACTTCAGTTCTTGGGGATCCAACACCTTCATAGATGTACATGCAGGCAAAACAACAATGCACATTAAAAAAAAAAAGGAATCATTAGGAAAAGGGAAAAGGTTTAAAAAGATATTTTAAAAGACTAGGCTGAAAAGAGCCAGTCTGGGCAGTGAGCAAGGAAGTCGTAGAATTACCATGGGCCAAGGGCATCGGCTGCTTGTCAGCAGAAATACCGTAGGCTCGTTGGGGCTTTCGGGAGATGGGAAATATTCTAGGGGTTCTGCTGGCTGGTGCTGAGGGTCTGACAGGATATGCTTCTGGGAGAAAGTCCCAACTATGACATTGTGCCAGGATGTAGGATGGCTCCAAGACTGAGGATTGAACAGATGGCCAAACCACTGACATGCGGTGGTCTTTGAGGACGAGCAGGTGAACGCCTTCTAACTTCTTCCTTCACCCGGGAGCAGTCCAAGGTTAGCTCAGCACCAGCACAGCCTCTAGGCTCGCCTGCGTCAGCGGAGGCAGTGCGACTCACTCCTGTAGGGGGTGCAGTGGAGACGTGGTTGCCGCCAAGCGCACATGTGCGTCATCGGACAGGGGGCTGGGCCTCCAGAACCCGGAAGCTGGGGACCCACGTGGGAGGCTGGGAGGTGACTGTCTTGGCTCGAGGGTCAGGTTGTGGGCAGTCCTTGTGAGGGGACGAAGTGTGGGAGGTCAACGGGTCCTCCCCAGCTGTCTGTCAGTGGAGTCTCGGGCGCTGCTGGAGCAATGCGG
This sequence comes from Mus musculus, assembly GCF_000001635.26. NCBI lineage: Eukaryota > Metazoa > Chordata > Mammalia > Rodentia > Muridae > Mus > Mus musculus. Next base: position 84,819,366 of record NC_000077.6, on the reverse strand, counting down.
CGACTCTGGACGGTCGGGTGCTTCAGTCGCCTGATTGCCCGCCATTTCTCCTCGGTGGCTCGGCGCGGGGAACGGCCTGGCGGGGAGGAGCTGAGTCGCTTGCTTCTGGATGACCTGGCGCCGGCCCAGCGGCTGGAACGTCTATTTGGCTTGTCCCCATGCCTCCTGGCCTTGCGGGCTGCCCGTCGGCGCGTGGCCCGGCTCCTGCTCCAGGCCGGTAAGGCTGGGCTGCAGGGGGAGCGAGCCGAGCTGCTCCGGGTGGCCGAGGCTCGGGGCATCCCTGTCTTGAGGCCCAGGCGTCAGAAACTGGATGCCTTGTGCGGCTACCAAGTGCACCAGGGCGTGTGCATGGAGGTGAGCCCGCTGCGACCCCGGCCTTGCGATGAGGCGGCAGACACGAGCTCAGGCGACGACCCTCAGCAGCTGTGGCTCGTCCTTGAGGGGCTCCAGGATCCCCGCAATCTTGGGGCTGTGATGCGCTCCGCTCACTTCCTCGGCGTAGACAGAGTCATCACCAGCCAGAGAAACAGGCACGGACGTCCCTTAATTCAGTTTACGCCCAATCTGGAGGCGGAGCCAAGCTCCTAAGCACTGGGCGGGGAGCCCCGGGGTGTGTAGGGCGCGGGGCTAGAGATTTTCTGGTTTTAACACGGATCGTGGGGATCCTTTGCAGCTGTCCGCTTACTCCAGTAGTCAGCAAGGCCAGCGCTGGGGCTATGGAGGTGATGGACGTGTTCGCCACTCCTGACCTGCCCGGTTTTTTGCAGGTAAAATGGGGCGAGAGGGGAAGAAGAGGCGGAGGCGATGACTCTAGTTAGGGATGTTAAAGCTATCTCCAACGCAGTGGATTGGGGGAGGAGGAAGAGAAGGGACGTGGTGGCATTGATTCCTACGACCTTCTAAGTCCCACCAGGAAAGATCCCAGGGCCTTTTAAATAGAGCATCGTCTGAAGTTAGGGATTTCCTCGTCTCATTTACTACACGCCATGGCCACCTGTGTCGGCAAGTCAATGTCTGACAACCGTGGGACTTCAGCAGTACTCCAGGGAGCTGGTGGACTGGAGTCGTGGGTACCCGGAAGCTCAACTTCAAAGCGATTTAAACAAGGCTTTCCAAGGGGCGAGCTTTAGTGTTCTTTAGCTGTGTGTTTCCTAGCTAGACTCTAGGGGGCAGCATTGCCCCGCATTTGGCAGTCCCTCCACCCTCTATCCTTCCCCTGTCCCCACCCTCATCCCTCAGTGAGAAAATAACCTTGAAAAGAGGCTGAAGAAAGCTGCCTGATAAACTTATATTCAAGCCATATGTCTAATTTCAGATTTTTCCAGTAACCATGCAGGCGTGATGACACATATCTATAATTCCAGCTTTTAAGAGGTGGACACAGGAAGATCGTTTATTTCAAGTCCAGTCTGGGCTACCCAGTCTTAACAAAACAAGACAACAACAAATCTAGAAAACTAAAAAGAAACATGATTGTATCCAATATACCACAAGTATTATCATTAAAACATACATTTTAAATATTAGTGAAAAAAAAAATGAGACAGGTTATTGTGTGGCCCAGGCTGGCCTCAGATCCCTCAGAAATCCTCCTGTGTTAACCTCCTTAAGTTGTGTGCCATCATGCCCGGCTTAAATCCCGTTTTAAAATGCTTATACATAATACATCTCAATTTGGAATAGCCATATTTCAATCCTTAATAGTCACGTGTAGTAGGGCTGGAGAAATGGTGGAACAGTTAAGAGCACCGACTGCTCTCTCAGAGGATTCCCAGCACCCACGTGGTGGCTCACTGCCATCTATGACTCCAGTTCCAAGGGATCTGGTGCCCTCTTCTGGCCTCCCTAGGCATCGATCACATGTGGTGTGTACACTTACATGCAGTTTAACTCTCATGTAAAAAACAAAACAAAACAAGAAGACAAAGTTAAAATCTGTAGGAAGTGGCTTGGTGTGCTCTGAGATTTTCATATTGACCAGCACATGTCTAGAAGCATGTCTGGCTTCATCTCACAGGCAGCCCCCCTTCTGAGGAACTGTCCGAGACTGGTGGGAAGTGGAGTTCTCTCCTCACACCCCACACTCCCTGCCAGCATTGGGCCACAGAATTGTTTCCCCTGGTTACTGGGGAAGAGCTGGAGGCAGCAGCCAGCCCTGTGCCCCACCCACTGCCTACCAAAGCCTGCTCCATCGATACCAGCCCCACTGCAGCATGCCAAGAGTCTTCTGTGTTCATCTGACCTCATGTTAATCAGAACCTTCCCTTCGTACCCCATCAAAGCCCCGGACAGTCACAGTATCCTTCATGTTGCTTCAAAGGTCCATTCTTAGTTCTCAGGTACTTGACAGGTCTACAGCATCTAGCACATATGGTCATTCTGATTTTGTCTTGTTTTGTTTTTAATCACCTTTTTTTTCAGCAATCAAACTCAGCTTACACTAGGCAGACACATTGTCCGTGAGTCACAGCCTCACCCACTCCCCCTGGCCGTCCCTTTGCCTCTGCACTCTCCTGTAGGCATCTCCAGTGAATTCTCTTTGATCCCATGACCTCCAAACACTGTCATGTTCCAAGTCTCAGGCCTTGGATCTCTTTTGTGTAAATTGGCTTAATTTTTCCCCCCTAATCTAGTTGCCTAGCTTCATTTATTCCCTTGTATTGGCTTTTTGAGAAAAGGATCGGCTATGTAGCCAACCTCAGATTCATGATTCACAATCCTCCTGTTTCAGTGTCTCAAGTTCATATATATACATATATGTGTGTGTGTGTGTGTGTTGGGTATGTGTGCTACAGTGTGTGTGCATGTAGAGGTCAGAGAACAACTCTCTGGAGTTGGTTCTTTCTTGCCATTATCTATTTATTTATTTATTTATATATTTATTTAGAGATGGGGTTTCTTTGTGTATCCTTGGCTGTCCTGAAACTCACTCTGTAGATCAGCCTGGCCTTGAACTCACAGGAACCTGCCTGCCTTCCAAGTGCCGGGATTAAAGTTGTGTGCCGCCACCACCACCTCCCCCATCACTGTCACATTTAAACTCCTGACTTTCTTTCTTCTTCTTCTTCTTTTTTTTTTTTTAAATTAAAGGCAGGTTTATTTTGAGTTCACTGTCCCCAAGGACCAAGGCCAGGGAAGTGGCCATGGGGAAAGGGGAGGGGGGAAAGGGCAGAGAGAAAAAGAAAAAGGGTACTCCTGACTTTCCATTCCCCAGTTCCAGATTACTCCACTCCTCTGCTACACAGCTCTCTCCCTCCGCTCCCACAGTGGGCATTTCAGACTCCTTGTTTCCAGGTCTGACCATGGCTATCTGTTTTTCTAGGACCTGCCCAGCTCAGTTGTCCAGCCCAGACATTACCTCTGACTTCTTGATCCCACAGCTATGTCCCCAGATCCTTGTCCTTGGAGTTACTGTCACACCATCCCCATTTCTCACTGTTTCCTCTGCTACCCTTGTCGGAGTCCCCAGCTCCCTGGACTGGGGCTTGGGCCTCAGCATGGCAGGCATAATGATTCTGCTGAGGCCCGAGTCACACTGCGTCACTTGGCTCATAACCTTTCAAAGCACTAGGTCTGTGGTTCATACTTGTAATCCCAGTACTTGATTGAGAAACTTAAGACAGGAAGATCACCATGGGTTCAGGCCAGCCTGGGAGATATATATATATATGATGTATATGAGTACACTGTCACTCTCTTCAGACACCCCAGAAGCGAGCATCAGATCCCATTACAGATGGTTGTGAGCCATGGTGTGGTTGCTTGAAATTGAATTCAGGACCTCTGAAAGAGCAGTTAGTGCTCTAAACCACTGAGCCATCTCTCCAGCTCATGAGCTCATATCTTAAAAACTAAGACAACTGTTCAAAGCTTTTTTTATTAGTATAAAAGCCCTATGTTTCCAGTGACCCTTGAGACCTAACCCTATGTGATCATTGTCCTGCCACTGGCCAACTTAATAGTCTTTAGGTATGACAGGTGGGTGGGGTCTTCGTGCCTCCATACTTGCAGATCTTCCTGGAAGTCTGTAACCTTCTCCCACTGTCTATGAGAACTTACTCGTTAGTTATCTTCAGACCCGTCTTTTTGCCATCGCTTCAAAGGGGACTTCTACCATCACTGTGTCCCACAGCTGGGATTTTAGTCTGTATGTTCTTGACCTTAGTGCCCAGAGCAAATCCAGACCAGGTAGAGGTCCTGGCTGACTTCCTAAGTTGAAGACATTTCTCAGTGAATGTGCGTGTGCAAGGCTGGACCTGTCCTTGACCGTGTAGCTCTGATGAAGATTCGGTGCACCAGCACATGGCATTTTCTTTCCTCTTCTAGGCCAAGGCCCAGCAGGGGTGGCTCGTGGTGGGCACAGTGGGCTGCCCAGGTCCTGAGATCTCCCAGTCCTCCAAGGTCCCCATCACTAGCTGCTTAGAGTTCGTCTGGGACCGGCCTACCCTCCTGGTGCTGGGTAGGTAGGGTATACCTGCTTTTATATTTGCTGATGTCATCTGCATGTGGACATCATTTGCATGTGGACATCTGGCTAATACTGTCTCGTGTTCTGCAGGCAGTGAGGGCTCTGGTCTGTCCCAGGAGGTTTTTGCCTCCTGCCAGCTGCTCCTTACTATTCTGCCCAGACGCCACCTGCCTCCTGGTCTTGAGTCCTTGAATGTATCTGTGGCCACAGGTGAGTCTACCCCTCCCCTCCCCTTCCCTCCCCTCCCCTTCCCTCCCCTCCCCTCCCCTCCCCTCCCGTTTTCTGATTGATTTAACCTGAACAAGCTTCCCGCTCTGTGCTTCCCTTGTGTGTGTAAAGCAAGCGTGCCCTGCCTGTGTTGTAACCCTATCCTCTTCTTGCCTTTAGGTATTCTTCTACACTCCATTTGCAGTCAGAAGAAGGGTTTCCCTGTACAGGAGAGAGGACAACTTCTCCAAGACTCCTGAGAACCCTTAGCTACGTCTGAAGGACTCAGAGAGGCCCAGTACCCAGGACTACTACCACTGTGGTCAGAAAAACCGGCCAAATGTGGGCTGACATTGACTGTCTGAGATGTGCGTGTGTAGGAACCGCAATGAGTCACACATCCGTCCTCAGGCTTGGATGTAATGGGCCCTCTACTTGTAAGAGCCTGTTTACTGGCTACAGTCAGGAGAACTTTAGAGACCAAAAGAAGTTTCGTATCCAGTTGGAAATGGTAGTTCGCTAGTTTCCAGGACGGGTTAGGACAGACAGTATCTGTCCTGGATCCCAGTGGAAGTCAGGGGGCTGTTCTTGGCATGCGGAGGAGCAAGGCAGTCCAGCGCAGGGTGTGTGGGATGTGAGGGTGAGTTTGTAGAGGGAAGCTGACTGAACAGATGCATATTCCTGTCTCTTGGGATGATGGGGATAGGACACCAGATCTCATCAGCGAGCCCTGAGCCGCTGAGCTGTCATGCCCAGTCTCTCCATTAGGTGGCAGTCTTGCTCTTTGCACCATGGTTTTGCAGGCCCCTTGCAAGGAGAGCCCTCTGTGGAGGTGGGAGTGGAAGGCTTAGAGATAGGGAAAATAGCCAACAGCTTCTAGACACTGGCCAGTCCAGCCCCGTGGAGGGAACCTGTGATCCCAGGCCCTTGTTGCCTCTTTGAGTCTGAGAGGCTGTGAAATCAGGATTACTTTTGTGGAATCCGACTAGGCTTGCCCCGTCCTCTAGAGTCCCACAAGTGGAGCAGAAGTGATATTGCCAAGTAGTGGTTTCACTCTGGGCTGCATGCTGGAACACCTAATAAGCTTTAAAGGAACAAGGCCAACACAGCAGCTACTGTGTGCTGCTGGGAAGGGCAGGAACACCCTGGGCAGTACCATTTCTTTTTGTTTTTGAGGCAGTTCTGTGTATCTATGGTCTCCTGAAACTTGCTATTTAGCCGAGGATAACCTTGAACTTTTGATCCTCTTACCCCACTATGCCCAATTTATATGTTGCTGAGGATAGATCCCAGAGCTTTGTGCAAGCTGGCATTCACTCTGCCAACAGAGCTACATCTGAGCCCTAGGCTGGATAATTCTCTGTTGTAGGAACCGTCCTGAGCATCGTGAGAGGTATCCACCAGATGGCAAGAAGTCTGCACCCTATCTCTCATTATGAAACCAAAACTGTCTCCACACATGGACGGGTATCTGACCGACAGCCCTGAGGGTGGGATGGGAGGACAGCAACCCTTGAATTGGAATCCTGGATGTTGTAAGAGTTGGGGTGAGTTGCCTCCATGCCTCCTTTATATCCTCGGAAGATGTATGTAGTAGGTGCTCAATAAATAAACACTCCTTTCCTCTGTAATCTCCCTGGAGTTGATTTGTAGGTTCCTAACAGCTATGTACACTTACTACAAAATTTGAATCTGTTTACAGAGGACCTATAGTAGTAACGTGTCTTGTTGCTGTTTGGGAAATGCCTGACAGAAACATCTAAGGGAAGGGTTTGAGTTTGAGGAAATACTGTCAATTCATCATACCAGGGAAGACACAGCAGCAGGATGGGTGTGAGGCAGTGCACCCCATCACGGCAGGAAGTGGGGTGAAGGGTGCTGATGCTCCCTTTTCCCTTTTCATTTAGCCCAGGACTCCAGCCATGGCACAATGCTCCCCACACTCAGGGAGAGTCATCCCTGAGTCCTCCCTGGAACACCCTCACAGCCATGCCCCCAGGTGTGTCTCCCAGGTGATTCCAAACCCAGGCAAACAATAAAGATGAACCGTCACAGGGCCCACAATTGCCTTAAAGCTTTCCACCCAAGAAAGACAGTGAACCCTTTTGTCAGCGCCCTTCTCCGTGTGTCCCCAACTGCCACAGATGCGCCAAGGTCCACCAAGCTCGAGTCCAACAATGTGCTCCCTCACTCAAGAGCCTAGGGCAGGGATTTTTTTCCTTTTGTATTGTTTTCTTATTTTTATTAACTCATATAGAGGTTTTTAACATTGCCTGGCCTTGGAGCCATGGGGTAGGGAAGAGCTCTTAAAGCCCAGGGTCACTAGATCAATTAAATAGTGTCCTGGGACTGGAGAGATGGCTCAGTGGTTAGAGCAGTGGCTGCTCTTCCTGAGGTCCTGAGTTCATTCCCAGCACCCACGTGGTGCCTCACAACCATCTTGTAATGGGATCAGATGCCCTCTTCTGGTGTGCAAATGTACATGCAGGCAAAACACCATATACACAAATAAGTAAACCTTTAAAAATAAATAGATGTCTCCAGGGAAGGAGCCTGGTAACATTCTTGCCTTTCTTTCTTCTTTCTCTCACTCTAGAGTGTGTGTGCGCGTGTGAGTGCATGTTCATGAACGTGTGCATGCGACACACAGGTGGAGGTCAAAGGACAACTTGCTGGAGTCAGTTCTTTTCTTTTACCATGTGGGTTCAGGGGATTGAACTCAGGTCGCCAGGCCTCAGGACAAGTGCTTTTACCCACTGAGTCACCCGACCTGCCCCACTTTTTCTCTTTTGGAGGTCCTGGAGATTGAACCCAGGGTCACACTCTTACTAGGTAAACTTGACCACTCACCTATATTGTCAACCCTCTTTATTTTTTTGGAAACAGGGTCCCTGGCTGGTCTTGAATTTATCCTCTATCCCAAGCAGGCTTTGGACATGCAATCCCCCTGCCTCAGGTTCCTGAAGACCTAGGATTATCAGCCTAAGCCACCAGACCCGATGCATATTTCTTCTTGTTTGTTTTCTTTCAAGATTACTTTTTATTATGTGTGTGTCTGTGTGGCTCTGCGAGTCTATGCCTTCAGAGTCCAGAAGAGGGTGAGCCAGCGACAGGTGGTTGTAAGATGCTGGCCATGGGTGGTAGGAACCAACTCAGGTGCTCTGCAAACCATACAGTACATGGAAGCAGCTCTTAAGCCCCTCCTTTTCCTTTCTTTTGTAAATATTTTAATTTTGCCAGGCATGATATACCTGCCTTTAATCCCTGCACTCCAGAGGCAGAGGTGGGCAGATCTCTTTCAAGGCCAAATCAAGTTCCAGGACAGCCAGGGCTACACCTGTTTCAAACAAACAAATAAACACAGTTTTAATTAAAAAAAAAAAAGATGTATTTATTTGTCTCTATGTAAGTATATTGTCCCTGTATTCAAACATACCAGAAGAGGGCATTGGATCCCATTACAGATGGTTGTGATCCACTATGTAATTGCTGGGAATTGAACTCAGGACGTCTGGAAGAGTGGTCAGTGCTCTTAACTGCTGAGCCATCTCTCCAGCCCCAGTTTTAATTTTTTATGTGTGTGTGGTTTTGTGTCTCTGTGCCATGTACAATGGGTCAGTATTTTTTTTTAAAGGTCCCTCATGGGTGTCGTGCCTCTGAGTTCAGGAATCACTGACTCGCTTGGCATGGTGATGCATGCCTATAATCCCAACACTCAGGAGGCTGAGGTAGCAGGGTGTTAATGAGTTTGAGATAATATGTTTTGCATAGCCAGTATCAGACTATAGCAATACTGTTTTTGTTTTGTTTTGTTTTTGTTTGTTTGTTTTGTTTTAAAAGGGGGGATGTGTGTTATTCCCATCTTCCTGGATGGTGCTTAGTGACTCTCAGGATGATCTTGCGTTGGGCATACCATTATAGGCTTACCTTCAGTGCAGCCGGTAATAAAATTAAGCTGTCCTGCACCCTATTAGGTATTAGGATTGTTTATATTAAGAAGGTTGGGAAAGCACCCCAAACCTTAGGTTCTGTGCTCCCAGGAAGACTTCAAGGGACTCCCTCTGTGTGAACTAAAGTCCTTAAGAGATTGTCTACAACTGTGCTGGCTGGTTTTTTTTTTTTTTTTTTTTTTTTTTGTCAATATAAATGAGAGTCTTCTGGGAAGAGGGAACCACAACTGAGAAAATGCCTCCCTCCACCAGATTGTCTTGGTGGCAAAGTCTGAGGGCCTTCTCTTGATGAATTGTTGCTGTGGGAGAGCCCTGCCCACTTGTGATCCTAGGGTGTATAAGACAGCAAACTGGGCTGGAGAAATAGTTCATCAGCTAAGCTCACTGGCTGCACTTCCAGGTTCAATGGCAGCTCACAGCCATCTGTAGCTCCAGTCTTAGAGGATCTAACGCCCTCTTCTGGTACCAGGCACCCACATGGTGCAGACACACATGTAGGCAAAACGTTCATACATATACAAATAAACATAAATCTTTTCTAAAATCCAGGTCGGGCTCGAGAGATGGCTCAGCGGTTAAGAGCACTGACTGCTCTTCCAGAGGTCCTGAGTTCAATTCCCAGCAACCACATGGTGGCTCACAACCATCTATAATGGGCATCTAATGCCAGGTTTTGCTGTGTTTGAAGACAGTGACAGTATACCCACATACATGAAATAAATAGATAAATCTTTAAAAAAAAAAAAATCCAGGTCTTGGTTTTCATGGTCTGTAAGCTGTGGTTGCAGTAGAATGTATTGCCAGAGTGGACGAGGAAAGGCCACGCCCACCTCTGGAGGACACTGCTGTTCCCTAGTGCACCTGAGGACATGCCTGGGGGTCACACTTCTCTTTCACCCTGACCTCAGTTTCTCTAGAGGTTCTAAGGCCCCACTCAGCTGCAATAACAATGATTTACCATGGGATCCTGGGAGCAGTTGGGGAAGGGCTAGGGTTGAAAGAGTATTTACACAATTTCCTTTCGGCTAGCTTCCTCCCCAATTCCTCTCCATCCTGGTTAAGATGTTGAAGGTCTAATCCCAGCACTTGGGAGGCAGAGGCAGGCGAATTTCTGAGTTCGAGGCCAGCCTGGTCTACAGAGTGAGTTCCAGGACAGCCAGGGCTACACAGAGAAACCGTGTCTTGAAAAAACAAAAAACAAAACAAACAAACAACAAAAAAAAGATGTTGAAGGTCTCAGGAGGGTTGAGGACTAATTTGGAATTTTCTCAGAAGCTGAATGGATCTGGATCCCACACTCTTTGGACACCCCCTCTTTACTCTCACCTGGCCTCCCAGACTGGAATCTTTTATATATATAATCAGGAGGCTACATTGGTCAAACCTTCCCCCAAGCCTGGGGCTCTAAACTAGATGGCCCCCCCGCAGGGCCAGGCACCAGGGATCCCCACAGTTTGTAAATGTAATCAACCTTAAGGTCTCTCACTTCCACAGGTGCAATTAGCATCCCCATCTGCTAACCCCTGATTAATGATGTTGACAAACAGGGACTCTACTCAGCCCCGTAGCCCCTCCTTCCCCCAGCTGCGAGGTGGGGGTCTTCCCAGCATGCCCCCTCCCTTCTGCAGACCCCTCTTACCTTCTCCCTCCTTCCCCAGGCAGTGAAGCATCTTACTTCAATGCTCACTGCACACTTGGGAAGCAGAGAACAGGCAGGAAGCCTTAATGGTGGGGCTAGAACCCTGCCACCCTTCCGTTCTTCTCCCTCCCTCTGGAACTTCAAGGGCACATGTGGGCGTGTCATCTTTACTTCCCACCCCAGCCTTTCTCCCTGTGTGCAGTCCTCGGTGGGGACATGTCAGGTGCACTGTACCAAAAGCACAGAGAACAAATACCTTCTAATGTAACTAATTTTATGTAGGCAAGATCTCACGCAGCCTCAAGTTCACTCTGCAGGCAATGCTAGCCTTAAATCCTTGGCTTCTGCCTCCATCTCTTGAAGTGCTTGGATGATAGGTTTCTGTGATGTTGGAGCTCAGTCCTAGGGCCTAGTGCATCTTGGGTAAACACTGTACCATCTGAGCTGTATCTTCTTCAGCACCAGCCTTGAGCTCACTGTCTCCCTGCCACAGCTTCTCAAGTGTTTGCATTGTGGAGTGTACCACCATGCACTGCCTGGTGAACATAGACTCTAGACAGTTCCAGGTCCATGTTGGCTTTGCTTTAGCTACATCGCTTCTTCTGTAGCTTAGGTAAGCAAGATAGTGCTTATGATATAGGCTTAAACTATACAGGTTAGAGGGGAGGATTCATAATCAGATATAAGAAAGAGACTTAGCACAGTGCACAGGAAATAGTAGGTGCCCAATAAGTGTGAGCTTTGTCCTGCAGTAAAAATAACGATGATGAAATGGGGCTTGGGAAGCCAGAAGATACCCAAGGACCCCTCCCTTTCTCCTCCCCCTCCCCCTGGGGAGAAGGGCAGGTCCTAGCTCATTACTGGGGGGGGCTGGGGTGGAGGTGTCAGATTGGAATCACTCCTGGGTCTGTTCACAGCTTCCCTGTTTCATTAACACCTTCCCGGGGGTCTTTGGGCTCATCCTGCTGGGGGGAGCACTCCAGAAAGTTCTGACCACCTCCTACCCAGCCTGAGCACAGTGGTCCCCACCTAAAGGCCTGTGCTCCAGATGTGCACTAAGGGGTCTCACACCAGGGCAGGCTGGCCGCTGACCAGGACTCTATCGCTGCCCCCCACTCCCGAGGGTCCCAGAGGTCTGGTCAGGAGACACAGCACCTGGGGCAGCCCATTCCTTCCCCTTCCTGTCAGCCTCTCATCCAAAGGTTTCTATCAATCAATCCACCCCTAACCCCACCCCCACCCCCCACCTAGGACTGCAACCTGGTTCCTCCCTTCAGAATCCTCAGTGTGAATGTGGCTTGGACCTCAGGTCCACGTCGCACCTGCCTTCTCCTATGTGGACAAGTCTCTGGAAACTGCTTATCACTTGCTTTTTCTGTAAAATGAAAAAGCCATACGTTGCAGGGGGCTGCCCAGTGCTCTATAAATCATGAGCTTAGTCATCACTAGCAATGGCTATTATTTCACTCTGGGCAGAACAGCTCCTGGCATTACCTTCTTGCTTGTTTAGTGGACTAGGGTGGTGGAGGAAGGGTCAGGCTGGAGTCCCAGGGCTTCCAGCTCCATCAACTTCTTTCTAGATTGGAAAGGTGTGGGATGAGGGTCGGAGGGCATCACTGAGTGGGGACCAGTCTGTTCTAAACAAAGCTCTCCTCAACTGCAGCCCCAGAAGGATTTTCATGGACACTGGCTCTTTCCACCACAGAATCCCACTTGGGAGGACACCCTCACTGGCTGCTGGGGACAGGAGAGGCCAGCCCTGCTTTCTCCTTTGCTGGCTCCTTGTTCCTCAGACTTCTCTGTTGTTTACTGAGGTCTGTGGCTGTCAGAAGGGAGATTCCTTGAAAAGCAGTTGACTCTGGTTTATTATCACCCTCAGATACTTTCCACAAATGGGGCAATTTTCCTTAAAAAGAGAAAATGGAAACAGTAGGTCTGGGCTCTTCTTGCAAGTGGTTCTAGGTCCTCTGTCAGCCTCTATAGGCAGGAAGGGATTACTGGCTTTATTACGGACCTTGATGACGATGACGATGATGATGATGATGATGACGATGATGACGACGATGACGATGACGACGATGATGATTGTGTGTGTAGGTGGCTGTGAACACATATGAGGAGAGAATGCTGTGGAGTCAGTTCTCTCCCACTTTTACGTGGATCCCAAGGATTAGACTCAGGCCTGTCAGGCTTTTGCTGCAAGCAAATGTAGCTCAGCCTAGCCTCGCCTCAAGCTCACTATGTAGCTGAGGAAGACCTTAAACTTCTGATCCTCCTGCCTCCACTGTGCTGTGATTCCAGGAACACACCATCATGCCTGGCTTACACAGTGCTGGGGACTTAGTGTCTGCTTGGCAAGAGGGCTACACCCCAGTCTAGTCATTCTGTATCTAGGCCCCAGCACAGGACACCCTAGGTGTGTAAATTACCAAACAAGTGAAGGGGTCCTGAGATTGGGCACTAACATCTCCCCTTCTTATCTCTGTAGCAGGTTGGAAGGCACCACACGTTTCCCGTGGGCCGTGGCCTTTTACTTTTAGACTGAGTCAGAGGAGGTGGGTCAGCTATCTCCAGCTGCAGGTGCTTTTGATTCTGGGGGTGGGGTGGGGTGGGTCAATGAAGGGCTAAGGGAAAGCTCCACAGACTTCCAAGGCCCGAGGGCTCTGCTGAGATCATCTGCACCAGGGCATAGACAGCCCCTCCAAGAGATGAGGTGCCAGCAGGGCTGGGCAGTGTGAGAGGGGCTGCATCATGTCTGATCTGAGCCCTGAGCCCTACTCATATCCAAAGCACTCTCACCTTGGTGGCTTTGAGACCAAGAGCAGGAGCCTATAGTGATAGTGGTGTTTGTGATGCTGATGGTTATGGGGCTCACACCCTTACTAAGGTTCTCCGGTACTCACAAGATGGCTGTTAACTCCGTTTGGCTTGCAGATGGGAAACCACACTTGTCCATGGTCATTCTATGCAATCCAAAGAGTTTGGAAGGGACCAAGAGATTGGTAGGGACAGAGAATGAATCCTCTAGCCTAGCACCACTTAGGAGGCCTGCTGCTGAGAGTCACCTTTCGTCTCTACAACCCCCTACACCTAGTCAGCTTTCATCTCTAGCCCCCAACACCTAGTCGACCTTCATCTCTAGCCCCCTGCACCTAGTCAGCCTTTATCTCTAGCCCCCAACAGTATGGATGAGCTCCGAGCTGATATCTCAATGCCTGGGTGGGATACCTCCCCACCCCTGAAACTTCTCACTGGACTGTGCATGGGATTGCACCAGGTCATAAGACCTGCAGTGACATCTTGGATCCACTGTGGGATATAGTAAACAGTTTCAGTCCCCTGGAGGACCCAGATATGTGTGCGAATCCTGGCTTTACTCCTGGTTCTCCTTCCCTGGAGTCTCCTTGTGAACTAGAACTTTCTCCCAGGGCCAAACTGCCATTTTTCTTTTTCTTTTTTTTTTTTTTTTAAGATTTATTTATTTTTATTATATATAAGTACACTGTAGCTATCTTCAGACACTCCAGAAGAGGGAGTCAGATCTCATTACGGATGGTTGTGAGCCACCATGTGGTTGCTGGGATTTGAACTTCAGACCTTCAGAAGAGCAGTCGGGTGCTCTTACCCACTGAGCCATCTCACCAGCCCCATTTTTCTTTTTCTTTTCTTTTCTTTTCTTTTCTTTTCTTTTCTTTTCTTTTCTTTTCTTTTCTTTTCTTTTCTTTTCTTTTCTGTTCTCTTCCGCCCTCCCTCTCTTTCTTTCTTTCCTCCCCTCTCTTTCTTCTTCCTCCTCCTTCACTTCTTGTCTTTCCCAGAGGCCTTCTATTCATTGGCCAGCTTCTTACCCTGCCTCTGGTTTCTGGTGATCTCATCCTGTCTGCCTGCCCTATCCTGTTACTAGGGCTCCCTGGGGCTGCCCTCTCTCTGGGCCCATGGCCACACTCTCTGCCTATCCCTTGTCTCTTTTATTTTCTCCCCTGGTTCTCATTACCCCAGGGGCTGATCAATAGCAGCCGCCGGTTATTGATCTGGGTGGGCATCCAAGTGTGGTTGCCCCAGGCCATTATTGATGGAAAGAATCGGTATTGGGGCTGGGGTAGAGTGTGGCTAGGAGCTGGGGACCATGGGGGATGGAAGTGGGGCTCCCTCTCCCCTGCAGGGACTTAGCAGTGGGACTTCTTAAAGGCTCTGCCAGGTGAGAGTGCAGGCAGAGCGCTTCTGTGGACAGAAGGTCAAGGCTTAGCTCATGCTAACAAGTACTTACTGAGCACCTACTGCGTGTCACAATCTCACTTCATCCAATCAAAAAAAAAAAAAAAAAAAGGAGGGAGGAATACCAGGGTGTGGTATCCAGGTATCCTTCTGGGGCTCACAAGGCCAATCAAGTCCAGTCCATAACCGGTCTAGGGTGGAAGGGAAGCCTGAGGCAAGAGACTCAGTTTATAGCCAAGCCATAAGCCACAAAGGACCACTGTCCCATTGATACTGACCTTGATATTGGGCATGACCCAGGCAGGCCCTATGCCAGATGGCTGGCCCACTGCCAACGCAGATCCCATTCTCTGCAGTCTTATCAGCTAAGTATACACTGGCCAATGCTAAATGCACCTACCTGGGCCATGTAGTGCATGATAGGAGCAGAGAAGGTATTTATAAGCCTTCCCCACCTCAGCTCCCCAAATTCCAACTCTAACGGCCCCCCAAAGTCTATCGTGTGTACCATTTCAAGAGAATACATAGGGACATGGATGGGTAGAAGACCGTGGGGTAGCCTCACCTAGCTCTTGGCCTTGAGAGAGAGCCACAGGGTTGGGTCCATCCCAAGTCAAGCTTTTACCCCAGGCTTGACTTGGATGGACCCAAGGGCCAGGGCCACGTATCACTGGGGTTTGCTGCAGACTTAGCCATATTCCATATATGCACATACTTATGGATGCTCAGAGGCCCATGCAAATAGGCATGACATGCAGGCAGACAGGAATAAACCTCTCTGCCTAAGCCCTGTAGGAAGACAGGGACCCCCAGATAAGTTGCTCTCTCTCTCTCTCAAAATCCATGACATGCCCACGGTCTTACTGCCCTAAAGAGCCAAGTTAGGTCACCCTCACACCCATGTCACCTGCCCCCCTTTAGATGTTCTGCTGGTAGTTGAAGGACTGAGATGGGAGGGGAGCAAAGGCAAAGGGACCTCAGAATAGACTCAGCAAATCTGGGAAAAAAAAATCAGTGTCCTTACTGATTTTCACTGGATGTTTCTCCAGGACAGGCAGGGCCATCTCTGACGGCAGAGCTAGGAGGGCCTAGGGATTAAGAGTCAATTTCATAGCGACAGAGAGGCAGATGGCCAACAGACAGGCGGGGTGTCAAGCTGCCATCTTTCTATGTCCAGGGAGAGACCTGAGCTGGCTTGAGTGTCTGCAGTGGCTCAAATGGTTTCAGAATGAGGACTCCTGGTCCTCAGAAAAAGACGAGGGTCGTAGGGAGCAGTCACAGAGTATCAGGATGTGTGCAGCCACTATGGTCCCTGGCTTTGAGGGAGAGGTGGTGCTCTGTGAGTTAATTCTGATCACTATAGTTTACTGAGGACCGGACAGTTCTTCAGAAAGCCTTGGAAAGGTCAGCCTTTTGCAAGCTTCAATGATTGAGCCTCTAGATCATTATAGCACCTTGTTCAAGTGAAGAAAACGAGAATCAGAGACATTAAAGAACTTGCCCAAAGCCACGTAGCTGGTAGGTGGGTGGTGGAGGCAGCCCCTGAACTACAGTCCACTGCTTCTAATGCCCAAGCGTCCTCCATTCTGCCACAGGCAGCCCCTGGCAGGCCCTAGAGGTGCCAGCATTCTCATCTCTTTACTCTTCCAGCCCAGGTTGCCCTAGGCAGCCAGCCATGATCCTACTCACCCCACTGAACTCTTTTTTTTTTTTTTTTTCTTTCCAGACAGGGTTTCTCTGTGTAGCCCTGGCTGTCCTGGAACTCACTTTGTAGACCAGGCTAGCCTTGAACTCAGAAATCTGCCTGCCTCTGCCTCCCAAGTGCTGGGATTAAAGGCATGTGCCACCACGCCCATCCTGGCTGAACTCTTAAAGCCATTTTCCTTAGAGAATGATAGAAGGGACCAGAGGCGATAAGCCCACCCTTCATATACGTAGCCTGTGCAACATCTTACTCAACTGAGTCTTTGCACTCCCCCAGTGATGGGAAGCTCGATACACCTTAACTCACCCATCTTAGCTCCAGCATTTCGTGGCATTTGTAAGCAGGCTCCACTCTAGCAACTTGAGTTGCTCAGGGGTGTGTCTGCAGGGGTGTGCTCTGAATGTAGCCTGCCCCACCTCCTGTCCCATCCTTGCACAGGGGTGTCATACAAGTTCATAGATGTGCATGTATGTTCTCCCTACAGCTTTTGCCCAGGAGCTGGAGGCGGCTCTCTGGGTACCAGGGACAGGCCAGATTTATGGTGCTGGGAGAAATATTTAGGCCTGAGTCAGTTTGGTTGTGTTAATTATGGAAATCTAAAGATAATCTATATTTAATGCTGAATTTTGTCAAATTTGCTAAAGAATTAGGGGAGCGTGTGCAAATAGTGACACTTCAATGAAGAAGAAGGTGCAATTAAACTCTGAAATTTACAGTGGAATAATTGGAGAGCATGACAAATATAGTTATCAGCAGCAACTAATTAGGGGTCTGCTCGAGGTTTCTGGGCTTGATTAATCTCGCCTGGATGTTAATAAGTTACATGGGGCAGATGATACTGGTTGCAGCTTCCTTCTTTCATTCTCATTTAGACCAGTCGGTATGGTAATGTGATCCATACCATTCATCCCTTGGGCCAGCCTGGTCTAAGGGGAAAATCGGGGTGCTGATGTCTCTTTGCTGAGGCCCACCTTTCCGGGTAAGGATCTGGTGAGTGAACACCTTGGCTATCCTCTCCTCACACCTCAATGGATTAGTGAATTCTTTTCTTTTTCTTTTCTCCTTCTTCCTTCTTCCTCCTCCTCTTTCTCCTCCTCCTCCTCTTTTCTTTTTCCTCTTTCTCCTCTTTTTGCCTTTTTTTTTTAGATGGGCTCTCACATAGTTCAAACCTCCCATGTAGCTGAGGCTAGCCTCAAATTCCTGATCCTCCCATTTCTGCCTCCCATGTGCTGGGATTTCAGGCATGTACCACCATGTCTGGCATGGTTGGCAAATTCAATGTCTCACTTGAGGTTTGTTGGAACTGAAGGAGAGGGGATGCAAAGCCAAGTCTTAGGGGCTCGCTGAGTCCAAATAGGTCGTCTGCCCCCTTGTACAGACGCAGCTCAGCCCACGTGTTCTCTCTTCTTATCTGTGCAGGAAGGGACACTCAATGGCTCCCAGCTGACCTGCTATAGAATCCACACACAGCTTCTTGGTTCCAACACCTCTCTCCCTACCTACTTCAGGACATGGCTGGCTGGAGTCTGGTCCGTGAGCCGTTGATTAAAGTTTAGACGGGAGCTGAGCTGCTTGCTTAGCTGAAGCATGGCTGCCAACTGAGCTGCTGGTGAGCCCAGCTGTGGAGCCAAAACTACCTCTTCCTTGCTCTGTCTCCCTCCACATCTCTTCCCAGGCCTAGTGGCTCTCTCGGCCCTGCTGCTTTGGTCTCCCTACAAGAGCCTCCCCACCTTTCAGAGGTCTCTGTGTGACTAATTCCCATGACTCCTCTCTTCCACCACCTACCCTTTCCTTAGGTGTGCTCTCGCCTGCCAGGGTCCCCGAAGCATCCTCTGAGGAAGAGGGATGTGTCTGTCAGCTCCGTGAGTGGGTCCTCTCCTGAGCAGTCCCTGCTGCTACCTCTTGACTCTGTGATATCACCTGGCACAGGCCAAGGAGAAGCTGGCAGCCATAGCTGAGACTTGTGAGCGTGGAGAAGTTGGTCTTTGTGTCTTCCGTACATCAGGTGCCTCGAAACAGGACTTCTGTGTGAGGACGGCACAGGAGGCCGAGAGGCTGCTGTACCTGCCAGGAGGGGTGTTGGAGGAGGAGAGGGGCCTCCTAAGAGGAGAAGGGCAGCTTCTTGACAGCTTTAGTTTCTCTTTCTGCTTTGGGTCTGAAGAACTTTGGGGTCAAGTGTGATTATTTTTTAATTACATTTATTTGTCTATTATTTGGGGGATGGCCCATGCACCACACTGTGCAAAGTGGAAGTTTGAGGACAAATGAAGGAGTTCTCTCCTTCTACCACCTGGGTCCTGGAGACTGAGCTTAGATTATTAGGCCTGGTGTCTTAGTCAGGGTTTCTATTCCTGCACAAACATCATGGCCAAGAAGCAAGCTGGGGAGGAAAGGGTTTATTCAGCTTACACTTCCACATTGTTGTTCATTACCAAAGGAAGTCAGGACTGGAACTCAAACAGGTCAGGAAGCAGGAGCTGGTGCAGAGACCATGGAGGGATGTTCCTTACTGGCTTGCTTCCCCTGGCTTGCTCAACCTGCTCTCTTATAGAACTCAAGACTACCAGCCCAGAGATGGTCCCACCCACAAGGGGCCCTCCCCCTTGATCACTAATTGAGAAAATGCCTTACAGTTGTATCTCATGGAGGCATTTTTCCAACTGAAGCTCCTTTCTCTGTGATAACTCCAGCTGTGTCAAGTTGACACAAAACTAGCCAGTACAACTGACCCCCTTGTCAACATGACATACAAATACATCACTAGTAAGCCTCAACCCTTAGTTCTTATTCATCCCCAAGATCTTAAATAAATTTAAAAGCCCCACAGTCTTTACATATTAAAAGTTCAATCCTTTTAAAATATCCAGTATCTTTTAAAATTCAAAGTACTTTAAAATTCAAAGTCTCTTAACTGTGGACTTCACTAAAAAACTTCCTTCAAGAGGGAAAAATATCAGGGCACAGTCACAATCAAAAGCAAAATTCAATCTCCAACTGTCCAATGTCTGGGATCCAACTCACGATCTTCTGGGCTCCTCCAGGGGCTTGGGTCACTTCTCCAGCCATGCCCTTTGTAGCACACACATTGTCTTCTAGGCTTCAGCCACTTGTACTCCACTGCTGCTGCTGTTCTTGGTAGTCATCTCATGGTACTGGCATCTCCAAAACGCTGCTGTCTTCCAATGTAACTTGGCTTCAACAATAGTCTCTCATAGGCTCTCTTCATGGTGCCAAACCTCAACAAATTTGCATGACCCCTTCAGGCCTGGGCCATCAATTGCAACTGAGGCTGCACCTTCACCAATGGCCTTCCATGGCCTTTCACAGTGCCAAACCTCAGCTGCTCTGCATGACCCCTTCATGCCTTCAAAATCAGTACCACCTGAGTGACCCTTACACAATACCAAGTCCCGCTGCAGCAGGAGTACAACCTTGGCTATCTCTGGAACACAGCCTTTGTGCTTTCAGAAAACACTTCACAGAAGATGTCACCTCAACGATGCTGGTCTCTTCTTAATCACCGCTAATTTCTTAGCTCCAGCTAACCAGCATCAATAGTCCCAATAATGCAAAGGTTTTGCTTTAATAGTTTTGGTATCTTGTTCATCACAGCTGATTCTTCACCCCAGCTAACCAGAAGCACAGAATAATCAAGCTCCAAAATAGCAATGGCTCTGAAAAGAGTCTTTAATTTTCCCTCTGAAATTTCACAAGCCAGGCCTCCATCTTCTGTACTGTTCTCAACATTATCTTCCAAACTCCTACACAACATCTGACAGAGCTCTTAACACCAAATGGATCTTCTAGCCCAAAGCTCCAAAGTCCTCCCCAAAACATGGTCAGGTTGTCACAGGAATACCCCACTCCTGGTACCAATTTTGTCTTAGGGTTTCTATTCCTGCACAAACATCATGACCAAGAAGCAAGGTGGGGAGGGTTTATTCAGCTCATATTCCACATTGCTGTTTATCACCAAAGGAAGTCAGGACTGGAAGTCAAACAGGTCAGGAAGCAGGAGCTGGTGCAGAGGCCATGGAGGGATGTTCCTTACTGGCTTGCTTCCCATGGCTTGCTCAATCTGCTCTCTTATAGAACCCAAGACTACCAGCCCAGAGATGGTCCCACCCACAAGGGGCCCTCCCCCTTGATCACTAATTGAGAAAAATGCCTTACAGCTGGATCTCATGGAGGCATTTCCTCAACTGAAGCTCCTTTCTCTGTGATAACTCCAGCTGTGTCAAGTTGACACAAAACTAGCCAGGACACCTGGCAACGTGTGCCTTTGCCTCCTGAAATGTCTCATCAGGCCTGGAGCTATTTAGGTTTTTCAAGATTTTACTTACTTTATTTTTCCATGTGTGAGTGTTTTGCCCCCATTTTTGAATGTACACTATTTGAGGCCATGCCAGAAGAGGGGTTTGAATCCCCCAGAACCGGGGTTACAGAGGCTTGTGAGCCATCATGTGGATGGTGCGAATCAAACCATGGTACTCTGGACAAGAGCAGCAAGCACTCTTAACCACTGAGCCACCCCTCCAGCCCTCTGGGGGCTAGTCTTAATTGAGTCAAGATCTGGTTTTGATTTTTGACAAGCCATTGCGTCTCATCCAGGGTCACCAGAACCTCAGGAGAAGGGCTGAGAGGTCATGGGAGGGGGGGATGCTCAGCTTCTTCTACCTCGGTGCCCTCCTGCCCTCCACTTTCCAAGATGACTTACATATCTTTAATTTTTTAAAAAAATTAAAGATGTCTAAGTGTCTTGCCTGAACATATGTCTGTATGTAGCGTATGGGCCTGATGTTGGGGTTACAGATGGTTTTAAACTGCTTAGCCCCACCTCTTGAGATAGGATCTCATGTAGCTCCTGATCCTCCTGTCTCCCGCGCCTGGGAAGTCACGTGGGTTTTCCACCCATACAATGCATTTCCCTCCCATGCCCACTCTCACATCCACATCGGGAAGTCTTAGCTCCACTCAGCACCTCCTGACCCTGATTGTCAACTCCCGGTGATGCCTTTCAGGGGTTTTGTAGCGGCCTCGTGTGATGTCAGACTTCGCCGCTAGAGGGCAGTAGACTCCGTAGACACAAAGTTTGAGCCCAGATGCGCAGCAGTCATCCTTAGCCTGCCTTTGCTGGGCTGTCCCCTGGACCTCCAGCCTGAGGCCCTCACTATTAGATTTCAAAGCTAGAGGATTTGGCGACAAGGCGTATTTTCCCAGAGCAGATCCTCTGTGAGATGTGCGTGGAAATGACAGAAGGAGTTTTTGATGGTTCGGTCATATTGAGGTGTCCCCAGGACAGGCCCACCTTCCGGATGGGGAAATGTCTTAGTCAAAGCCGCACCTCGCAGAGGCTGGCTGACGGTATGTCAGATATGCAGAGAGGAATGGTTAAAGAGAGACTCCGCACAAATTGCTGAAGGAGACGTGGCCTGAAGGCAGAGAGCTGAAATTTGAATCTAGATCTTTCTGACTTCCATGTGTCTATTCTTCCATCACAGCCTTTCTAGTCATTCAAGATCCTGATCTAATCCTTGTCATTGCTACACTGAAGGCAACTGAAAATGATGCCTCGGGCCTCAGACTCCATTTCCCCAACCTTCTGGTACCCTGCCTATGTGGCAGGGTCCCTGGCCCCTCTGAGCGGCAGCTTTCTGTAAGCAGGTGCGTAACCCCTTCCTCCCAGGGCTCCGTGGGATGGAATGAGATGAAAGCTACTGAGACCCCTCTCCTCCAGAACCCCGGTGACTTGGGGTTAGACCATCCCCCTACACACACACACACACACACACACACACACACACACACACACACCCCGGACTCTTGTTCTACGTCTTGAAGGCTAGGAGAGGGTTCTGAACTCTCAATGTCTCCTCTAGCCTTCTCTTGGGATCTGAAGGATCTGGGGGTCTCCTTCCTCCGGAGTTTCAAACCTTCACAGCTGCTGAAGTGGTCCGGCCCCGTTGCCATGGTAACAAGGACCGGCCGCCTGCAGGGCCGGTCCTGTGCCAGTCACATTGACCTCACTTAGGATGATTACTTTTCTGCAAATAAAATAATTATGTTAATAAAGAGGCTGTTCGTCCTTCACCACCACCCCCTACCCTGCTTGGCCCGCTTCCCATCCCCACCTGGGGCAAAAGCAGCTCCTTCTGCCTTCTTACCTCCAGCGGGGGGGGGGGGGGGGTGCATCCTGCATCCTTTTGTGGGATGTGGACCGGGATCCTGCCTGGGCTTTAATTTTCAGCAGCGCCTGTCTTACCTTTGCCTCCTAGCCAACATCTGTGTGGAAGCTGCCAAGGTGAGATGCTACCTTCCATCCTGTGTGCCTCAGGTGCGCTGCACAACACCAGCCAGGCCTCCCTCAAAAGCTGCCATGTTCTTTGCAAACGCTCCTGCAAGAGGACTCTCTCTATTCCTCGTGCCAACTGTGTGAGTTGGGATTTCAATACTGTTTCCCAAATGAGAAGACTAAGATGACAACAGACAAAATGCAGAGGCTACACACACACACACACACACACACACATACACACAGAATTTTTGTGTGTATGTACATGACAACATGCTATGATGTGCATGTGGAAGGAACTACTTTTGGGAGTCAGTTGTCTCTTCCATGATGTGGGTCCTGGAGATGCAACTCAGGTCACTGGGCTTTAGTGGCAAACTCTGCCACCTGCTCAATCATCTTACCGGTGCCTCCCCCTTTTTGAGACAGGGTTTCATATAGCCCAGGATAGCCCCAAACTTTCCATATGGCTAAGTAAACACTCTATTAACTGAGCTATGTCCCCAGCCCCAAACAATAAATAGGACACATCATGTGGACTACGTTAAATGTGGAATTATATGTCCTTACAGCTTTATCTCTCCCCCTTGAGACAGGGTCTTATGTAGCTGAGGCTAGCTTTGAACATGTCACATAGCCGAGGATGGCCTTGAACTTCTGACCTTCCCACGTCTGCCTTTGGAGAGCTGGATAACAGGAAATACCATCATGACTAGTAAAGATGTGCTAGGCCCAGGAACCTGGAAGCCCAATCTGCAGGGCGTCTGTTTTATGTGGCGCTGGGGATAGAGCCCAGGATGTTACGTGCACTAGGCCAGCCATCTACCAACTGAACTATGTTTACAGCTATGGCTTTTTTCCTTTAGAGACAGGGTCTTGCTGTGAGGCTTGGGATGGCCTCAAACTTGAGATTCTCTTTCCGTGGCTTCCCCAATGCTGAGATTACAGGCACACAGCACTCCAAGCCAAGTGAAAAGGTACCTTGATGGAACTTGAAACCTGGGTCCTCTGTATCGGCTGTCCTAAGAAAAACAAATCCTGCTGTGGGCTCAGTGCTGGTCAGGGTTTCCAGAGAGGAAAAGTGGAGCTACAGAGGTCAGGGGTGGGGTGAGGGAATTAAATACCTGCAGAAGATAGAGATGGAGAACCTACTGCAACAGGAACTCTGACAGCTAGACAGTGGTGGCCACCCATGTAAGGGGGAGGGTGCGGTGACTGGGCAAGGAGGCCCGTAGGGACAAAGAAGGATCAGAATGGCAATTACTGGTGTTCTGACCAGTGGCTGACATGTTCCCCAGCTCAGTGGTGGAGTACACAACATCACATCCCTTATCTTCCAAGACTCTCATTACAGCCCCATTTTACAGATGAGAACCATGAGGCTCACAAGCACTGAGTGAGTTTGTCAAAGTCACACCCTGGACATGGAGTCAGGCTTCAAACTCAGATCTGCTTGGCCTTACTGTCTGGTCTCATCGCTCAGTAGACATTGTCAGAATGACTGAGAAACAACACCCATGTTCGTTATTTGAGTCTCTTGTTAAGATAAAGGCTTGCCAAAGGGGGTTGTCAAAATTTGGGCCACTTGGAAATTTATTTTTCTACCAATAAACAAAACAACACACTGTTGGTCAGAGATCAGAAAATTCATCTTAAGCCTTAGTCAGTGGTAAAGTTGGGGCTTTTGTTAGGGATACATTGTGACTGAGAAAATGGGGAAAAGAAATTGATTTATTTTTTTAAAAAAAAGTACATTTATTTATTTGTGTGTATGGGAGGGTGGGACACATACACAACACACTAATTGCCTTTATTTATTTATTTATTTATTTATTTATTTATTTATTTATGTGTGGAGGTCAGAGGTCAACTCCTGCAAGTCGGTTCTCTTCTTTCACCATCTCAGTTCCAGGAACGAGACTCAGGTCACCAGGCTTGGTGACAAGTGCCTTTCCACACTGAGTCGTTTCACCCACTCCAGAACAAAGCTTTTCAATGGAAAGGGTTGCTCACTGCATCTTGGGGGCTCCGTGACTGAAGGAGCACTATCATCTTAATGTCATGCGAGAGGTCTACATTAGGGTCCTTTGTAAAGATGTGTCCCAGGCTAGTAGTCCTTCCTCTTCCGCCCTTCCGCCCTGAGTAGCATCCCACTCACGGAGACAATGTGCAGGCTGGGTTCTGAGCTGGAGCTGCCTGCCAGGTGCACTAGGTGGCGCTCTGATACTGGTCAATGCTCAGATGCGCCGCGGTCAGTGGGCAGGGTGGGCACAGCTTAGGAGGAAGGCGGTCTCACTGGGCCTGAAACCCAGGGCTAGAACTACGCCAAGGGTACCTGGACATAGATGCCAAGCTCGGGACCGGGGGCTGGGCATCACTGATCCACGACTTGTGAAGCCCAGTGTTTTTAGGTCTTAAACAGCAGCAGTGGGAAGGACACAGAAATCAGCGGGAGAGGAGGGGAGAGGGAAAAGGATGGAGGAGAAAGGGAAGGAGCGAGAAGAGGGTGGGTGGGGGGAACGAAGAGGGTCTACATTTGTGGAGCTAGGCTAAGCAGCTTATCTGGTGTGGAGACGCTATCCTCTTCCTGATTGCTGTGAACCCAGGGTGTCTTGTTGGTCTTGTCCTGAGAGACTTGGGCTGTGTGTGCCTGAGGAAGTCTGAGGGAATGAGGGGAAGGTCCAACCTTGCTCCAGGGGCAAGACACAGACATGGGCCTCAGAGGTCTGGGAGGTTTTGTCCTATTTAGCTGTCTTAGCCATGTGTCCTTGGGTGATCCACTGAGACATGTGTTTTTTTTTTTTTTTGTCTTTGGTGTTTGGGGATCTTAACAGTCGGCTTCAGAGTTTGGAGGAGACTTAAATAGGATTATTCACACAAAGCCACCCTCAGGAGCCTGTGACCCTGTTCTCTATTTTGCATCCCTTCCTGCCTGCAGGTCCCCCAAAACACTGTTGTAACTGATGTAACTGTGTAACTGATGGAGTGGGGGGTTGGGGATGGAGGGTGTGGAAGCTTCCATGGCTCTCAGCAATCTCCAAAGCCTGCTCACACTGTGGGGTCCAACCTCCTGAGTATCTTGCATTAGAATTTAGCATTTCCCTCCTTGGAAATTGTGCTGGCTTTTTTTTTTTTTGTCAACTCAGCACAAACTATAGTCACCTGAAAAGTGACTATAATTCACATAAAGAATTGCCCACAGGCAAGTCTTTGGGGACATTTTCTTGGAGGGTTAATGATTGATGGGGGAGGTCCCAGCCCATGTGTGGTGTCAACCCTGGCAGATAGTCCTGGGTTGTAGAAGAAAGCAAGATGAGCAAGCCAGTAAGCAGTGTTCCTCCATGGCCTCTGCTTCAGTTCCTGCCTTCAGGTTCCTGCCCTGCGTTCCTGACCTGGTGTGTAAACCAAACAAACCCCTCCCTCCCCAAGTGGCTTTTGGTCAGAATGTTTCATCTGAGCAGCAAGGGAGGACAGAAATGAAGGGTTTGCAGCCATGTCTGGCCACACAGTGTCTGCCCTTCACCCTTGTAGGTCTCTCTGTAACTGTCAGGGCTCAGTGGACCCAGAGAGAAAACCTGAACCCCAGCAACAACTTGGGAAGGAAGCAGAAGGCAGCCCTGCCAAGGCCCTCTTTCCAGAAGACCATGTCTGGTACAATTAAGAAAACGGAGGCAGGGGAGCCCCTGGGGACTGCTGTAGTCTAGACCTCAAATGTCTTACAGAGGCCCATGTGTTAAGGCCTTGGCCCTCAGACTGGCACTATCAGGAAGTGGTGAAACCTTTGGGAGGTGGGCCTGGGACGTCTTTGGATGTATTCCCTTGAAGGGACACTGGCCCCTCATCTTCCTTACCTGGACTTGAGGTGAACAGTTTTACTCTGCCACATGCTCCTGGCCATTGTCACCTCCAGGAGTGACCTAAAACAATGGCTTTATGCAAAGGAACCTCTAAATCCCCAAGCCAAAGCCAACCTTTCCTTTTTATGTGTCAGCTCTCCTGGGTATTGTTTATGGTGACACAGGGTCACGTACACAGGGACAAAACACAAACCCCAGGGATTGGGAACGTGGAGTAAATGCAGTAGTGGATTAAGCTCCCCAGCCTGCTGCAGGGACTGTTACCCCGAACTCCCAGGGAAGATGCTCACATAGGCTGGCTGGAGAGGTGCCAGCAGTTAGGAGAGAGACAAGCAGGAGGGGTCTAGAAGGGTAACACAAGGTCTCTATGGAGGCAGACTCGGCTAATGAGCATCCTTCACACTCAGCAAATGTAGTTATGAGAGCTGAGGGATGAAGGAACCCAGATAGACAAGGTCTCCCCACCAGCTGCAGGCGTCTCATGGCATCAGCCTCTATGGGAGAAGTGACTAACCCAACCTCTACCATCTTCAGGTTCCAAGTTCATCTGTAAAATGGGGATAATACTCTCTGGGATAGGACCATCATGGACGGTAGATTCCCAGAAGGCATTAGGCTCAGGGCCAGGCATTCAGTTAACAGAAACTGCTTCCGACATCGTTAGCATTCTTGTGGCCACTAATTTTGGAGGGCGTGACTTGGGGCAGATCCTTCACCTTTCTTGAACCTAGTGTTTCTCCTCTTGACAGATGGATTCAGAACATCTGTGCTGCCCTCTCTACCAGATCACCTGAGGCCTTTGCAAAGTACACAGAGGGAATGAGCCAATTCAGACTGGCACAGGTTGGCATCAAGGCTCCACATCTGTGCCCCATCTTCTTATTAAATTACATTTTACTGACACACATTCATGACATGAGGTGCTTGTGGAAGCCGGAGACAACCTGCAGGAACTGGTTCTCTGCTTCCACCCCGTAGGTCCCTGAGATCGAACTCGGGTCATCAGCCTTGGTGGCAAGTGCCTTTACCCACTGAGCCATCTCGTAGACTTGTGCTCCGTATTTCCTGCAAGCCTCCTGGGCTCTGGTGAACCGTCTGGTGCACATGTGGTGCCCTGGGAGGTCAAAGCCTGGGATGAGATGCTAGTAGAGCTCTGGAGATGACTGCTGGCTTCAGCTGAGAATTATCAGTGTTCCCCACAGGCATGAGGGAAGTCAAGAAATAAATCTCCAGATGAAGGTAGAAGTCACCCTCTCCTGCCAGCTACTCGACTCAGTGCTGGACCTGGCTGGGACTGTTAACAGGCTTAGGGGGACTCTTCTCCTTTGGGGTGCATTCTCCCCCCCCACACACACTCCTCCTTGCCAATTCTACTCCCTGCTGGTTAACCATGGAAAAACCTAGGGAACACTTGTGCAGCTGGGCTCTGTCCCTCGAGGAGGCAGAAAACTTTGTGGAACCTTTAGGTGTACAACCTGATGCTAGAACATCATCAAGAAAGCGGTTCCGCAGGGCACACAGAGGAGCAGCTCTGCCTCTGCATAGCTCACCCTTGGTAGAGAGGGAAAGAGCAGCTAGGAACCGTCTTCCTAATGGTACAGTTTTAGCTGGGCATGGTGATTGATATCGAGGCAGGGGGAGCTCAAATTTGAGGCTAGCCTGCATGCGAGCGTGCGCTCAAGCACACACCACACACATACACACACATACACACACACACACACACACACACACACACACACACACACACACAGCATCGCTCATGTATCGCTCATGTTTATATTAGATCTCTAGATGTGTCTCTTTCCCAGGAGAACCGAAGGTTTTCCATCTTGGGGGTGGGGCAAGGAAACTGAAGGAGAGGAGGCTCACTAGCCAGATTTCCAGGTTGCTTCCTGAGAACAGAGGCTAAATAGCAAGGAGGAGGATAAATTCATATTCCCCGTCTGTCTGTCTGTCCATCTGTCTGTCTGTTTCTGTTTCTGTCTCCCTCCCTCGCCCCCCACCCCCAGGTTCTAAACTCACTGTGTAGCAGACAGTTTGAACTCTGATTGACCTGCCTCCATGTGCCACTGTGCCCAGTTTATGCAGTGCTGTGAACCAAACCAAGGGCTCCACTCATGGTAAGCAAACATTCTACCAGTTACATCTCCAGTCCATTTTATGTTTTATTTTTAAACCTTTATTATAAGAATTCACATATAAATAGTTAAAAAAAAAAAGCTGGGTGTGGTGGCATATGCCAGACTGCATGGTGAGACATTGTCTTGAAAAAGAAATCAGTCCATGCCAAAGGACAGGAGTCTTACAAATTCCAAGAATTCCTCCCTTGATCCCCATCTGGACTTCTCCTAAGCCAACTTCCTGGACTGAATACCCCCCTAACAATTTCTGGTAGCGCTAAACTCATTTCCTAACATCTTGGCCACACATCAGTACAGATTCCACGGCTTACACGAGATGCCTTTCTTTGCCTGGGTGGGTCTCTCTGGGTTACAGTGGCCGTGTTGGCAGTTGAGGGAGGAATCATTCTCTTCAGTGTGGGAGCTTTGCCTGCATGTGTGTCTGTGCATCACATGCATGCCTGCTGCCTGAAGAGGCCAGAAGAGCACATCAGATCCCCGACTGCCGGAGTTATAGATGGTTGTGAGCCACCACGTAGATGTTGCGAGCTGACCCTGGGTTCTCTGTCAGAGCACCGGATGCTCTTAACCACAGCGACGTCCCTCTAGTCCCATGCCCTGCAGCTTCTGCCCCCCGCCACCTTCCCTTCCCTAGTGCTGGGATTGTAGGTCTGTGCACCTTGTTCGTTTCTGTGTGAGACAAGGTCTCACTGTCCTGGCTGTCCTAGAACTTACAGATCAGGCCACCCTTGAATTGGATGGAAACTCTCCTGCCTCTGCTCTCAAATGCTGGGGTACAGGCATGTGGCATAGACTCCATATTGGTTCCTTGCTTTTTCAAGGCCATCTGTGGTCCTGAGCCTCTGGCTTCCTTCCTCTGCTTCAAGGCCAGCCACAGCACCAAGCCCAGCCCTTCTGGTATCCCAGCATGCCACTCTGGCTCTTCTGCCTCCCTCTTCATCTTTGAGGGACCACTCTGCCCTTATCGGACACTCACCTGGCCCTGCATCATCCCTACTTTACAGCCAGCTGGGAGCAGCCTTCTGGATATAGCCTTTACTCCCCCCTGGCATATAACACAATGAAATCACAGGCTCTGGACACTGGACATAGAATGGGGGGCGGGGGGAGGGAGCACTACCTGCTGCCAGACAGACCTTTCATTTCAATAATAGTCTTTCTCTCCCTCTCTCAAAAACACACACAATGACACTGCCTCCTCCCTCTCTCCCTCCTTTCCTCTCAATTTTTATTTTAATTTCTTTTGAGATGGGGGCCTCACTATGTATACCAGGCTGATCTCAAACTCACAGAGATCCACTGCCTCTGCCTCCTGAGCGCTGGGATGAAGGAGTGTAGTTCATGTCTGGATTTCTCTTTCTTTTTAAAATGGAAATGTTCATAGTGTGAGCCTGCTTTTTTTCTCATATAGACTTATTCCCCCCACCCCCAAGAAAATCCAAAGAAATTTATTTCTAAACACATTGTGGTCAGTTCTGACACCAGGGTCACTTTTTACAAATGGAATAGTCACGGCTGGTTTATGGCTGGGCTTAGTCAGAACTCAGCTTTCTCTGGGCTGTATGTACCCCCAGCTGTGCCTCCTTCCTTCCTTTGTCTGACTTTAGGCCAATTCAGACTCATGCAGACATCCTCAGGTGGTAGAGCCCACTCTCTTGTCCTTTTAATGGCCACATGGCATTCCATCATGGTGATGGATCAGCGTTTGTTTGGTCACTCCTTTGTTGTCAGGCACATGAAACGTGTCTACTTTCTTTCTATAGTACATGCCTTGTGTGTTTTCTTCAAATATCTTTTAGCATCTCACCCTATGTGTCTCATGATCAGGTCCAGGATGGGACAGAGCCTCTGCTCCTGAGGAGGGCCAGGCAATGGTCTGTACCTGTTCTCCAGACCCAAAGCAGAGATGGATGGGACCACCTCTGGTGACAGATTTGGATTCTCCTGCAGCCAGAAAAGGTTACAGTGCCCCCCTTTAGCTGGCATGCTGATGCACTATAAATATGGGATGCACATATTTGGCAGTGTGGTTTTACTTGCCTGACACATTGCTCCTTTCAACATTTCCTAGAGCTATACCCACAAAACCAAGGGGCAAAGTGAGCCACCATACACACCTGCACTAAGCACCATCAGCCAGGGGATCACACACAGCCAAACAGCCAGTGTTGTCTTTCATTGATGTAACATGGACCTGTTAGTGTGATCCACACCCTAAAATAACATGATTGGAAATGAAGTGTGGCTGAATGGCAGCGTAGCCATGATATTGTGTTGTTCTGGGTTTGTGGATCTATCTGGTGTAAAGCTTGCTTAGCACGGTGGGTGGTTTGAGAAAAGGAATTGGTTGCAGGAATTAGCCTTTGTCTCAGGCAAAGACAGGTTTGTGATTCAGGTGCTCGTTGGAGCTGGGATCTGAGATGGCCCTCCAGGGCTATGAGGCGACTATGAATAAACAAAGCCCGGCAGCCATGGCCAGTGGGCCACCGTGGAGGGGTAGGAAAGGGCAGATTTCCCGATCCAGGAGAGTGGGAGGCACCAAAGTGGAAAGAACGCGCCTGAGGTCGGGATTGGATTCCTGTGGCGCTCAGAGCATCCGAGCCAAACTGCTGCCTGGTTCTGCAAAGCATGGATATTAATAAGGGTGATTAGTAATCATGACGTGTGAATAATAAGGGGATGGTTAATTGTCCTGGTTATGATGAACAGCAGTCACTGTGAGAGGGTGGGGGGAACTGGAAGCCCAAACACACACACACACACACACACACACACACACTACATATGTGAACAAATATGTTCACACACACACACAGGTGCACACACAGGTGCACACACAGGTGCACACACACACAAACACACACACACACTCTCTCTCTCTCTCTCAGATGAATTGTTCTTGGCAAAGCAAGCACACCATGAAAAATTTTTTCCCCTCTTTTATTTTATTTTCAAGACAATGTCTTACTATGCAGCTGTGGCTAGCCTGGAATTTGTTATGTAGACCAGGTTGACCTCAAACTTGTGGTAATGCCCCTGCATCCGCCTTTTGACTGTTGAGATTATGGGCATGTCACACTGAAGGATTGGGATTTTAAAAGTGAAAACCTAATAAAACAGAATCTCTTCCTTTCTTTTCCCTTCTTTTTAAAAAGGCAGAATTAAAACAAATCCACAAGCATATTTTATATATTGGGCATATCCCCTCCACCCCACTCCTCTTTCCTCTCTCTTCCCTTCTTATTGTCTCCTTCATTTCCCACAGACCTCTCTACTCATAATTTCATTTTATATTTACATGCTTATTTTATGTAGCTATGTAAAATCTGAGAAACAAGAATGAGGAAAAAAAACCCATCTATTTGTCTGAGCCTGGCTTACTTCACAATATGATCATCTCTGTTGTTCCCATTTTCCTGCATAAGACATAATTTCATTCTTCTCTATGCCTGAGAAATTCCATTGTGTGTGTGTGTGTGTCACAGTTTCTTTCCCGTTCCTTTGTTTATGGGCATTTAGGTGGGTTCCATAACTTACTGTGAACAGTGTGACGGTGGACATTGATATGCAAGTGTCTCTGTGACACGCTGGTTGGAGTGAGTGGGTCAGGTGCAGGAACCATTTGCAGGTCTTATGAGAACCCTCCCTGCTGACGTCCACAGTGGCTGACCTAGCTGCAGTTTAGAAGGGTTTCCTTCTGTCCGTCCAGTTTTTTGTTGTTGTTTTCAATTTTATCTTTTTTTTTTTTTTATGTGTGTGGCTGTTTTGCTGGCTTGAATATTTGTGAGCCATGCACATACCGTATCCTTAGAGGAGAGAAAAAGGAGAAGTGGAGTTATAGATGGTTACAGTTTGTCATGTGGGTGAGCCCTGGTCATCTGCAAGAGAGAAGCCAGTGCTACCTGCTGAGCCATCCCTCCAGATCCCCTGGTCGTTTTTTTGTTTGTTTGTTTGTTTTGTTTGTTTGTTTGGTTTGGTTTTTCGAGGCAGGGTTTTTCTGTGTAGCCCTGGCTGTCCTGGAACTCACTTTGTAGACCAGGCTGGCCTCGAACTCAGAAATCCGCCTGCCTCTGCCTCCCGAGTGCTGGGATTAAAGGCGTGCGCCACCACGCCCGGCCCCTGGTTGGTTTTGCAGTGACTGACATATGACTTGGGTAAAATTCTCTGATGAAATGGAACTTTTTTTTTTCATATATTTTTGGTCATTGAATTTCATCTTGTTAAGTGTAAGTTATTTATTTACTTTTAATTTTATTGATCTCGTTTTGTGTGTGTGTGTGTGTGTGTGTGTCTGCACGCACGCGCACGCACGCGCACACACATGCACGTGAGTCCCAGCTTGCATGTAGAGGTCAAAGGACAGCTCCTTTCATCGTGTGGGCCCTGGGGTTGAGTTCAGCTAGTCATGGTTGGTGAAAAGCACCTTTACCTGGTAAACCGTTGTGCTTCTCGTGTTTCTTCCTTTCTGTTCATTTCATTAACTCATTTATTGATTGGGTTTAATTTGTGTGTGTGTGTGTGTGTTTTAACTCTTTGTGTATTCTATATACCCACCCTCCTGTCAAATATAACTGTTATTTTTTCTCCCATTCCATAAGCGATCTCTGCTCTCAGTGACCATTTCCTTTCTTGTCCAGAATCCTTTTAAATGTGTCGATTGTTGGCTCCATTTATTTCCTGAGCCACTTGTATCCCATTCAGAAGGCCCTTGCCTATACAGATGTCTTGAAGTTTCACTGTTTTCCTTCCTCTAGTAGTTTCAGGCCAATAAAGCAGAATCTAAAAGTCTGTGTATCATCTCTTACACATGTACAGAAGGACATATACTGATAGTGCATGATTTTGGAATATATTATATATGTATATGCATACACACATATACACATATGCACATATATACATATATATGTACACATACATATATAAACATACACATATATGTATGTATATACACACATATGTGTGCATTATATGTATATACATGTATGTATATATGTATATATGTGTGTGCATTATATATACATGTATATAAGAA
The DNA here is from genome assembly GCF_000001635.26 of Mus musculus. NCBI lineage: Eukaryota > Metazoa > Chordata > Mammalia > Rodentia > Muridae > Mus > Mus musculus. The sequence continues at coordinate 84,785,857 of NC_000077.6, read as the reverse complement.
TGCATACACATATATACACATACAAATATATGCATATGTATGTGTACACACACATATAAATATATATGTACACACACATACATATATATGTACACACACACACACACTTACACATATACACACACAGACTGGAGGGCCTCTTTGCCAGGTGTGTATTCCACTACTGAGCTACATTCCCCTCCCAGCCTTTGTCATCTTGTTATTTTATTTAGTTTTTATTTGAGTTTTTTGAGGTAGTCTTGATTTATAGTCTAGGCTGTTTTCAAATATAAATTTCTCCTGCTTCAACTTCCTCAGGCCTGGGACCTATAGTGCCTATAGCACCTACCTCCATGCCCACTTTACTTTATTAGGATTTTGTATTTAAGTTTCATTCATTCATTTATTCAGCCATTCACTAAATAAGAATTATCCATTGTCAAAGGAGGGCATGATGGTGCACACTATAATGCCAGCACTCAGGAGGAGCAAGAGTTTCAGGTTGGGGACTGGAGAGATGGCTCGCAGTTGAGAGTACTGCTCTTGCAGAGGACCTGGGTTTGGTTGCTAACACCTACATGGTGGCTCACAATTACCTAGAACCCCATATCCGGGGGTATCTTGTGGTGCTTCCAGGCTCTGCAGACACCTGTATTCACATGCATATAATCACAGAAAGACAAAGACACATTATTTTAAAAATTATATACATACACATACACATATACATATACATATATTCTGTCTTGGACACCAAGTTTCAAAACAAAATAAAACAAACCCAAACCCAAACCCAAACCCAGCAATCAAACCTTACACCTCTATTGTCTACTTCATGGTTAGCAGTCCCACCCACCTGCTCAGTGACTGCTGGCATTTCCCCCTACCCTCTGCAGTGGTGTCTACCTCCTAGCATTGATGTGAAGAACAGAGTGAGAGCAGCTGGAGGGTACTGGATTTCCTCGTACACGGTGTGCGTTCAGGAACATTAGCTGTTGTCACCACTGCCACTGAGTCACTGGCCAGGCTCTGTGGACAAAGAGACACTAAGGCAAAGTTCCTGCCCAGTGTCCCACCAGACCCAGTCAGTCCTCAGGGCTGACCACAAGGCTGGGAGCACAGAGGCTGAGATTCCCTCGCATCCCTCAGGCCAATGATGGGCAGCGTTTTGGCAGGCGTGCTCCCTAACCCATGCCTGTTCCCACTGATGTCTTCTTCCCCAAGACCAGGCCAGCGTGCAGTTTTCTTTTAGTCTTTAGAAAGCCAGGCTAACGGCCCCGCTCCGGTCACCCCCTCCACCACTACGGCATGCAGGCTGCTTGGAGAGGTGACAAAAAAATTAAAATTAAAGCTAAATTAAAAAGAAGATTCCCATTTCCTCTCCTCATCACACTTCCACCTTAATTTTATCGCGTCTCCCCTCTCATTTTATTGACTTTTAGAAGCTCTGTAGCAAGATTTAGTGTGGAACAGGAGGGAGGCAGTAAATGTGTTTCTCTTGCCTCCAATTAATCCTGCCTGGGTGGGGACTGGCGGAGAAGTGGGATGCTCTGGGGTGAACCCCCAGGAGAAGGGGCAGTCCAAGGCTCCAAGACCCCAGAGCTGTGAATGATACCCCCAAGGTGGGGGTGATAGTGGGTTTTTACCCTTGAGACTTTCTCTGAACCAGATTCCGGGTAAAAGGAAGAAAGCAAAGCAGTTTCACGGGTCCTGCAGCTCAGAAAACTGGGACAAGAATGGAACTTCTACATGATCCAGAATTAAAACCGACTCCCTGGGATTGGCAAGATGGCTCAGTGGGGTGAAGGTGATTGCCACCTCGCTTGACAACCTGAGTTGTTTAGTTCCCAGAACCCACGTGGTGGAAGGAGAGAACCAACTTCCATAAATTATCCTCTGGCCTCTGCACACATCAAGGATTGTGTGCACTCCCACGCCCACGTAAATAAATAATGTAATAAACATTAAGAGAAAAAAAAACACTATAGAACGTTCCCCTCCCCACCTCCACCCTTGCTTCCGGGGTCTGAGGTTTCCCACCTCTCCCTTAGATCTTTATTTAATTTTATTGTGTTCCATGCTCTGTGAGTAGGAGGCATTCTCCCTCCTCCCCACCCTCCCTCCTCCCCTCCTCTATTTGCTTTTTTTTTTTTTTTTTGCCACTCCCCTCATCTCTAATATCATTTTCACCCACCCACAGCGACACGGCATGTTGGTAATTTTCTCCTGACCCTAATGGCTACGGTTTCCCCTCAGTATTTAAGCAGAGCAAGACAGAGGTTAGCGGTAAATAAACAGCGTTTCCTATTTATGCTGCCAATTTCAGTTGCTGGTGGAGAGGCTGCTGGGAAATTAGCTATGCTGCTCTCTGAGGCTGAGGAAAGCCCTGCAATGGAGAGTAGGTGGTTCCTGCCCTCCATGGCCTAGGCCATCTACCTGGGTCTCCCTGGAGGAACGGGTGAAGCCTGGATAGAGAGAGCTGGTTCAGGCCCCAGTTTTCTTCATGACTTTGGCCTTCCATCTTATAGAGCAGTGGCCTGCAGTCTTCCTAATGCTGCGGCTCTTTGATGCAGTTCCTCATGTTGTGGCGACCCCCAATCATAAACTTATTTTTGTTATGACCTTATAACTGTGATTTTGCTACTGTTGTGAGCCATTAGATGAATATACGATATGCGGCACATCTGATAGACAATCCTTTGATTCCCCCAAAGGGGTCATGACCCACAGGTTGAGAACCATTCTAGCAGCAGCAGCAGCTTCCACAAGGGAATTGTTAGAAAATTCAGATTCTCCAGCTACCTACAAAATCAGGAAATCTTAGGATAAGGCATATCAGTCTGTGGTTGGTTGGTTGAGCCCAGATCTTATGATCCTCCCGCCTCAGCCTCCCAAGTGGTGGGATTAAACCTCTGCACTGATTGCCTGGTAAACCATTTAAAAAACAAACAAACAAACAAACAAACAAATGAACAACAATGACGACGACAACAACACCCAAACCCTATTTTATGCTGGGGCCAGAGCTCAGTTGAAAGAGTGCTTGTGTGGGACGTATGAAGCCCTAGGTTCTAACCCCAGCACTGCAGAGGCCAGGTGTGGCAGGGTACACCTATAATCCCAGCACTTGGAGGTTCTAAGTCATCCTTGGTTACACAGCAAGTTAGAGGCCAACCTGGGCTACTTGACACCCTATCTCAAAAACGAATAAACAGAATTTGTTGAGATATATATAGCTCACACACATGTACAATTCACCTGGCTAGAGCACAGTAGTCAGTGGTTTCTAGTGAGTGTGTTGAGGTGTACAGCCATCACTCAAGCTAGTTGCAGGACATTTCTCAGGTCTCAGTAAGTTCCCTGCTGCCTCTTTGTGGTTCATCCCTCTCTACCTGTGAGCTATTGGTCACTAATCAACTCTGTCTATATATACTTGCTTTTTCTGGACAGTCTTTTGGATCAAATTCTTTTTATTTTATTTTATTTTTTATTTTCTTTGGTTCAAATTCTTTATTTCGCATGCTCTTTGTTTAGTTTTGCTAACTGCTTTATTGAGATGGAATTTACATGCTATGCAACTCATGCACATGAAATGCACAGTGCAGTGGCTTTTAGTGTACTCATGGGTGTGGGACCACCATCAGTACCAAACTTTAGAACATTTCATTACCTCTTCCCAAGGCCCTATTTCCGTCATTTCCAAGTTCTCTGTCACTCTAACCGTAGGAACCACTAATGTACCTTCTATCTCTAAAGACTTGCCTATTCTGGGCATCACATAAAAATTAAATCACATCTCACATGTCCTCTTGAAACTGGCTTCTGCATCCAGCTATGTTCAAGGCTCATTCATGTGCTCAATGTATCAGTTGCTGGGTCCTTTGCATTGCTGAATAGTATCTTACTGTAGGGATCTGTGATGATTTAATTTAAAATATTTTGTCTTGTTTTTTTTGAGACAGAGTCTCTCCGTATAACCCTGGCTGTTCTGGAAACTCACTTTGTAGACCACATTGGCCTTGAACTCAGAGAACTGTCTCTGCTTCCCAAATGCTGAGATTAAAGGGGAGTATTACTACCACTCAGCTAAACTATTTTCATAACATTTGTTTGTTTGTTTACTTATTTATTTAGTGTGTGTGTGTGTGTGTGTGTGTGTGTGTGTGTGTGTGTGTGTTCGCGCGCACGCATGAGCAGTGTGATTTTGCACATTCAAGACATGTGGGGATTAAAGAACAACTTTTGGGAGTCAGCTCTCTCCCTACTCTCTACCTACTATGTGGGCTTGGCAGGAGCCAAATCAGGTCATCATGCTTAGAAGGGTAAGAAGGGCATACTGTGTGTGCCAGGTCAAATCATGGAGGCACAGAGACTCTTCACGCTGTCTCCGGAAAGAGTCCAGCCTCCTATGCCTAACTTCAGGGACCACTTGGGCTCAGTGGGGGTCTCCCCCTCTAACAGCCACCAGATAAAGACTGCAGGCCTGAAGCTGAGGGGCTTTGGTCGCATACTCAGTTCTAAGCCACTCTCTGGAGTGTGAAAGCTCTTAACCTCTAGACGCCTGCCTGTTTGCTGAGTTGGTAAAATGGGTGAAATCAAAAGCAGCTCTTCTGGAGAGCCTGTCTCCCGGTGTGACTCCCGAATTCCTCTACCTTCAGAAACCCTGCTTCAGCTTTTTCCTGTGGCCAGGTTTGCTTGCCATCTTAGCCTAGAGCCTACTGTTGCCTACGGTTCTGTCTTCGGACCCAGCATCCCGCCTCCAGCCAGCATCCCTGAGCACTCCCGACTTCCTGGCCAAGTTCTGGGAGGGTAGCCACGCCCAGGGTTCGTTCCTCTGGCCTTGGTCTTAGGGCAGATGCCTCTTGGGGGTGGGGTAAGACTTCTTGTAACCTGGGGTGAGGACCACTGCACACCCATCTCGAGTTCTTCTCTAGGGGGGTTTCTGACCCCTGCATGAAAGAGAACGTCTGGTTCGTTGCCAAGTGTGAGAAGTTCCCAAGGTCTCGGGTCTTCTGTTGGCATCCTCAGCCTGAGGCCACTCTCCTCGGGTACTGGGGCACTCTTCTTTCTCTCTGAGCCTGGCACTTGAACAGTGCTTGCTGCAACTTCCTCGTGAAAGCTGCTCAGCTCATTAGCGTGTTTGTTTTTATTGGACGCACAAATAACAGTGATGGACGCTCCCCACCCCCCACTCCCCTTCTCTCTAATTACAGAGATGAATATTCATAGCGTTGGGTGGGGGTGAGGGACCAGCAATGGACTCACTAAGGCCCAGACCGGAGGGTGGTCGGCAGCCAGCCAATTGCAGCTCCAAATCTCCCCCTCCCCCACTGGTCTTTCATGTTTGTTTGTTTGTTTGTTTGTTGCCATTTTTCCTCTGCAGGAGCACAGTGTGTGACCGGGGATCTGGTAACCCCACTGCTCTGGGGCGCAGAACTCCTGCCCTCTGTCTGTCTGTCTGTCTGCCCAGACGATAGGTCTCTGTGTGATCTTTGTTCCCTTTCTTTGTCTCCTTACCCACGGGGGTCTGCCGCTAGCAAGTTCTTGTTACACAAACTCCTGGCGAGGACACCGGGGTTGGGCACCAGTAAAGGGCAGCGTGAGCCTTGTGAATTAAGAGATTTAGTCACTTGTGGAATGACTTTATTTTATAGCGACTTCCTCCCCGACTGAGTGATGTTGTACGCATTGGGTGTATTTATAACTTAATAGCTTTTCTCAATTTTATTATACTTTTTATGATACTTGTGGCTTTATGAGACTTTGTAATTTTTCTCAGATTCATTAAATTCAACTGAGGGTGGAGCCAATGATGAGCTGAGCAGGTGGGGGCTGCTCTCCTTACACTCCTCCCTCCCCTCCCCCTGCCCGCTAAGGTCCCTTCTTTTACTGACTGCTGCTGGTGGTGCCCCTGCTCCCTGGGTGATCTCAGCTTACCTTTCTCATTAGGACTTTACAGGTCACCCTGCCAACGAAGTTCCTGGCTGTGCCCAGGTTGAGACTGATCCAGCCAGCATCACCCCTGTTCGGTTATAGATTATCATTTAGGTTTGTACCGACTCCCTCTCTACATTCCTTTCCCATTCTTTTCACCATCAGTTCTTAGAATTAGAGACACCTCTGGATTTTTCAATCAACCCCTCTCACTTTACAGATGGGGAAACTGAGGCTCAGGGAGACAACATTGCTGACTTCAGAGTAGGCAATCTCGTTGCCCTTTGTTTCTGGCGTGTGTGTGTGTGTGTGTGTGTGTGTGTGTGTGTGTAATTTGTACACTTCCTGCTGACTCCCAGCAGTGGCAGGAGCTCTCCACTTCTTAGTTTTACCCACTGTCCCTCACTCTTCCCAATACTATGTCCTGTTATGAGCCTGTTATGAGGAAGAAGGCATTGACAGGACACACTTGGTATGTCCTTAATCTCCACAATCTTTCTATCAGGGATGCTGGTAAGTAAGTAGCCTGGTTTTCCAGGTGAGACAAGCCTGTTCCAAAGACATGAGCCCCAAGAATGGCCAGAGACTCCAAACTTGTGGGCTCTGCAGGACAGTATCTACACAGTCAAAGCTAAGTGGATCATTTGCACATGTTCCAGAAAACCTTTTCCCTGGATGATTTTCATTCTAAGTGGGTAGGAATTGCAACAGGCCCAGAGTTAAGAAAAGTCAATAAGTTAAGATAAGACTTCCAGAGCTAAGATCTTGGTTGAGGGAAAGGGCTAGACAGGGGAAAAAGGCTCTCAGCTGTGGTGGGTGGAGAGGATTATGGGTACTGACCCTTTCCCCAGAGTCTCCAAATCTCTGGACCTCTGGGAGCACAGTAACAAAATGGCAGTAGTTCCTGCTCAACAGATGGCTTTGAGAGCTAGCCCCTTCTCCGCCCAGAGCCTTCCATGGATCTGTGGACTCTTTTCCCTGATGTATCAATATTTATAAATGTAAAAAAAGATGGTTGGGGGTTGGAGAGATGGCTCAGAGATTGAAACACTGACTGTTTCAATCAGAGGGAGAATGGGGAGAGGGGAGAAGAAGGAAGAAGAGGAGGGGGAGACATTCTTAAACAGGGCTGGGAAACTATGACCTGGTTAGTATTCCACAAGTAAACATTCGAGACATCCTGAGTTCAATTACCAGTAATCACATGGTGGCTCACAGCCATCTATAATGAGATCTGGCGCTCTCTTCTGGCATGCAGGCATATATACAGGCAGAACACTGTACATAATAAATAAATAAAAATCTTTAAAAAAAAGTTCTGTGAGCGAAGGAGCTTTTTTTTTTAAAGATTTTATTTATTATATATAAGTACATTGTAGCTGTCTTCAGACACTCCAGAAGAGGGAGTCAGATCTCATTACAGATGGTTGTGAGCCACAATGTGGTTGCTGGGATTTGAATTCGAGACTTTTGGAAGAGCAGTCAGTGCTCTTAACCACTGAGCCATCTCTCCAGCCCATGAAGGTGCTTTTGACCAGGCCTGATGATCTGATTTTGAGATCCAGGACCCATAGGTAAAAGGAAAAAAACCAACTCCTGCAAGCAGGTCTCTGACCTCTATACATGCTTCAACATCCATCGCTGCCCCAGTAAATGAATGGATGTAATGTAGAGAGTAAGAATAAGAGAAATGCTCTAGGAATGTAATAAGTGCCTGTCACCCCAGCTACTCTAGAAGCTGAGGCAGGAGGACTGCTTGAGCCCAGGAACTCGAGGTCAGCCTGAGCACCAGGGCAATCTTCCCATTTCAAGATGGAAACAGACCAAAACAATAACGGCAACAACAAAAAACGGAGGAGGGGGAATGGGGAGAGGGGAGAAGAAGGAAGATGAGGAGGAGGAAGAAAAAGAGGAGGAAGAAGAGGAGGAGGGAGAGGAAGAAGAGGAGGAGGAAGAGGAGGAGGAGGGAGAGGAGGAGGAGGAGGCATTCTTAAACGGGGCTGGGAAACTATCACCTGGTTAGTATTCCACAAGTAAACACTTTGAACTCACAGAAGACAATGCATATAATTATGTGCTGACAAAAATCACTTCTAGGCTTAGAAAAAAAATGACAATGTTGACAGTACCACAGGCTCCCGGAGAGCAAACCTTCCAGTCCCTCTGTGTTTCCTGCCACTGCTCTGTACCTGGATCGCTGCTTGGTGCACAGGCAGCATGCGGTAAGGGTTCTCCAGCCTTTGCTTTTGCCTTTGCTCCAGGCACTGCGGGGACCATGAGGGTTCAGTTTAAGCCTGAAGCAGAAACACTTCTCAACGTGCCCCATTTGGAGCTCATGCCACAAGTGCATGACGGGGGTGGGAGAGGTGGGGGTGGGGAGGTAGCAACATGGTGGCTGGTTTGTTCTGGTCTCTCTCAGGCTTTGTTCTGCACAGCTTTAGTGATGCCAGACTGTCTCCCTTTCAGCTGTCTTCAGGACCTGCTTCCTCAGGAGAGTTTATCCTGGGTTAACCTTACCCAGGTTGTCTCCCTTGGAAGCCCTTGAAGGTACAGACACTGGTGACTCAGGCTTTGGAACTCTCCCAAGAGAGTGAATCTTCTGAGCTTCAGGTATGTCTAAATGTGCTTGGAGACCTTTGGAGACTCTGTTTTCTCACCCCACCCCCGCTTTCTCCTGAGAGAGGGCTCTCACCATGTAGCCTTAGCTAGTCTGGAACTCACTATGTAGACCAGGCTTGCCTCTGCCTCCCCAGTGCTGAGATTTAAGGCATGTGCCACCATGCCTGGTGGGGCTATCTTCTGTCTGTGCTTTTGTGGTTGCTCCCTTCCTCAGTCAGTACTATGGTGCTGAGAATAAATTAAAATTTCTTTAAAGGTGTTTTTGACTTATCGAAGCTTTGGGGCCATTTGGCATCTCCTGACTCTACAGGTGTTAGAATTACAGCCAGGAATGTGCATGTGGCTGGCTGGCAGGCATGCAAGTAACTTTTAGATTTGAAAAAGAGAAGTCTTTCGAATGTGGAAAGTTGAATGTTTCTGCTCCGAGAATGCTGTCTTGGCCAGTTTAGAACCTGGGGCAAGCTACTCTAAGCTTAGGGATGTTGCTTCTCTGCTCAGAGAACATATTTAGTCTCTCAGACAGCCTAAGTCCCTGGAGGCTGAATTACACACTACTTTTGTCTGACAAAACAACTTACAAGAGGAAGAACCCATTTTGGCTCGTGGTTTTTGAGGGTTCTGTCATGGCAGGGAAGGTGGAGCAGGCAGATGCTCACATCCCAGGAGACTAGGAAGCAGAGAAGGCAGCAACAGCCAGGGCAGGCTGTAACTGTCAAGGGCCCGCCCCTCATGCACTACTTCCAGCAGCCTGGCTCTAACTCCTAAGGTTCTACCATCTTCCTAAATGGCTCCAACAGCTGGGGAGCAAGGATTCAAAATCAGCTTCAAACCATAACAAGGAGAGGTGTGGAAAGGGGTCCTGGGTTCAAATCCTCCCTCTACCTGTTAGTTTGGCCATCCCAGCCTCTTTAAGCCTCACCCTGTAATGAGTGAAACAAACCCCACTCCCCAACCCCATGTGGTAACGGCCAGAAAAGACCTTGTAAATTACGATGTGCATAATCACTTGTCTTGTTGATAAGCCATCACCCCTGCAAGCATCCTGTTGGGTGAAGCTGTAGACCCAGCAAACAGTGGGACAGTCAATAACATAGTCCCCCAGCCTCCACACGGAGGGGCTCCCTGGTTTGTGTGAGGGCTGTGCCCCAGGCTCGTTTTGCTCAGAGCCTCCATTACAGACCTGGAGTACAGGACCTCCAGATTCATTTGTAATTTTTATTGTTATATCTTTTAATTTTATTTGGCTCTCCCTGCTGTCTCGAGCAGGGGAGATAGGGAGCTGGTATTTATGGCTGCTCCTGCGACCTACCTCTTGGAATGTATGTATCAGTTAATTTAATCTCCCCTGGTTTTATTTAAACTGTTTTTCCTGATTCAGTCTCTTCTCTATCCACAACTCTCCCTCCCCCAGCTCCCTCCACCCAGCCCCCCTCCATACTTGTCCCCACCATGTCTGTATCCCTCCCCCTTCCTCTGCTGTCCCTGTCCTCCCTCCTCCCTTCCCGGTGCTTCTGCCCAGGGTCTGGCCAGCGCCTTTGGAGTCCTAGTTCTGGGAGGAGGAAGCAGCCTCTTGTTGCTACAGTCTTTTTCTGGCTCCTTTCCCTCTCTCCCCCACCCCCTTCTCTCTGCCCCGTTGCCTGATTGACATTTACAAATTACCCAGCTGAAAGTGTTCAATCCCTGACCCGCCTGTTTCTGTTCAGCAATGAGTGAGATTTGCAAGCATTTTGTCATATAATTACTGCAAATCCCTTGAAAATTTCCACAACAAGGCCAGATGAATGGTAATTTGGGGGCCTCTAGCCCCTTAGTCGCCTTGCCAGAAGAAATCTGAGGCCAGAAATGCAAACCAGTCCCCAAAGTCCTTCATCTTTATATTTGTTTATTTAGTTTTATTTATTTATTTATTTATTTATTTATTTGGTTGGTCAGCTTGGCTATTTCCTCTCAAGATTTCTGGGAGCACTTGGCTGGTACAGACACTCTGCTCCGCCCCCTCCTGCGTGTGCTGTCACACATCGGGACGGAGAGATTTGTTTGCTTTACACGAGTGTATTTGTGCTGATTTTATTGTATTGACTGGGTGCATTTTTTTCCGCTGCGTTCGACTACAGTTTTATTGTGTACCAGTTGTGGGCATACATCACCCACATTGTTTTCTGCAAAAATTACGCCCCGCTTCACTGTGTCTTGATAGGACTCAGTACATTAGTAGCTAAGTGTGGAGACAGGCTGGGGCTGAGCTGGGGCTGCGGCTGGGGCTGCTGTAGCTGGGCCTTGGCTGCATCTACCCCATCTGGACAGCACAGGTCCTGTGGGCTGCAGGCAAGGGCACCTCGTTTTCTGTGGTTGCCTCTGTGGTTCCTATTCCCCAGTAGAGATGGCTCCTGGCTTAGAGTTGATGAAGAAGGTGATTGTGAGGATGGGGGATAATCAATCAGTACAGTGCTTGCCTTGCAAGCGTGAGGACCTGAGTTCAATCCCCCGGAACCCATGTAAAATAATTGGCGTGGGGTGGGGGTGGGGTGGGAGTAGCATCTTCTTGTGATCCCATTGTTGGAGTGGTGGTGGGAGATGGATCTCTGGGCCTTGCTGGGTAGCCAGCCTTCCCTAATGTTGTATGTGCTGCCACAGGCCAGTGAGAGACCGTTTAAAAAAAAAAGACTACACCCATGAAATGATATCTGAGGACTTTGTTTTGATCTCCACCTGCACACATACATGTGCACACACACCGCTAGCACGCACACAAAGAACAAAGAAAGTGATGGGGATGAGGCTGCAAATAGGCAGGGAAGAACACTTGGTTAAGAAGTGATGGGGCCCACCCCAAAGGAAGGGACCCCGTTAACGTGTGTGCTTCCTGTCAGCGTGGGCAGTCCATACCTGCTATGATTGGAATCTTCCCAGAGGAGCACACAGACCTTCCAGGGTCTTTCCCTGAGGACTAATTGCTATGAGTATGCGTAGATGTTTGGTTGTCTTAAAACCCGACTCTTCTACTCCATGTTACAGACGGGAAAATCATTTCACAGAGATACTCCAATAAGCTCTCTGGATCTCAGGGTTAGTGAGTTTCCAGAAGGTGAGGATTGGAGTCCGGACCTGCCTGACTTTCCAAAAGACAGGAGAGAGGAGATATATGCTGGGCTACAGAGTTAAAGCTTGGAAGGATTTTAGAAACCATTTGATGTGTTCTCCTGAAAGACAGGGAAATGGAGGCTTTGCGCGGTGAATGTCAGCAACTTGCCCAAAGCTAAGCAGTAATAGGGCTGGGTTCAGGCTTTCCTGGGTGTCCATCTGGCCTGTCTGGCTACTGTATGGTGTGTGTAAGTCTCCATGCATGTGTGGTGTGTGAATGAGTCTGTGAGCTTGTCAAGCAGGGCATTGTTCCCAAACACCACTGTCTCTTCTCTCTCTGCACAGTGGAGAGTGTGGCCCCTAGTCTCCCAGGATTTACCTGGTAGCTTCTGAAGTCACCCCTGCTGTGCTATGTCTGTGGGCACTCAGATTCAAGCTTGACCTGTTTGTAGAGTTTCCTGTCACCTGCTCATTTATACCCAGTTGCCCGAGGTAACCTAGTCTGGCCTTGAACTCCTGGCAATCCTCCTGCCTCAGCCTTCTGAATGGATTGATTTAAACACACAGGACTGTCAAGGTGGCTGGGTAGGTAAAGGTGCTTGCTGCCACAGTCAGCAGCCTGAGCTCCAGTCCTGGATCTCATGTGGTGGAAGGAGAGAACTAACGTGAAGTTGTCTCTTGATAAACAAACAAATAAGACATTCAGTCTACACCCCTCCTATCTAAAAAGAAGGAGGAAAGAGGAGGAAGAGGAAGAGGAGGAGGAGATGATGATAAACTATATAAAGCTTATATAATTATACTAAAAAAGTATCTTATAATAAATTGTATCTTATAATAAAAATATTTTATAATAAATTTTCTAGTGGTAATGTCCCAGTTTTGAGGGAAGACTGGCAGATCATATTTAGACATGTTTTCCTTTGGCTATTAGCATATCTCTGCTCATTGCTCCCATTGTTATATGGGGAGCTTGGGGAAGAATGGGAAGAGAAGAGCTACCTCCTGTCTCTGCAGCAGAGCCTCCAGTGAGGTCCTCAGGAAAGGAGCTGGGCCTGGCACAGTGTGTGTGTGTGTGTGTGTGTGTGTGTGTGTGTGTGTGTGTGTCTGAGGGTGGCTGGCTCAGCTGCCTCCTGAAGACAGCCCTGGGAGAGGCTCAACTCACCCTGACTTCTGATCCTCAACCACCTTAAAAGGATGGCTCCTGCCTGGCCCATCTGCACACACATGCTACAAATGTGACTTGATCCATATGCAGTCACACAGACACATCCCATGGGAGCTGCAGGCTGGTTGTATTCGCTCTATCTCCAGCTTGAATCTAGGGCTTGTAAGCTTCTCCTCCAGAGATGACTGGGAACTGAGGCAACTGTTGTCCATCCTGGGGTCTCGCTCCCTTGATCTCATGATTCTCTCATAGTTTCTCATGAGGCAGCTGGCCCCTGCTCAGTCTCAACAGGCATTTCCAGTGCCCACTCTTCCTCTGATCTGGGTCATGGTGTGAGTCCAGGAAAGGCTGGAGAGGACTGGGGCTATGGAGAATCAGGAAGGATGAGGAATGAGGCTGAGAGAAGGCAGCCTTGCAGGGGATATTGGAATTGTCAACTCTGAGATGCTTCTGGGCTCCCTTGGAGGCTCTTGACTCAGTTTCCCCGACAAGGCATAGCTGGAGAGGGATGATTAAGTTTGAGCCTGTGCTTGTTATTAGTGCCCTGGATGTATGAAGCCTCTCACTGCTCACTTCTCCTGGTTGAACATCTTCAATGGGGGTGGGGTGGGGTGTGGTGGTAACCAGGGGCAACCTTCGCTCCCCACCTCATCCTGAGTTAATGCTGCTGAAGAGCTCTACAGGGCTGGCACATCACCCACATAATTATCCCTGGAGGTAATGCGTTTGGAGAGCCAGCGCTGCAGCCTAGTGGTGCAGTTGGACTCCCCCTCCTTCATGGGATGACAGGAGGGGCAGGTGGGGTCTCAGACACTATCACTCCCATCCTTATCTGCTTTTAAAGTAACGCTGACTGGGGTGTACCTTGATGTGACAGTTTGTCCTCAACCCAAATCTTTCTTCTTTTCTGATTTGAAGATCATGTTTGTATTCTAATTTTCTGCTTCGAAATCCTCACCCTCATCCTCACAGAAGGTTTCAAATTTGGGGACACAATTGCCACCACCAGGTCCTGCATTCCCTCCCTAGGCTCCGATTCTTTCCTTAGAGCAAGAGGTGATGGAGAAGAGGTGGCCCGGAGTCAGGGACCCCATTCCCTCAGCTCTAGGCAGACACTATCGCCAAGGCCTGTGACCTTCAACCTATGCCCAACGCTTCTTTCTAAAAATGTTTTCACTTCTTCTTTGAGAACTTTATACAATATATTTTGATCGTATTCTCCCCCCAGATGCCCCTAGATTTTTCCTTCACTCACCAGACTTCAGGTTCTTTCTCTCTCTTAAAAACAAACAAGCCCCGCATTCCAACAATAAAAGCCCACCAGAAACATGGAGTCTGATGTGTTTTGTGTTGTGTGCCCAACATTTCTATAGAAAGGTCAGAGTATGAGTTAGTATGTGCACGTGGGTGGTAAAGCCACACGCACAGACAGACAGACAGACCAACAGAGACATAGAAAGTAGCTGGGCCGGGAAGGGCTCCTTGAAGGGGCTTCCCATGGCTAGGGTTGGGGGGGGGGGTGACTGAGGGTGGAGCAAAACCAGGTTCAGGACCCAGATCTCCAGACAAGACTGGGGAGCAAGACCCGAAGTCTGGGTGTGCAAACTCAGCGCCTGGATGTCTCTCTGCCTCCTGCCAACCCACAGCAGTGCAGGCTCAAATTTGCATTTAAATAGAGATTTTTTTTTTTTAATGAGAAGGACCCAAGGGAGCCCCCAGACTATTAAGTTTTCTTCTGGGGGCTGTGTGAGCCTTCTTCATTCTCCTCTCCACCCCAGACTCCCACCCCTCCTCCCGCAGCTGTCATATTATTCTGTGGCCATATATTCTGAGGGCCAGATGAGGCCCTGGCTCTGACAGTCTGAGGGCACTTGTGGGGACAATAGGCCTAGAGCTCCTGAGAGGATAGGGACCGCCAAGTCCTCGACCCCAGTACTCCTTCCTCTTTGTCTGCTTGTGGTCTGAGTGCTCCACCCTAGACTCCTTTCATCTATTTCTGCTGGGCCTGGGGTGGTAGGCCTGTTGCTGGCTCCTGGCTACAAGTCAGAGCACAGACTCCATCTTACCATGCAACTGGTCAAAGAGGGAGTAAGTAGGAGTCCGGAGGCACAGCCTTGGGTCTTGGGTCTGCCTTACCCAGGCTGTGGGGCTTGGACAAATGACTCCACCTCTGTGAGTCTCAATTTCCCCATCTGCGGAAACCAAATCGTCCTCATGGGTAGGTGTGAGGCTGGGTGGGATAATGCAGCTCCTTTGGCATGGGGCGGGAGCAGGAAGCTACCGAACCACCGACAGACAGACAGACAGACAGGCCCTCAGAGTCCCGACTGAGAGGGTTGGTTCGGGTGAAATGTCAAGGAGAGGGTCGGTACAGCATTGGGGTGTGAGGGTAAGGTTGGGCTCACTTTTCTAGTGTTCTTCATGATAAACCAGAGGCCGTCTTAGCTACAGCTTGAAGTTTTCTGTATCTGACAGTTGGTGATTCAGACTTAAAACTCACCTTAGCTTGGGCAGCTGGGATGGAGCGTTCAAAGGCAGCTTAGGCTAAAATACTGAGATCCTTTCATAACACAAAGTGATAACTCACCTCAAAGGACTCTTGTGAGCACTGGCAGAGCCAGGGCTTGGGACACACAGTTGAGGAAAGAGGTCAGGGACCAAGGAGGAGGAACCCAGAGGCTTCCTTGTTGGCCGGCAGACATATTGGAAAGGTGCTCTGGGACCTGGAGGATGGAGATGGGGGAAGCCCTTGGGGACCAGAAGCTCCAGGGTTGGTGTGGCAGGTCCTAGGGTCCCACCTGGAGGAACTGGGGGGTGGGGCTAGGGGTCTGGCAACCCTAGAGAAAATGAGGTAGCTGCACTCTGTCCTTCCTCTTCTTCTTCCACGTTGTGTAGAACATGGTACTGTGTTGGAAGGTCATGGTGATGCAAGTGTGAACGCACAGTGGCTAATGGCTGATGGAGCCCGGGAGGGAAACTGAGGGAGAAAAGTCAGCTCAGGTGATCTCTGGCTTACCCATCCCTATCCCTAGGTGGAAAAGACGAGACCTGAGAGGACCTCAGCTACCTGGGATGGGATGGGACATGGGACACATTAGTGGGATGTGTAAATGAAGGGAACACACACACTCATGCACACATGCACACACACATACACTCATGCACACACACACACACACACACACACACACACACACACATGCATGCACTTCACACATGCTCCTACACATGCATGCAAACACACAGAGTCTCCACCTCCAGGCTGTCAGCCCAGATTAGTCTTGGCATCTCAATTCTTGGAACGTGGTCCAAGAATGGAATCAATTAAGATTTTTGAGTGCTGGTAAGAAAACTCCTACAAACAAACAGCCTTGTGAGTTCAGTGTCTTCGAAAACACAGAACTGGTTTTGGAGTGTGCTTTGGGGCCCCTCTCAGGGGTAGCAGGTAGAAGTGAGTTTGTCTTCGGTAATTCTTTACAACTGGTTATTTGTATTCGTGTAAATGAGAAGTGTACATGGTTTTTACCACGTGCAGCTTATCCTTGTGATTGGACACTTATGTGACGCCCAATTCTCCAAGTATAAAGTATCTGGCGCTCCGAATAAGGCTGGCTGTGGCAGGAGGCTTTAGTCGGCTTCTTTTTTAGGCTCGGCTCTCCCAGGTTCATTGCCAACAAGAGCGGGGACCACTCAAATAGCGGTAACAGTGACAGGCTCTCTGATTAGAAGTCTGTGAGCTTCATTCCACCCCTTCACTTCCTCCTTCTTTTCCATTTTCCTTCTCCATTTCTTCTTTCTTTCTTGGTTTTTCGGCAGAGGCTGGCATTGAACTTCTGACCCATCTGCCTCCATTTCTCAGGGGCCGTGCCAGGAGTACAGTTATGTCCCACAACATAAGGGTTGTGTGCAGTTGAGTGCACTTTCTTTCTTCCTTCCTTTCTTTCTTCCTTCCTTCCTTCCTTCCTTCCTTCCTTCCTTCCTTCCTTCCTTTCTTTCTTTCTCTCTTTCTTTCTTTCTTTTTTCTTTTTTTTTAACTTTCTAAGAAAATACTGTTTTAAAATTGTATTTACATTTATTTGTTTGTATATGGGTAAGTCTGTGCTGTGGGGTGCTTGCTTGTGGAGATCAGAGGACAATTTGTAGAAGTTGGTTCTTTCTACCATGTTGGGCTTGGGACTTGCACTCAGGTGGTCAGGCTTGGCATCAGGCGCTTTTAGCCAGTGTGGCATCTGGATGGTCCTCTAAGGAAATTATATTTTATAGACACAGTTGAAGGGTCTTGCTGTTTGTTCTGGGCCATTCAAAAGGAACCAGGGACAAAGGAATCTTCAGAAGACACTCAGCCATGTGGGATGTTGCTCTCTACAAACACAGCCTCTTACCAGGGAAGGCCTTGGTCAGCCGAACAACAACCGGACTATGGCCTTCGTGTGGTGAACACTGAGCCTCCACACGGAGCCAGCCTTCCCCTAATCCTCACTTAGGTGCTGCTTCGCTCTTCACACACACCTTTCCCAGCTCACTCGCTGCTTTCCCTTGTTCTCTTCAGAGCGATCACCATTGTTAAGTCTTCACACGCCTCAGTGTGTCTGTATAGCAGCTGTCGTGTGTGTAGTGCCTGCGTGGTGTTATGCACTACTGTGTCTACAGCTGATGTGTTTTCCCACCTTTCTCTTGGGGCTTGGCCCATTATAGGAGCTCAAAGTTGTGTGACTGGCTTGTGTGCAGTTGAGTGCCCGTGTTCCCGGTGTCTCAACTTCCTGGGCCCCCAAACTCCCTCCCTATCTAGGTTGGAAAGGAAGAGGGCCAGGATGGATCCTACGAGGCTGGCCTCTCCTGAGGCCTGGAAGTCTCTGCCTGAAAGCCAACCTTCCTTGAACTGGTAAAAGGGCGACCTAGGGCCTGCCTCACCCACTCTGCCCAGTTGGCTTCAGGCCATTTCTTCTGCTTTCTCTTGAGGCCTCCTCAGGCCTCTTGGACTAGAGTTGGCAGGTCTGGAAGGGGGAGGGGTGGCTGGGAGGAGGCACAGGAGCCCAGAGAAGCTGGCAGGGGCTGGTGGCCCCTGGGACCTCTTCCCACAAGGGCAGAAGCGGCACCAGCTGCGCCACAGAAGAAATATTCCCCAAAGCCAGAGTGGCCGTCTCATAGTTTAAGTGGCCCTTATTTATCACCGTCCTCCTGGGCTCCCTTTCTCAGCAAAGGATGATAAAAGACGGGAGTGGGGGGGGGGAGACACAGGGGCAGTTTGTGGCTGTCCCTGCAGCTGGCGGTGGGTGGTGGTGGCAGCACCAGGGGACACAGTCACACAGCAACATGCAGCACAGCGATCTGCACATGTGGAGCTGTACCCAGTGACACACACACACACAGACTCAGCCATGAAGGCCGACCACAACCAAAGACACCTGAAGACACCCACATGCACCATGAACACACACATAGTAGCCTGACACACGCCCAGGGACACGTTCCTACTCAGACACAGAGGCCAGCACTCATGCACAGTGCATACACATTGGCATCCACATGTATGATACACACACACACACACACACACACACATACATACACACACACACACACACACACACACACACACATACACAGATGCCCACTCCTACCAGCAGGTGACACTCACCCCTTTCTGCCTAGCATGCGACTTACTGCATGTCTGTTCCTCTTCAGGGTGACTCTCAGGACTCCTCCTGCCTTTAAGGCTGTGCCACCATGAGGCCACTCTGTATGGCAGCCAGCGTGTGCGTGTTTCCCAACTCCACACTCACACAAGGCCATGCAAATGTCTGTTTTCACTGAAACCTAACGCATATCAAATCTCCTACCACACACATGGCAATTCATGGAAAATGGGTACGAGACCATAAAACAAAAGCACAGAACTTCAGAAGGAAAACATAGGCGAAGACCTCTGTGCCAAGTTATCAGCAGACGGCAGTAGCAGCTCCAGTTTTACACAAAGCAACAGGCACAGACTTTGAGTGAAAATTCACTAGCCCTTCCCAACTCCACCCATCTTCACCTCCCTGACCACCCCCAACCCATCCCTCCTTTCTGAAATACAATTAGCTGAGTTACCCTGGGTTAGTCATGTGTTTTCCTCTGAGCTCGGGTACCTTATGCAGTGGGGGTGTCATTTTCCCTGCCTCTTGGAATGCCTGTGAAGTCTGTGCCAGGGGCCTGATGCATGTGAAAAGCCCTTTGCATGCTGCATACTGCACAAAGACCAGCTGTGTCGGGGGTCTTGTATGGCATAATTGCTGTCCCCCACACCTAGGCTTCTAAGAGGCAATCCGTACCGGCACCTTCCTGCTTCTCACTTGGGAAGTGGCCGGGGCATCTCAACCTCCTCTTCTCCCCCCAACCTACCCCATACCCTATTCCCCTTCAGCTTCCCAGTTGCCAATCAATCTCGCTCCCCAGCCTCAGCCCATTAGTGCGACTCCCTGGGGGAATCTATTTTTTAAAGGTTATTAGCAGATTATTGGTTCTTTATCAACCCCAGGCCTCAATCTCCAATCTCCCAATGAAGCTATTGTGTCCCTAATAAGATGCACTTGATAATCTTGGTGTGTTTGAGGGTGCTGGAGGACTTGGTGGAGGGCGGAGCAGCGGGAAGGAGGGAAGGGTTAACTGCACAGCCCCAGCCCCCACCCTCTTGGTCCTCAAATAGCTGAACTACTGTATGTTGTAGTTTTCAACTGCAAATCATCTTTAATAGCAGACATCACGGGATGGCTCATTACATTAAGCTATTTTTCATGCTATCTCCTGTAATATCCTCTAATCCAATGCGTTTCAAATCACCTCGGGCTAAAATAAGAGACATAGCGATGTAATAGCCTAGTGTATTAGTGGGTTAATTGCCCTGTTGTACTCTTTCTAGTAGCTATCTCTGGAATGACTTCTATATTAATTGTAAATTGCTTAATACATTTAACTCCTTGCCACCGCCCCATCCCCTAACGAAGGAGGCCACTACCCAGTGGCTTGATGGGAATGAGAGGGGGTAGATTATGGGCACTCCTTTCAGACTCCGCATCCTCTCTGTCTCCTTGGTCCAAGCTGGAAGAGGAGTCTTAGAAGGTACTTCTTTTTCACAAGTGGAAGATCAGCATTTATTGAGCATTTACTATAACCCACTGTTATAACCCAGGCCCATGACTCACTAGGCCTTTTCTCCAAATGCCACCTCACAAGACCTTGAGTAGCACACCTAGAGGTCAGGTGGCTTGTCCAAAGAGCTATGAATTCTAGAGTTGTACCCAGACCCAAGGGCTAGCAGATGGGAAGTGGCTGGGAGTGAGTGGGCAGGATCTGCAGCTTTGAGGAAGAACACTGGAGTGGTCAGTAGGTTGTGTGTGAGTGGGGGATGGGGGGGGGAGGGTCCTGGTCTGACAAGAGAAACAAGCACTGGAGAACTCCTGGTCTGAAGTTGGAGCTCCTTAACCCCAATCTGAAAGGAAGGAAACATCTGCTTCAAGGGGTCCTTTACCTGAGGAGGAAAAACTGGTCCTATCCTAGGGGCGGACCCCCCCTAGTCACATGGGAAGACACTGCCCCCCCCCCCCCAAGAGGACACAGAAATTAAAGAGTACACGTTTGAGACGAGAGGCAGATCAGCTGGTAGGCTCTGTGCACAGGGAGGCTTTGCAGAACTCAGAGCCCTGCTGCCTGCCCCAGGCGTCCTCCCCTGCTCACCTTCACACTTCTGCCCGGCGACTTTCTGCAGGCAAATGTCAACAACACCTTAGGGTGGGGACAGTATTGGGGCACTTCTTGCCACAGTTTGTGGTCCCAGGGCCATCAGCTCCAACCTGCTAGCTGGTTTCCAAAGAGACCCTGGTGGATGTGGAACCAGGACCAGGACTGCTCTCCCCCTCCCCTCTGCTCTCCTTTCCACTTTTCTGGATGGAAATGACAAGTGTGTTTGGGGGCTGGGGAGGGTGTCCCTGAGGGAGAAGCCAGAAAAGAGCAGAGAGGGAAAGGGAGATAGGAAGGGAATCAGGCCACCGAAGACTCAGAATCACGGAAACAGGGTGGCAAGAACCAGTCAGTGTTTACCTTCTGCAAATTAGCACTTTTAAACGCACACAGCCACGCATCGTGAGCGGGAGCCCCAGGGGAGTCACTTGGTTAGAAACACCACGTGCAGTACAGTGTTCTTCTCATAGTTTGGCACAGGCCCCAAGTCTGAAATGGCCGAGTGGATGCCTCTCTCAGAGGGGCCCCCAGAACCTCTTCCAGAGATCCTGGGCCTCCTGTTCCCAGAGGCCTTGGGGCAAAAGAAGGAAGCCGGAGGGAGGGAAGGGAGAGGGCGCAGTTGTGCAGCGTGTGGCTGGCTAGGTCTCTTGGCCCCCCGGGGCGGTGGCGGCCGCTTTGTCGCCTGCTGGCTGGAGAGCAACCTTGAGCGCGGGGCAGACAGACAGTGATTTAGGTGCCCGCACTGGAGCGTGAAGGTAAATGACCACATTTCACCGTCAGGAGGTGAGCCGGAGGCGCCTGCCCGGCCCTCCCCCCAAGGCCTGGGGCTGGCGAGGCCAGAGCTCCTGCTATAGCCCCTGCACAGCGGGCAGCCTCCCACCCCCCCCCCCCCCAGTTTAGCCTGAGGTTGAGGCTCCCCTCACCTTCCTACCAACTCAAACCTTTCTAAAGCTGCTTAGGAGAGACCCCGATTGGATAAAATTCAAGCTACACACCCTTGGGAGGGTCTCCTTGACAAAGGGTGGCGTCGGGTACCTTCTAGTCTCGTACAGTATACAGGAGTCCACAAAGCCGGTCTGCCTCATTTTCACGGTGCAGATATAGAAACCAAGGCTCCAGAAGTTCAGTGGCCTGCTGAAGGCCACACAGGCTGGGGTGGGGAGTGAAGTGGGGGAGGTTGTAAACCCTGGTCATTAAGTACCCAAGAGCTTGGGTCTGAGGGGGGTGACGGTGGGAAATGGCAGCATACAGCAAATCTTTCTTTTGTGCCCTAAGTCCTGGGTTTAACAGTTGATGTTTGTTCTTTGTGTTTTTAAAACCCTGCAGAACTTCTGGGCTTGGGGGTGTGGCTCAGCAGGTGAAGGTGCTCACAGCATCCAAGTCGACCCACGTGACGGAAGGTGTGCAAACTTCTCAGAAGATTGTCCTTTGGCCTCCACAGCCACAGTGGGATGTGTGCACACCATACACATACACAAAACAAATAAATGGAAATTAAAAGTATAGGTCTAGGGGTCTCTTTCCGCCTTTGGGAGGGATGTTCTTCTGAGAGCCCTGCTGCCTGTTGAACCCCTGGAAACCACCTCCACCTCCAAGTTGGGGGGGGGGGCGGGGGGGGATGATATGCACTTTCTTGCCCTTCCTTCCTTCCTTCCTTCCTTCCTTCCTTCCTTCCTTCCTTCCTTCCTTCCTTCCTTCCTTCCTTCCTCCTCCTCCTCCTTCTTCTTCAGATTTATTTATTCATTTTATGTATGTGAATATACTGTTGCTGTCTTCAGACACACCAGAAGAGAGCATCCGATCTCATTACAGATGTTTGTGAGCTACCATGTGGTTGCTGGAAATCAAACTCAGAACCTCTAGAAGAGCAGTCCTTGCTCTTAACCATTCTTAGAGAATGGCTCTGAGCCATTTCTCTAGCTCCCTCCCCCTCAACCCTGCATACACTTTCTAAGTTCTGTAAGAAAGCAACACAAAGAGAGAGGCAGGCTGTGGGGGAGATGAGGGAACATAGGCCCAAGCCTCTTGCCAGGGTATCTTTGCGCATCGCTATTATTATTATTATTAATTTTGTGAATCAGGGTATCATGTAGTCTAGTCTACTTCCTTGGCTCAAATGGTCTTCCTGTCTTAGCCTCCCAAATGATGGATGGGATTGCAGGGAAGGGCCACTCTGCTTGTCTTAGTATTATTTATATTATTATTAACTATTATGGTTATATGTCCTCACTATAATTCATAATGAATGCTTTTGTTGTATGTTCTCTACGTGTGAGATGAGGTGGCTCTGGTCATGCCTGCAACTCATTCTTATTTTAAAGAATTATTTATTATTATAAGTAAGTACACTGTAGCTGTCTTCGGAAGAGAGCAACAGATCTCATTACGGGTGGTTGTGAGCTACCATGTGGTTGCTGGGATTTGAACTCAGGACCTTCAGAAGAGCATTCAGTGCTCTTACCTGCCTGCAGCTCATTGAAACAGGGATTGTAAGCTCTGTTTTTTGGATAAGAGCCCTGAGGCTAAACCTTTGGCTTTAGGCCTTGTGGCTGAGAGGTAATACAGTTGGCCTTGGCCCTGCCTCTACAGTTCACTGTGTCTGGAGGGAACAAGGGGTCTGATGAGGCTTGGGTGCCTACACAGTGCTCAATGGTAAAGGAGACCCAGCTCTCTCTCTCTCTCTCTCTCTCTCTCTCTCTCTCTCTCTCTGCTGTAGATTTCCTGGGATGGGCCTCCTAACTCTAGGGCAGGGCATGGGAGTGGTGGCCTCATGGTGTAGGGGCTCGTGTGGACTTGTGGCTGCGGGTCACCCTCACTTGGGCAGGTAAGAACTGAAGGCATTCAGGGGAAGTTTATCCTCTATGGTGCAAAACACACTTGGAAGGGCCGGAGAACCAAGCAGGACCGGGCAGAGGGCTTGGAGTCAGGTGTAGCCATGGCAGGAATTTGGCTTGCCATAGGAAAGGCCTAAGTAGAGCCAAACCAGCCACAAGACACACAGCAGCCTGAGGTAGCAGGGGCCTTCCCCATCAGTCCAAAGCCCTTGTTCTTTAGACTCCCCAGTTACATGATAACTCAACAGCTGATATTTATTGAATGCCTACTGTATGCCCCGGACTGTGCCAAACCTTTTAAAAATCTCAACAGTCATCATGCATGCTAGCTAGAAAATACGTGGATGAATGGTATCTTTGAAGCCTGGGCTCCCTCTGCAGAAGGGAGAGGTTGTCTAGAGACGGGGATCAGACCTTTTGATCTAAGTGTACACATGACACCTGCAGGCCTTCAGTGGACACAGTGTGGACTGTCACTCTTTGTGTTCAGTGGGTGGAAGTTTCAAGCTGGGCCACTCTTGCTTCTCTTCCCATTGTTTCTGTGCTTGGCCTCAGAAGCTTGTCCTGGCTCTCAGGCACTTCTCCTGCCCCTGGCTTCAGAATCTGTCCCAGGACCCGAGTCCTGGCCCCTGGTCTAGGCTGTGCACATGGGTTCATAGGGATATGATATAAGGGGGCAGGTGGCTACAGTAGTGTCTCACCTCTGTAATAGAGATCAGGGAGGGTCTCCTGGAGACCCCTGTCCAGGAGAGGATAAATCTGAGGTCTTTGGGGGAGATTGAGGACCCCACTGCAAGCCCTGCCCATTTCTTACCTGCCTAGGTCATTTCTTCTCTTCATTTGTCTCCGCAGTGTTGAAAAGATCAGGGGATAGTCCTCTTTGTGGGCCTTTTACTACCCCCATATCAGTTTAGAATGTCTGATTCACACAGTGGCATGTTTGGTAAGGCATCCATTGCTGCCTGACCCAACCCCATTATTTAACAAATAAGGAAAGGGACGTACAGACAAGGGGAGTGACTTACACAAGGTCACACAGCAACTTAGCAAGCAGCAGGACTATCATAGCTTGAGGACGCTAGGAAGGTGGGTTGAGGAGAACCTCAGAGGAGCTCTAAGAGATTGAGGGGGTTCCGAGAAGGGAGGGGCACCCTCTCCTTCGTTTTTCCTGAGGTATTGTCAACTGGATCCCTGGCCACCCCCCGCCACCCCCCTCGCCCCACCGCCGTCCTCTGCACCGGGTGGAATTGTCTTAACGCAGCAAATTGTTCATACACATGTAAGCAAATATCTTCTCAAATTATCTCTTATCACCAAACAGGCTGCGATGCTCACCGGCTGGAGGGCCGAGGTTGTCTTTCAATCCACTGGTGATGGGGAGGGGGGCAGGGAGGGGAAAGGCTGACACCAAAAATAAACCAGCAGAGTGGGGATGGTTGTCGCAAGGGGCAGAGCGAAGTTGTCAGGCAGCGAGAGCGTGTGAGGCGGCAGGACGATAATGTGCCATGACACTTCTGAAATGAGCGGCTCGTTGCCATGGTGAGCAGCCAGGAGGGACCGGCTCTCCGGAGGCTGAAATAAAACACGCTTTAAATGATGTTTGATTAGAATTTAGATCATGTAACCGAATACCTCAGTCCTCTTCCCTCTGCTTTTCTCCTTTTCTTCTTCAGTCTCTTTTCTCCCCTCCATCCTTGCCGCTCTCCACCCTGGGAAGACACAGATACACACACACCCACATATGCACACAAATGCAATGCAATTCTACACACATGCACACATGGATATACATCCATGAACATGTACAAAATAGGTGTACACAGATGCATAAATGTCAGCCAACAACATATACACAAGTATACACAGGCACAGATATGCAAAGTACACACAGGCATACAAACTTGAATGCTTGTGTGCACACATATCTGGACACACATACCCATCTCTCTTTTCCCCAATTATTCTGCTGGGTCTTGGGTCAGAAAATCCAGCTCAAGGCAGATGCTGGGGACCCCATACAGGGTCATAGTATTGACCCAGTGGTAAAGAGCTTGAATCTTACCAACAATATGACAATCCAAATGTCTCATGCACCTTGGGTGGGTAGCTCCTCATGGTTCACAAAGCCCCTCTAATTTCAAGTTCCTACTTTGTTCTCACTGAGAAGGCCTTTGCCTAGTCATGGACACACCCATTTTCGAGAGGAGGCACTGAGGCCCAAAAAGTCCAAATGTCTTGTCCAAGATCAAGTACACATAGGACTGGAAGGCTGGCTCAGTGGTTAAGAACATTTGTTGCTCTTGCAGAGGACCTGAGTTTGGGCCCCAGGACTCACAGTGGGTGGCCCACAACTGCCTGCAACTTCAGCTGCAGGGGATCGGACTCCCTCTTTGGGCCTCTTCAGGCACCTGAACCCATGAGACCTATGCTCACATAGATGCATACACATGAATAAAAAGAGAATCATTTTGTTTTAAAAGATCCAGCACCAGTCAGAAGTATATGTGGGACTTCCAGGGCTGCCCTTATGGGCTCTTGGAGGGAGCCACTTCGGAGAGAGCACAGCCAGCTTTGCTTATCCAACATGCTTTGGAAGCTGGTTTTGCTGTCGGCTTTGGCCTGCATGAACCATGCAGAGGTGAGCAGGACCGCTCTGGCCTGCTTCGAGAGACTTTTGCATGGACTCCTTTTCTGCCCTCTTTTTGTTTTGGTAACAGACTTGTGTTATATTTGTGGTACTTTTCCAGGGCATGCTGCCCGGCTTGGGAAGATAGCCAGTCCTGGCTGAAGGTGCTGTGTTGGTGGTGTGAGGGAATGATGGTAGGCAGGTTCTGTGGACAGAGCCAGTTGGGGACTCCTGGAATCTCACTACTCTTACTGTCCTGGATTTTCTTGGAAGCCCTAGAGAGGGTAATCACTATTCTGTTCCATGTCAGAGAGACATGTCTAGATCCAGTGTGTCTATCTTCTTGATAGGCCAGGGCCTTCAGATTGCTTCTTAGCCAGTCTATCCATTCATTCTATCATATAGTGGTGTTTGTGTGTGTGTGTGTGTGTGTGTGTGTGTGTGTATGTGTGTGTGTATGTTTGTGTGTAATTTGCTGTGTGTGTGCTGGAACTCAAACAAGCAGACAAATTGATAGGCAGGCATGCACGCATATGCACACACACAGGTACACACACACAGGGATACATACACTCATAGACAGACAGAGGGGAGAGAAAGGGACAGAGAGAAGAGAGACAGACAAGAGATGGGGAGAGAGGGAGAGGGAGGGGAGAGGGGGAGGGAGGAGGGAGAGAGAGATCGAGAGTCATAGGCTCCTTTTGTACCATGTAATCTGATGGAGGTGGAGTCTGTGTGTGAAGGGGAGATGCACTGTGTCTAGCAAGACCATGGGAGTCTTCCCTGAGGAGGCAATGCTTCAATAAATTGGTAGTTCTCCAGGGAGACACAGGCAGAGGCAGCAAAGGCCAGACCTTGATTGCAAAGGTCCAGCCTTACCCAGCTTGTTAGATGCTCCCTAGATAGGAAGTGATTCTCCCATGGTGCTCCATCCGTGTTTGGTTTTGTACACGCCAAGCTAGTGCTTTCTCTCCGAGTCCCACCCCCATCTCAAACCAAGCTTTTGAAACAGGGACTGAGCTCTGGGTGCCACACCCTCCCTAGACTGGGGTTTCACCCAGAGTGGTCTGATACCTTCCCTCTCTTTTGTCCTTAGCTCCAAGCAGGATGGCACTTATTTCCTTACTTACATGTTAATTCTGTGAAAACAGAGACCGAGTTATGCCTCTGTGCTTCCCATAGGAAAACATCAGCTGGAGGTGTGGCTCAGTGGTAGAGCATTGCCTAGATTTCATGAAGCTTTGGGTCGGATCCCTGGTACCAAAAGAAAGAAGAGAAGAGTCCAACACATCCCGAGTACTTGCTGTATGCCTGACACTGTATACTTTGTGCTGTTCATGTCTTTATGTCCTTTAGTCTTTATGGCTCTAGATCAGTGACTCTCAACTTTCCCAATGCTGCAACCCTTGGACCCTCATGAAAGGATTGTTCAACCCCAGAGGGGTCCCGGCCCACAGGTTGAGAACTGCTGCTTTAGAGGCAGGTACCTCCACTGTTCCCATTTCATAGCCAAGGAAGCTGCAGAGCTGGGAGGTTAATTAATTTATCCCAACGCATATAGAGTAGCAGATGTCAGAGTCAGGACCTGACTCTAAAGTCTCTGACCTCTGACTCTTGACTTTCAACTCCTGACCTTTTGAATTGAACTTCATTTGCCTGTGAGGCCACTGGGCTCAGCTTCTCCATGCAGATGGAACAGGGAGTCCTGGACCGTCATCAGTTCCAGAAGTCCATGGCTTTGGAGATGCTCGGGTGCTTTGTAAAGCAGAAAGAACGAGGAGGGTTAGTCACCAAAAGAACTTCAGATTGACGTCCAGGGCTCTGAGGGAGTTGCAGAGGTGAGAGCAGCCACATTCAGCTCATCTGGGCTGGAAAACGTTGGATCAAGTAAGGCTACTGAGGGTGACAGGGTACGTGGGCAGGGGCCAAGGAATCTTGCTGTCACTCAGAACAGGGTCTACCCTTCCCGTCTACTCTTATGTCTGTCTGTCCTGGCATGGCATGGTTTTTGTTTGTTTATTTTAACACAGGGTCTCAGTTCTAGACTGACCCCAAACTCCATATATAGGACAAGGATGTGGGTGACCTTAAAGTTCTGATCCCTCCCCCTCCCAAGTGCTGAGAATATAAGCATATGCAGCCATATTTGGTTTATATGGTATGAGGGATTGAACTGAGGGCTTTGTGCATGCTAGGCAAGTGTTCTGCTA
The DNA here is from genome assembly GCF_000001635.26 of Mus musculus. NCBI lineage: Eukaryota > Metazoa > Chordata > Mammalia > Rodentia > Muridae > Mus > Mus musculus. The sequence continues at coordinate 84,757,687 of NC_000077.6, read as the reverse complement.
ACTCAGCTATCCATCACGCCAGTGTGTGTGTGTGTGTGTGTGTGTGTGTGTGTGTGTGTGTGTACATGTGTGAGGGATGTGCTTGCTGTAAGGGTGCATATGAAGAGCTGAGCTTGATGTCAGGACATCCCCCAATTGCTTCCCCATCTTACTCTTCAAGACAGGATCTCTCCCTGCATCTGAAGTTCTCTGTTTCAGCTACCCTAGATGGCCAGTGAGCTCCCGGGACCCGCCTGTTTCCGCCCACCAGCGCTGGGCTCTCACGTGTACCCTGATGTGCTTGCTTTTCCACACGGGTGCTGGGGATCTGAACGCAGGCCTGCACACTTGCACAGCAAGCTCTTCAACCAATGAGCTCTCTCCTCAGCCCCCATCATGCCAGGGTTTAATGCCACCTTCCTCTTCTAGCTTCATAGGACCTGTCCATGCTTGAGCCTCTGAATGGCTCCTCTCTTCACCCTCTCCCTCCTCTCTTTCTTCTACTGGCCACTGGTGAGCATCCTCCAACAGACTTGATTGTAATAGCTTCATGGTCCAAAGTCTTTATGCTCCTCAGGTGAATCTCAGGTTTAGATTCACCCCATGTGCTCTGAAGCCCCAAGGCTCTCTGGCCCAAAACCTGCCTTTCTGGCCTGGTACCTCTCACCTGTTCCTGCTCCAGGCACCTGAATCAGTGTCTCAGTGTGTCTCAGTGTCTCTCAGTGTCCTGCTTACCTGTGCCTCTGCAGCTGAGTGGCTACCACAAGTGATCACCCCTCACCCCCCCCGCCCCAGTCAAATGGCTGCTGCTGTCCAAGCCTTTTCAACAGTTCTGACAGTTCCAGGGCTTCCCTCTCTGGAGCAGTTTGCCTGGCCACCCCTTCCAGAAGGCACAGCTGCAACATGCACTCCACACTCAGGCTGTCGGTTTGTCTCCGTTATTTTCCTGACCTAACTGCAGGCTTCTGGAAGAGCAGACTGCGGTGTGATCACTGTGTCTACACCTTCTAATCAAGACTGTCACAGCACCAAAGATGTCCTGCCCAGGAGGACCAACCTCTTCAAGAACAGAGCTGTGTTCGGTCTTTGGTCCTCAGCCGCTCCAGTAGAGCAGTGGGTAGGGAGTGGAAGGAAAAACTGGAGGATACTATCCTACAACTTTCTGAATAATTTCCTTCCTCACAGGTAGTTTCCATCCTGGAGGAGGGGCCGGAAACATTCCTGAATGGAGCAGAAGCAGGGGGGCCAAGTGGCTGCAGGGCCTGCATGGGGAGTCAGGGGTGCAGTGTGGATACTGAATGCAGTGGAGATAGAACAGGGGACTGGATGAGTTTGACAGGGATGTCATTGCTGTGGAGAAGTATTAGAGAAATCTAGAACTGACTCCTAATGTCTTCCCCTATGGTGGTTTGAAAGAAAATGGCCCCTATAAGCTCATAGGGAGTGGCGCTATTTGGAGATTTGGCCTTGTTGGAGTAGGTGTGGCTTTGTTGGAGGAAGTGTGTCACTGGGGGTGGGCAGTGAGGTTTCAGAAGCTCAAGCCAGGCCCAGTGTTGTTCTCTCTCCTTGTTGCCTGCTAATCCAGATGTAGAACTCTCAGCTACTTCACCACGCTGCCTGCATCCTGTGATGCTTCCTGCTGTAATGACAATGAACTGAACCTCTGAACTGTAAGCCAGTCCCAGTTAAATGCTTTCCTTTATAAGAGTTGCTTGGTAGCTCTTCATAGCAATAAGCTCTAGGACATTTCCCTATGCAGCACCGCATGGAGACAGCCACAGGGTGGCCCAAGACACAGGATTAAACTTCAGTTCTAGCCAGGAGCTATGGTTTTTTGTAAGCCCTATTTGTGCTGCTGGGACCTGAACCCAGCCTTATACATGCTGGGCAAGCATGCTACCACAGAGTCACACTCTTAGGGCAGGAGTTACTTTTACACTCTTCTAAACAGAACAGCACAGCGAAGGCCATGTTAAAGAAGGCTGCATGACCAGTGAGAACTAAGCTTTAGAGAATTGAGGAGCCAGAAACACACACTATGGAGCAGTGCAATGTAGCTCAGCAGAGAGACTGTTTGCTTAGCATACATGAGGCCACAGGTTCAGGTCCCAGTACCACATAAAATTGAGTATGATTTCCTACATCTGTAATTCAAAGTCACCCTTGGCTACATACTGTGTGCCAACTGGGTTACAGGTGCTGGAAGAAGGTTTGTTGGTTAGGAGTCCTTGCTGCTCTTGCAGACAACCTGAGTTCAGTTCTTCACATAGGGTGGCTCAGAGCTTCAGGGAATCTGATGCCCTCTTTTGGTCTCCTTAGGTACCTGCATGCATGTGCACACACACACACACACACACACACACACACACATACACACAATCTGAAAAAGAAGAAAGAGAGAGAGAGAGACAGAGAGAGACAGAGAGAGAGAGAACCTAAGAACCCAGAAACCCCGAGGAGAGAGAAATATGGGAAAGAAAGGGAAGTGCTGACCCTATCTCTGAATGGGTTCCTTTGGCCACTGAGTTCCATATTTTGTTATATTTTGGAGATGGGGACAGGTAATATATCTAGACAGTGATGAGCAGGCAGGCTCATCTCTGTCTCTGAGGTCAGACGTGGCCCAGGCCGTGGTCTTTAGAGTAGTGGCCTAGACAGTAGTTTGGTTTTTGGTTTTTGCCTTAACATTCTCCCCAGCCCCCTGCCAAAGCCTAAAACGGGAGGAATTGGGGTAGAGCCAGGAGACAGAGGGGGGTAAGTGACTAGGGCACTTGAACTATTGATCTGGAAGCCTTGATCAAGGACAGTGTTCACCATTTGCCTTGCTCTCTGAGTTTCACTCAGCAGTGTGGGTGGCCCATTGCTAAGGGACAACCTTACAACAAACAATAACTTTATTTTGATACTAAGAGGTCAGGCTTGGCCCAACCCAGATGAAGCAGGCCACTATAGAAGTCAGAAGGCTGGGTCCCTAAGCTCGTTTGGTGGTTGGCAAGCCCTTTAAACTTCATTGTGTGCCTCAGGTTCCACATTGATAACCTGTGGGCACAGGGGCCCACTCTGCTCAGAAGGCGCCATGCGACTGATCTGGGGGGTTAAATCCACTGTTCAAGTGTGAGCTGGGGGTAAGGATGGATCAGCAACCGTTTGGTGAGACACACCCTGTGAGGATGGTCTGTCAGGCTCCTCCTCTGCCTCAGATGTGAGGTGCTCAGGCAGGGCTGGGGTCATTGGAGGGACAGAGTGGGGAGAGGGACTCCTGGACAGCCAGAGCTGTCAAACTTGCTTTTCAGGACCTGTCGGGAGAAAGAAGCCTTTGTATCTCCAGTACCCATTGTCTTGGTGCCCAGTGAAGAACATGGTAATAGTAATAAATGAACACCTCAGGTTGGGAATGTGGCCCAGTTGGTAGCATGCTTGGCTAGCATGCAGGAAACCCTGGCTTTGACACTGCGGCAGGGCATAAAACCGGTTTTGGTGGTTTTGATGGTTTTGGTGGTTTGATGGTGGTACTCCCAGCTGGAGACAGGAAGACCACAAGTTTGAGGTCATCTTCTGCCACAGAGCACAGTTAAGGCCAGCTGAGACAACATGAGAACCTGTCTCAAAAACCAAAACAAAGCATTGCCCACCCCCACCCCCCCTTTGAGGCTCCAATTCACACCAAGTTCTAGCCCTGGCACTTGGGCTGCACACACTCCTGCCCTACAGCTGAGTGTACAGGGCACTGGCACTGTTTGGGTTTACACATGACAGGTGTGTGAATCAGAGCAGTTAAATGACTTTCGTCCTGTCACAGAGCTCAAAAGAGACAGAGTTGTACTCCTCGGGCATAGATGGTTCAGGACTTTAGCTGTCCTGTGTCTCAGGCACTAACCCTGAAACTCCAGATGGGGACATCTTTGGATAGAGACTGTGCCAGTTGGTTGGGTTTTGTTTCCCTCCTCCTCCTCCTCCTCTTCTTCTTCCTCTTCTTCCTCTTCTTCTTCATCAACTTGACACAAGCTAGAATCATTTGAGAAAACGGAACCTTGACTGAGGGTTTGTTCCCATCAGATTACCTGTAGGCAAGTCTGTGGTGCATTTTCATGATTAATGACAGACATGAGAGGGCCTAGCCCACTCTCAGTGGTGCCACTCCTGGGTAGATAGACCGGGGTGGTGTAAGAAAGCAGGATAAGCAAGTCAAAGGGAGCAAGTTGGTGACCAGTGTTTTGCCATGGTCTCTGTCCTGTGCCCCCTTCAATATGGACTGTAAGCTGTCAGATGAAATAAACCCTTTTCTCCATAAGTTGCTTCTGATCTTATTGTCTTCATCTCGCTGTCTTCCTGGTAGCAACAGTGAACAGGGCAGCAGTAACAGTATGAATGGACTCAGCCCTGACCTGAGCTTTGCTTCCGTGGTAAATCTGTGTTTCTGTTCATGCCATAGTTTAGATCTAAGATGTCCCAAGGGCTTCTGGGTTAAAACCAGGTCTCCATAGAAATGTCCCTGAAGTACAAAGGAAGAGGTAGCCTGTCACTAAATTCCCCCTTTAATAGTCAGCCTATTGAGTCACAGTTTATGTACCATAAAAGCTACTGATCATGGTCATTTGAAAGCAGGAGATCATAATTCAATTTTTTAACCTAAGTAATAGAAATGAATGCATGGAGAGACAAAATTCCACGAAGTGAAATCCTCATGGTGGTCAGTACCACAGGACAGCGTTTCCCAGCTCCCTCGAGAGTCTCTCAGGCTCCCCTTTCAGCTTAAACCCTCCCCTGGCTTCTACCTACCAAGGCATCCTCTCCTTCCCTTTCTCTTTCCTTCCTCCCTCCTCCCTCCTCCCTCCCTCCTTTCTCTACCCCCTTTTCCTTTCTTTCCTCTTGCAAGACTAAACAATAAAGTCTTTAAAATTGTGTTCTACAAGGTCCCAGGAGATGGGGTTGTCTCAGGATGCTCCAACCTGTCTTCATCTCCTCAGTGCTGAGATTATAAGCATCAGCCATTGCACTCAGTATATTAGCTACTTTTCTTTTTTAATATTTACTTATTTAGTTTATTTAACGTATATGGGTGCTCTGTCCTTATACACACCAGAAGAAGGAATCAGATCTCATAATGGATGGTTGTGAGTCACCAAGTGGTTGCTGGGAATTGAACTCACGACCTCTGGAGGAGCAGTCAGTGCTCTTAACCACTAAGCCATCTCTCCAGCCCCATTAGCTTCTTTCCTTTTGCTGGGATAAGACATCATGGTCAAGGAAACTTAAGGAAGGAAGAGTTTATTGGGGCTTATAGTTCCAGAGGGATGAGAGTCCATCATAGTGGGGAGGATTGGTCTCATCAGCGAGCATGTTGGCAGGAGAGAGAAGCTAAAATATCACATCGCAACTGGAAGCATGAAGCAGGGAAAGCAGTCTGAAAGTGGTACAAGGATATATACTCTCAAAGCCCAGTGAGGGACTTCCTCTAGCAATACTATTGCTAAACCATAGCAACAGCAGCGCCACCAAGTGGTAACCAGGTGTTCAAATGCCTGCACCTTTGGGGGACGTATCTAGTTCAAAGGACCACACTTGGTTTATGTGGGACTCAGGATCAATTAACCAAGTTGGCAAATGCTCCCCAAGCACTTTGCCATCTGAGCGATGTCTCAGCCATTTTTACTACATCAGGCATCTGTGACTCTCTGTGGAAATGCTCGCTCAATTTCTGCAACAAGCACTTTTCCCTCAGAGGAGAGAGAATGGACACAGGGTGAGAGTTGATGCTATTTCTTGGGCAGGCGATGTCCCTGCTCCTGTGACCAATGGTCTTTCAGGACAGGTGTTTATCTGTAGGTGACAGAGTGGAAGAGGGCTGAGATCCAGAGCAGGGGTCCTGGAGACAGACTGGGGCTGGAACAGGAACAGGGAGCTGAGGAGTTTGATTTGAGCTGTTGAGCAGCCTCCCACCCGAATCTCCCAGGCTTCCTCAGGGCCACCGGAGCTGTGAGAAGCCACTGGTGTGGTGGCAACCATGCTTCCTCACAAATGGGACTGAGGTGGCATGGTTCGTCTCTGTTCCTACTGAGTGCTCAGAGTAAGAACTCCCAGGGGTGAGGTCTATGGAGGAAGCCAGGGGCCCCCTCCATCCTGTGCCTCAGCCAGCACCTCCCTTCCTGGATGTCTCTGGCAGGGGTATAAGTATCATCTGCTCTCTCTTTGGCTTCAACTGCCCCTGCCCTGCCCTCCAGGTTCCCTGGGGCCAACCAGAACATCTGTATCCATCTTGCCCCAAACGCTCGAGATTCTGACAGATTTCCTTTCATCGCTCCTAGCTATGTTATTTAAAGTAATTAACCTTAATTTATAAATTTTTATATCAAACTGCCTTTTAACTTTTAGAACTGGCAGGATCAGCCTTATCCCAGGGCTCCTAATAGTTCTCCATTTAATCAAAATTCATCCATCAGGTTCCAGTGTTAAATCATCTTTTAATTGGGAGTTACATTCTGGTTAATAGTTTTATAATTCGCCTCCTCTAATAGTTTTTACCACAGGGATCTTGACTCCATTTTTCCTCAGTCTATTATTGCCAAGTGTGGTTCTGCAGGGAAGGCTTAACACGGGCCTGCCTCTCTGGCCCCTGCTGGTCGTCTCTTTTGTTCTTGGTGGTCTCATTAATCCCTCACAAGGGTCCTCCTTCCTCCTCATTACAGGGCAGAGCCATTGCTAGGTACAAGTGTGGCCTTCTCATTGCATGGCCTTCCCAACTGTGGCCCAGGCCCTGAGCTCTCAGAAAGAACGTGGAGGATACTGACAGGAATGTGGAAGGTTACAGAGACTGTGGAGAGGAGTAGAGAAAGCTGGGTCAGGCTGTTGGCTGGGGGCGGGGGGCGGGGGGGCTCAGGTGACACAACACAGTAAAGGAAGAGTCCCTATCTGACACTCAGAGTGGCCTGGGGACTCTGGCTATGGCTAGATGTGAGAGGTCTGGGCATGGCTAGAGGTCAGCAAGCAGGGAGCCTGGTCCTTCATTCTGGGATGTGTCTATACTTGGTGCTCTGTCCAGATCTTCACAGATGTTCCTGATGGAGTTTGTGGGCCCAGAGATGGTTGGGGTTGGCCAGTGAGTGGGGACATGCACTTACACAAGGATATTCATGGGAACTCATGGACACCTGAGAAACAGCCCCCACCATGAGCAGTTCCCACCCACAACAGGCCTCACCATCCACAGCCCCTGCCTATCAACAGCCTAGGTATGTTTGAGTGCACAGGCGCATGTGTGCTCCAGGGTCTTGTGTCAGGGCCTGGTGTCTTAGTTATTTTTCTTGTTGCTGTGATAAATACTCTGATAAAAAGCAACTTGAAGGAGGAAGGATTTATCCTGTTCTACAGCTGAAGGACAACAGTCCATCATGGAGGTGAAATCGTGGCAGCAGAAGCTGGAAGAAGCCAGTCTTATCGAATTCACAGTCAGGTGGCAGAGAGATGGACAGACGAATACTGCTGCTCCTCTCTCCCTTCTAGGATCCCAGTCAGGCAAAGGTGCCGCCCACAATGGGTGTGTCTCATGCCTTAATTAACATAATCAAGAGACTTCCCCCATGGTGTGCTCAGAGGCCTGCCTCCCTAGATGCGTCTAGATTCTGTCAGGTTGACAGCCAGTGATACCCATTATGTGTGGCTTCTGTTAGTCTGGAGAACAGAAGGAGCCTTGTACATTTTGGGGTCACACAGCCCTTCACTGCTTGCAACCTCCTTTCTGAGTCTTTGCCTCCCCACTTGTGAAATCTGGGACATCAGGTCCCCAATATTCCTGAAGACAGCTTTGGAGCTGGCTGTGTATCCCGGGCTGGTTTTTTTTCTTGGTGCTATGTGATTTAGCCTGGATCTGGACAGACACATAAGCGATATGTGATCCTTGTCCTGGCGGAGGGCCAGTTTTAGTCTCAGTTACCTTAGGGTTTGGCCTTTAATTGTCAGCTGGCTCAGACGAGCAGAACTCAGGGCCCTCGCAGGCTGAGGGGGATGGCACAGTGGCTCTGAGGTTGGAAACAGAACGCCTCCTCTTCTGTCTGGGATGGGCTGGAGGGTCCAGCTGGGTTGAGACCCCGCCCAGCTGTGCTATTTGGCTGACCCTCTCATGCTTGTTGGTCCTTGGTTTTCTCACCAAGTAGAGAAAAAATGGCCTCCCCACCTTGAACATTTCATACAGTGTATGTCCCTGCCACAGAACCTGGCAGGTCAGGTTCTCTGGGTAGCCTGGCATCCTCAGTTACAGCTCAACCCACGGTCATACTTTTCTACTTAGTCTAAACCAACTTCATTCCCAGGGGTCCCCACCTCCCAACTAGCCTGCAGGGAAAGTGAGAGGCAAGGAGAAGTGCTCCTCTGTGGGAGCACTCATGGAGGACGTGAGGAGGAGGAATAGGGAGGAGGAAGAAGAGGAGGAAGAGAGGAAGGGGAGAGGAGGAGGAGGAAGAAGGGGGAGGAGGAAGAAGAGGAGAAGGAAGGAAGAGGAGGAGGAAGAGGAGGAGGAGGAGGAGAAGGAGGAAGAGCAGGGGAGGAGGAGGGGGAGGAGGAGGAGAAGGAGGAAGAGCAGGGGAGGAGGAGGGGGAGGAGGAGGAGGAGGAGAAGGGATAAAATCCTTTAAGTCCTGGGAGGAAGAAGTAGAGAGAAAAGCGGTGTTGGTGGGAGCACACTCGTTGACACAGGAACATTGTGTTTGGACCTCGGATCCCATTGTGATAACTAAGCCTCGTGACTAGCAGGATAATCTGGACTCATTTGACAGACAAGGAAACTGAGGCTTACAGTTAAGGAGCTTCCATGTTCAGTATTCCCTGGCTGAGGATTGTAGGAGTGGTTCAGAGGCCTGGGTCTGCGGGCTACACAGCCTGGGCTCCTCTAGAGGATGTGGGACGCTCCAGGCCTAGGCTCCATCGGCTTTGGTGGGGTCACTGACCTCACTTGTGGCTCCTCCAGAGGTTGTGACAGGCTAGAGTGGCTGGTTAGAAATAATAGTGGAAGGTCAGGTGTGGTGGTGCTCACCTTTAATCCCAGCACTGGGAGGCAGAAGCTGTCGAATTTCTGAGTTCAAGGCCAGCCTGGTCTTCAGAGTGAGTTCCAGGACAGCCAGGGCTACACAGAGAAACCCTGTCTCGAAAAACAAAAACAAAAACAAATACAAAAAACCAAAGAAACAAAAAAGAGAAAGAAATAATAGTGGATGTAAGAGGTGTGGCGGATACAGGCTGCTTTCTGGGGAAGGATGCTGTAGCTAGAAGCCCCTGTGGTAGGATGCAGCGAGCCTGTGATGGCTTCTTCTCTGGGACATTCAGATGCTGGTCCGGAGCTCAGACCCCTCAATTCTGTCAGAGCATGGCAGGGTTAGGGTGGTCCCTGGAGTCCTGGATCCTCCTAGTGTAACCAGAGGTCAAGTTCACGGGCCCCAGATTCCAGAACTCACATTTCTGACTCTCAACAGGTGTGAGCAAAGGTGACTTCAGGCAGGCCATTGAACACCCTGGGCTTCAGTTTCTTTATCTGCAGAATGGAAGCAAGGAGAAACCTGTGTCACAGGAGTACCGAGAACCACATTAGCAGACAGCCTAGCACCTGGCCTTGACCTCTCCCAGGCAGCTGTGGTAATGGTGACTTCAGAGTTGTTGGAGAAGGTGGAAGTAGCGGCTAGCCCCTCGAGGCTGGCCTCAGGTCTTGTCCTGATTCTCCCTTTCTGGGAGACCATGGTAGTTTGAATGAGATGTCTTCCCCAAGCTTCAGATATCTGCACATTTGGTCCCCAATTGGTAGCCCTGTGTGAGGAAGTTAGGAGGTGTGGCCTTGCTTGAGGAAGGTGTCACTGGGTTTATTTGGCTTGTAACTCCAGACCACAGTTCGTCACTGTGGATAGAAGTTAAGGCAAAGGGAAGGGTGGCTGGGTAGCCAAGTGGGCAGCCAGTCACATGACATCCAACTATGCAGCTGGTCACATGACATCCGAGAGCAGAGAGAGAGAATACCTGTGCACACAACACATCTCTGCTTACCTTTTCTACCCTTATATACTCCTCCAGGGAATGACACCATCAAGGTTTGGCTGGGTCTTTCCATATCAATGAAGACAATTAAGACAGTGCCACAGGCAGGTCCACAGATGAGCCTGACCTAGGCCATCTCTCGCTGAGACTCATTTCCAGGTAGATAATTAAAACCAGCCATCCCAGGCTCAACAAGCTGAACCCTGACCTTTCTTCAGGAGCTTGGGACAGAATCTCAGGGCTGCCCTTGGGCCTGGGCAGCCTTGTGGTCAGTTTGTCAGATCTGAGCCCACAAGCAGCGGAGGCGGTAGGGTTGAAGACTGAGCCAGCTGAGGAGCCTGAATGTATTTGAGGCATCTGGAGAAGAGAGGAGAGGGCTTGGCCTGCTGCCTCTAGTTTCCCAGTCCTGCTGGGGGTATGGGCTTAGCTCTTGCCTTGGATCTGCCATCTAGAAGCTCCTGCCCTGCTTTGGGGGTGGGAGTGGGGGTGGAGCAGCTGGGGGGACCTGGCAGTGGGAAGGGAAGCAGGAGAAAGATTGTTCCCCTAAAATCTCAAGGCTGTCAGCACAGCCCTATGGTGTCAGAGCCCCTCCTGCTCCCAGGATGAGGAGTTTATTGTCCTAAGGGAGGGACGGTGGAGGGGACTGAGTTGAGGGCAGTCACTAGGGAATGCAGAAGCAGGAGGTAAAGGAAGGAGAGAGAACAAGGAGCTTGAGCAAGGGGACAAGCAGCAGATAGGCAAAGCTGACATCTGGGGAGCCAGCAGGGGTTTGCTAACCATTGCCCCTTCCCACCCTCCACCTCCATCTAGATCCCCTGTCCTTACACAGACTTTCTAATCTCTGTCTCCAGGGCTGAGTCTTAGAATTTGTTTCCTAGAGTAATAAACTGTCAAGCTCCTGCCACAGAGGAACCAGTCTCTGTCTCACAGAGAGGGAAACTGAGGCACGTGCAGACGCTTTGGCTCAGATGCACCTGAATGAGGCTGGGCTCATTTCCTTCAGCCACAGATCCATTCATAGCAGCTTAGTCCCTGCCCTGGAGGTCAGTTCTGGTTGGTTTTCTGATGATCCTGGGAGGAGGGAGACAGACCCAGGACCCCTTTATTCCCAAAACTATATAGATGACTCTCAAGAGCTTGGAGGTTACAGGGGGCCATAAAGTGTTTGTCACAGGCTTCCTGGGGTTGCTGTTGTGTAGATGAAGTGGCTTAAGGTAGCTCAGACGGTGAGTGGAAGGAATCAGGGCTTGAACCCAGGTCTGCCCCCAAAGCCTGGTTCCTTTCCATGCCACTGCGCTTAGAGGCGAAGAGTGGCATTGGAGAGAGAGAAGGTAATGAAGTCTTGTTCATGCCCTGGTGAGGAGAACAGGCAAGGGGTGGCCAGAGCATGTAGGATGGGGCAGGCAGTCACCTGTATCCATCTACTGGAAAAACCTGGCATCCTGACTTCCCCTGTGATTCTGAGCAAGTCCTATCTCCTTGATCATGTACAAGTTTGTGGCTCTAGGTATTTCTTGGATGTCTGTTGAATGAATAAAAGAGAAAGAAATGAAGATGTGGGGAGCCGTTGTTTCTACTGTGTAGCCAGCTCTGGTCAGGATCCAGTACCACTGGGGACCCAGTCCCCAGTTCTCCACCTCTGTCATGCCAACTAAGTGAAGTCCCAGCCTTACTCAGACACCACATGGAGGTCAAGAAACTCTCGGATGCCGGGCGGTGGTGGCACACACCTTTAATCCCAGCACTCAGGAGGCAGAGGCAGGAGGATTTCTGAGTTCCAGGCCAGCCTGGTCTACAGAATAAGTAGGACAGCCAGGGCTATACAGAGAAATCCTGTCTTGAAAAAACAAAAAACAAAAAACAAACAACAACAACAAAAAAATCCAAAACAAAACAAAAAAAAACAAAAAAAGAAAAAGAAAAAAAGAAACTCTCGGATGGGGGTGAACAGGGTGCATTGTCTGTGCATTGCTCTACAGCAGCCACTCCCTTGTGACACTGTCGAGCTGAGATCTCTCTATCCCCGCTAGGTTAGTTACTGTTAATTAAACCAATTGTTGGACTTTATACTCATCCCATTAACATGTCTCCTAGACCTATTAATCACACCCTGTGGGGGAGGGTATGAGAATCACCAGTGGGGCAGGACCTGAAATTCCAGCCAAGAAGAGATGGGGCCTGAGACATTGGAGTCTTTGAAGCTTCCACTCTTGCCTCAGGACCCCTGGAGGTTCCATGATCCCATGATCCATGGGGTTCATTAGGACCCACTCTTCATTTAGGGTCCCGGAGCCTCTGGGACTGGTCTTGGGGTGTTTGTGTGGGGTACACACCATTGGTGTGAGGGAGAACTCAGGATGGTCAGAGCTAAGGCTGAGTGAGAACCGGAGTCACTCCTGCCCTGCCCCCACCTACACCAGTCCTGTTTCCTCAGTGGCTTTCTGGGGCTAAGGAAGGTTTCCCTAAACCTCAGCTCATCACTCAGGACTCGCTGGATGGTGGGTGGACATAGGCACAGCTGCCAGGCCAGGCAGAGATGGCAGACGACCATTGTCCCCTGTGACTTCTTCTCCTTCCCTCCCCTCAGCATCAGGGGCCAGTTGGGGGACGGCAGGGCACTAGGGTGGAGCCACCCGAAGGGGCATAAATCATTACTGGCGAGGACCTCGGCCCCGAGCTGAGGGTGGAGGCTGCTGCCCACGGTTCAGGCCGGGGCATAAATCATAATTCCCCGACAATAGATCCCTTTGCAGCTGCCATCAGGAAAACTATGTTGGTTTTATCGATTTTTTGACACGGGGCCTAGGCAGCGGGCGGCCCCTGAATCATTATGAAATGAAACTGATTAGGAATTCATGGAATACTAAATAAACTTTACGAGCCCGTTGTAAGTTTTTTGATGCATGGGGAGCGGAAAATGAAAACTAATGATATAAAAATTACACAGCGTGCTGAGTATTATTATACCGCTATTGATTTGTTTCAAACTGTACATCAAAATCGAAGAGGGCCAGGGTAGCTCCTGCGGCCATGCCAGGAGGTTTGGGCTGGCCAGAGCTGTGAGGCTAGCTTTTCCTTCTTTCTTTTTCCTCCTGTTCCCTTTAGCCTCTTCTCCACAGCCCCTCGGTTTCTCCCATCCCTATCCACCCCCAGGGCAGCCTGGGCTCATTGTGGAGGCTGGACCCTGCTCAGCCTGAAGTATTGCTGCTGTCTCCCTGGAGATGCAGTTTCTGTGAGTTTGGTTTTGGCCTCATTCCCTGTCCTTCTTATGTCTCGGCGTCATGAGCTGTGCTCCTGGGGAAAGGGTTGAAGACAGGTTGCCCATTTAGCACCTTGCTGTGTTACCTCTGCCAGGTTGCTTTGCCTCTCTGGATGTCACTCTGGATAACACAAAGGTTAGACTTGCTAGATCAGGGTTCCTCAAGGGGTGGTCTGTCCACAGTCAGCTCGTCAATTCAGAGCCTGATAAAAGTGCCCTCTGGGGACTGTCAGGGTGGCTGTCCATAGAGTGCTTGCTGCTCAAGCTGAGCATTAAGTTCAGACCCAGCATCCATGTAAATAAACCAGATGTGGCTGCCTACGGTGCTGGATGTGGACAGAAGGACTGGAGCATACTGGTCAGACAGTCTGGCTAAGTCCAAAACTCCAGCTTTATTGTGAGACCCTCCTGTCCCACAAGGAAAAAAGCAACTAGGGAAGACACCTGACGTCAACTCCTGCACTGGCACACACACATACATGCACATACATGCATGCACATGCACACTTACATGCAGTGGCACACACATACTCACACATGTGCACATGCACACACACACATATTTGAGTACACACACAAATGCACTGTCACACACATACTCACATGTGCATTGACACGAACTCACTCATGTGCACATGTACACACAGGCACTGACACACACATACTCACACATGTGCACATGCACACAATGCACTGGCACACACATGTGCACTGACACACACTCACACATGTGCACATGCATACACATGTACTCGAGTGCATATACACATGCACTGGCACACACATATACACATGTGCATTGACACAACTCATTCACACGTGCACATGCACACATATGTACTCAAGTATATACACACATGCACTGACACACACATACAAATATGTGTACTGACACATACATGTGCACATGCACACACATACTTGTGTGACCACACACATGCACTGACATATATATACATGTGCACTGACATACACATGTGCACTGGCACACACACACACACACACGCATGCACGCACACACACACACTGTCTCTTTGGGGCTCAGAATGTAGCTTAAGTTAGAGTGCTTGCTCAGCATATGTGAGCCCCCAAGTTTGACTTCCAGCAGTGCACACCAAGCCAAACCTCCAAATGCAAACTCCTGAGATGACCTGGCTCCAAACCTCCAGAGATGGTTCTGGGCATCTGTGTTTCAGAAGCTCCCCATGGGACTCCTCACATGGGATTCCTAGATACTGTATATGTTTATCTGAAAACACACTTATGCAGCCTTCCCCCTTGGGTGACCTGGGCACCCTGGCAGCTACCAACATTCTGCTCTGTAACAGTTAGTCTCCACTAACTTCTAAGTGCAGTAACAAATAATCCCCCACCCCAGTGCTTACAACCAGAGCGGTTTGTTTCTCTTATTTTTGTTTTGATTCCTGGTTCCTACCTACAGTGGGACACTGTTGGCTCCATGCATACTCATTCTGGAGTCCAGTCTGAGGGCAGAAGAAAGGGCAAGAGAGATGGTGAGGGCAGGGTGCTCCTGAAGTTTTTGTGTAGACACAGACTTTAGCTCCCATCCATCCAACGAAACGTGGTGTCCTCCAGCACAGGGATAATAGCGGACTTGTATCTCTCCCCACAGGCTGTGAGTATTGTCTCAGGTCCTCCTATCCTTGGGCTCAGGCTGCCCCAGGGTTTGGAGATCAGAAACTTGTTTATCTCCTCTGATAGAAACCAGACTGCGCTTCCCACAGATGTGTCTGCTTTCTGCAGTCATCTGCCTCCACAGCAGTCATCCGCTGACTTCTTCTACATCATACATCCCGGCTTCCTGTGGCTTTGGCCCTTTAGCCTTCTACCTTTGTTCTAATCCCATGCTGGGGCCAGCAGACACCAGCCACTCTGACTGTCAGGGGAACTAGGTCACAGAATTACTTGGTAAATCTGTCCTTGACACTCTGCCTGGGGAAGGTGGATTCAGAGCCTGGAACCTGGGTAGATGCCTCACGGTGTTCTTCTCAGTGGGATTTGCACAAGCACACACCTGTCAAAGTCCAGGAAGACACGGACGTTCTTGTGTTTAACTTCACCTTGCTTGAATCTCAGAGAGGTTGCAGTCTTCCTTCCCCCAGAGACACACCCAGGGCCACATTACTGCCAGGCTTGCATATGCAGGGGGCAATGTGGGGATCCCACTGGTCCAGGAGTCCTGGAATCACTTGTAGGAGATCCCTCCACTCATTAGGTCTGGGAGCTATCGGATATAACATGATCACATGCCTGAACCTTAGAGACCACAGCGTCTCTCTAGGCACATACAAACACACACTTCTGATATATATCAGATACAAATCTTTTCAGACTTGGGAAACTGGGTTACATGATGATCCAGAGGAGTCTTAGGGATTTTCTGTTCTTTCTTCTTTGAAACGTGAAGGCTGGGCTTGAATTCATGATCCCCCTGCCTTAGCCTCTCCAGCGCTAGGTTTATAGGTATGTGCCATGTGCCTGACCTAGGAGTCTTTTCTTTTTTCCATTGCTGGGAATTGAACCCAGGGTCCTGTGCATGGTAGGTAAGCACTTTGCCACTGAGCTCTGTCCTGGCCATCAGGAAGGGTCTTAAGGTTTAACTTCAAATTTTACTCTTTTTCCTAACCAGCTAAGTGGCCCTGGATAAGCTATTACTTTTACTCATGACTCACTTTCTCCATACACACACACACACACACACACACACACACACACACACACACACACACACACACATATATATATACATACATATACATGTGTGTATATGGTATATATGTGTATGTATATATATGTATATATGTGTGTGTGTGTATGGTGTATATGTGTGTATATATATGTGTGTGTGTATATATATGTGTGTGTATATATATATGTGTGTGTGTGTATATAGATATATATATATACACACACATATGTGTGTGTGTGTGTGTAATGAATGTGGGTAGGCTGGAGAGATGGCTCAGCAGTTAAGAGCACTGACTGCTCTTCCAGAGGTCCTGAGTTCAATTCCCAGCAACCACATGGGAACTCACAACCATCTGTAATGGGATCTGATGCCCTCTTCTGGTGTGTCTGAAGACAGCGACAGTCCACTCATATACATAAAATAAAATAAATCTTTAAAAAAAGAGAATGTATTTTCACTCACTTTGAGCTCCATCTTGAGGATCTAAGTAGGCAGGAACTAAACACAGTTCCAACAAGATATCTGTAACTGTATCAGCCCAAAAGTTTTTGCGCAGAAGGAAGAAAGCTAACTTTTCTGACATATCATCGTTTCTCACAGTGACAAGATGGCTGCTGGCAACAGTAGGTCCACGTCTTTAGAGTTTAACAATGAAAGAAAAAAGAGAGGGGTCATCTCCTTTCCAATAGCAGTAGAGAAATCTCCAAGACTGACTGAATTTTATTGATCCAATGTAGGTCACATGTTTGCTTCAAAGTCACAGATGTAGGCTCACATCCAGTGCCACCCCTTTCTAGCATTTAACCCTGGGCCTATTTGCCCACCCCCTTCCCTGTTATTTGACTCTTTTGCCCTCTAAGCCCAGAACTTTGCTTTGACATAAATAATTTCTTCTCTGCTCTGAGCCAGACTCCCTGGACTTTGACAGAAGGTAAGATCTCACCACATTTGTGTTCCTTTGAGCCTTGGAACTATACCTGCCTGCTGTGTGGTCCTTAAGTGGATCCTTAAGTGGTGGTGGAATGGGGTGAGAAGAAGCCATTGTGGGACCCATGCCCACCATGTATGTAGCTACACATCACATTTATGTCTGGGTCCCACAATGTAGATGAGCCATGAATGCCCCCATAATCTCTGTGGGAAGACAGGAGATGTTCATGTCTGGCTACTCTCCAAACTGGCCCCAGTGCCCAGTGCTTTCTCTTCTGTCTTCTTTGCTGTTTCTCTTTCACTACACTCCCAAAGTTTTAAAAGGAACCCAAATTGTGGCCTAGAGCAATGGCTCAGCAGTTAAGAGCACTGGCTGTTTTTTCAGAGGACCCAGGTTCAATACCCAGTACCCACATGGCAGCTCACAATTGTCCAAGATCTGACACCCTCATACAGACATATATGCAGGCAAAACACCAATGCACATGGGAATATATATATTCAAACCTAGTACAATGGTGTCTGCTACAAGGGACTTGCAGGACACCTGGTAGCATTAGTTTGTAGCCCACACCCCTCTGTCAAAGGCTTCCTGGCCAACCAAAGTACAGTCTAGTTGAAGGGCAGGAGGCTTCAGCAGAAACCTGTGGATTGGAGAGTCCTGATGCTGTGCTTAGAGCTAGGGTTCGCAGAGGTAGCTAGGCTCTGGGGAGGAGGGTGAGCACCTGCGAGGGTGTGAACAAGGTGCATGGAGGTGAGTCTGCTCTGGTGCTCCTCCCACCTCCTCACTCACATCAGCAGAAAGTGAGGATCCTACATATATTAGCTGCCTTCTGTGTACCAATCCAACGTATTTAGGGCTTCAATGCAAGCTCCTTTAAGACTGAAATATGCACTTAATTCTTCCTAGATTCACAGTGCCTCTCAGGGTCGGGGTGGGCGTGGAAAAACCTAGAATAACAGGACATACAGCTCCTTTTGGGGGTTGTTTTGAGACAGTCTTACCAAGTAGCCCTGGCTGGCCTGGAACTTGCTGTGTAGAATAGGTTGGCCTTTAACCTGCAGTGCTCCCCCTGCCTCTGCCTCCTAAGTGCTGGGATTACAGATGTGTATCACCACACTTCACTTCATAGTTAATGTTAGTAGTCACCTTTACAGTAACTGAACGTGGGAGTGGGTACCATTCTCTCCATTTTACAGATGACAAAAATGGAGGCACAAGGGTTTGTATGGTGTTTTAAGTGGTTGTCAGAATTTGAATTCAGGGCTGCCTATCTGCCTTCCCAAATCCCTGATGATACACCCCCCCCCCCAATTGGGAGGGAGGTTAGATTACAGATGTCCTTGGAAATTTCTTTTGCTTCCTAGGCTCTGTCTTGTTAGCTGATACCTTGACCTGCTCGGCTCCACCCCCAAAAAGGAGAGAGAGAGAGAGAGAGAGAGAGAGAGAGAGAGAGAGAGAGAGAGAGAGAGAGAGTCCTGTCCCTCCTCAGGTGGCTCGTGGCAGATTACTTAGCGTTTGACACGGCATGTCTCTGTGTCACTGTTCCCAGGCGGAATTAAATCAGGACAGGAAAATATTAATTTGGAGTTGGGGACGGAGGCCGCTCATTTCCAATTATTCTCCACCCCGTCAGGCTTATCCTGGCGCAAACAAGGAAGGAGGCTGGATTAATTGCTTTGGACTCTGCCCCACTCCAGCCCCAATTACTGGGCCGGCTTGGCTCCCAGCATTATGAAGCCCACTGCTGTGCAGGAAATTGTGTGAAATTTTCACGGATTTGCAGACGCAATCACAGAGCACCAGATCCAGGGCCAGTGACCGTAAGGTGGCGGCTGGGCCCTCCACAGCTCCAGCCTCGGCCAGCCAAGGTTAAGCTCTTTGTGTATTGTAGGATCATTTGGTTAACCTCAAAGCCCAGGGAGCCGGTCAGACCCTCAGGGGTAGGTTGGCCACAGGAAAACGGAAACCAACTGCTGAGGGGTGGGGGTGGGGCTACTCCAACACCTTCTGTACCTCCTCAGAGGAGCTGGGAGTTTACCTGCAGTGCCTTAAACCTGGATCATTAAAGCTATTTTTCTTTCTTTTCCTCATCTTATAAAAGAGAAGGGGGCAAGGCTGGGCAGTGGTGGCATATACTTTTAATCCCAGCACTTGGGAGGCAGAGGTAGGTGGATCTCTCTGTGAGTTTGAGGAGGCCAGCCTGGTCTATAGAGTGAGTTCCAGGACAACTGGGACTGTTACAAAGTCTTGAAGAGAGGGGAGGGGGAGGGGGAGGCTCAAAGAGGTTGAATAATTTGAACAAGGTGGCTCAGCTTCCTAGTGACAAAGCCAAGACTTAGCTCAGGTCTGGGGCCACTTGTCCCCATCTCTTTCCCTCCTTCCCTGCTTTCCTTTTTCCCTCCCTCCCTCCTGAGCATAGAACCCAGGCCTCATGCATATTAGGCAAATGCTTTTCTACTGAGTCACACCCTAACCCCTCCCCTCTTTTGTGTCCCCACCCCCTAGAGAGGGTTTTACTGCAGACCAGGCTGGCCTTGAACTCATAGAGATCCATCTGCTTCTGTCCCCGGCTGGAATTAAAGGTGCGAGCCACCATGCCTGGTTTCCTGTTGCTTCTAAACGATGGCTGTAAGAGTCTCTTCCCACTGTGCTTCTAAGGCACAGTGTCATTTCCTATCTCACCTCTGCCTCTCCAGCCACTGGGTGCCTGGCACACTGCCCATGGAGCCTACAGAGATGGAAGGATGTGTCCCCGCCATCTGTGTAACTGTGGGTGCTTCTGTATCTAGTCCTTTCCATCCTTCTCATGACCCCAAGGACTTCCTGGGGGTGGAGGTTTCCTGGGGTGAGGGTGGGCCTTCTTGGGTGCAGTTTCCAGATCCAGGGACCTTTTAAGGTCAAACAGACTCCTTGCCAGTTAATATATCTATCTGGTGCACGTGAAGACGCTCTGGTAAAGAAGGCACATTGGGACCCCGATTCTTAGGCCCTCTTCTACCTCCAGAATGGCTTTCCAGGAAGCTCTCACAAACCATTAGGCTCTTCAGAACAGGGTCTGGAAAGGGTTTGGCACAGCCCTACCCATTCCAATTTTTTGCAGAAGGAAACCAAGTCCAGGAGACCCCTGAGACAACAGGAGACCCCTGAGAGTGGAGCTGACTATGGAAGATGACCAGCTGGGGATGTCAAACAGGCCTGTGTGTCTCTTCCTTCTCCAGGGCCCCTCCTTCATGGACTGTCAGTGTCTCAGGGTCCTTCTGGCTGTAAGTCTCTGTGTCTGGCCACTTCAGACTGAGGTTCTCAGGCAGTAGGGGACAGTTTTCTGTACACTCCTTTTCTTCCCCCAGACCCTTAGCATCCATAGAGACCAAGATGGCCTTGTCTCTAACCCTTGTGTAGAGTCAGGAAAATAAGTTTTTAAAAAAGTAATAATAAAGACAAATCTCTGGTGGTGAATGTACTTGTAATTAGATGCAAAACCTAGTCCTGGGCTTCTTGGTAGCCTAAACGAGAAAGGTACGATGACTTCACAAGCTCATACTGTTTAACAGGGGGATTCATATATAATATTCTGAGCATTTATTTCTGGTGACTCTTTAGCCAAGAAGCCCTGGGCACACATAAGGAGTAGGTTTCCATTTTTTACAGAACAGCTCCCCCTTCTTCCCCACAAAACCATTTATGTATGCACACGCTATATGGAAGTGGGCTTCTAAGAGGTGAGGCCTCTCCTGTTGACAAAGTAAAAGGAGGCTGACTGCCCGTGCTCTGCATTGTGGGAGCTTTGATACATGGGTGCCAGTTCTGAGACTGTGACTCAACTTAAAAAATAGAGCAGGAAAATTCTGTAACATTTCCCCAGCACTGACGGGCTGAGTGGGAGGCCACGCAGAAGTTCGTGGAGTATCAATCAACATGGAATCTGAGGACCCCTGCATTGAGAGCAACACATGAGGGGACAAGTTGGGCTGTTAGGGAAGGACCTAGAAAACAGCTTGCGTTCCCATTCTGGCTTCAGCTCAACATCTGAAATCCAGAAGGAATTCCTTGGGAGGAAGGGTGGGCTCGTTTTATGGGGTTCAGAATAGTATATCTCCAGGTAGGTCTGCGAGAGATCTTCTTGATGAGGTTAATAGAGGTGAGACGATCCATCTTACCTAGCAGGCAGGACAAAAAAAGGAGACAGAGAGCTGAGTTCTGGGATTCGTTGTTTTCTGCTTCCTGATTGATAATATAATGTGCCCAGCTCTCCCAGGTTCCTGCTGCCATGACATCCTACTTGAGCCATGAGCCAAGATAAGCCCTTCCTCCCTTAAGTGGCTTCTGCCAGGGTATTTGTTACAGTGGGGAGACAAGTCACTAACACAGCCTCCCAGGCCCCAACATTGCAATGGCCATTTCTTATAAGACTTGACTTTGATACAGGACTAGTCCAACTGAGGAGGAGTTGAGGGATGGGGACAGAGCCAGCAGGCAATGATGACCGTCACAGTTGAGGAAGCCAACGCTATGTAGCCCATAGACCTCAGTCTGTGGAGGGACCACTGTGTGAAAAGTAGGGTAAGGCTTTTGGTGTGGGGCCCAGAGAAGGATCTTGGCTATTGCAAAAATGGTGGAGGAGGCATGTGGTGGACACCACTGGCCTTCCCTCCTCTTTTAGCAAAAGGAACATTAACCATATAGAAGGGAATGCCCCTTTAATGACCAGCACTTAGTTTAGCTTAAGGAACAGGTCCTTGAGCATAGATAGCCCTTAGCTAGCCTCAGCTCCAGTGGCAGCCAGTTCATGATTCCCTTCTGTGATTCCCCAACCTGGAGTTGCCCCAGTCACCTGGTGGGAAGTGAGGACAAAAGTGTTCTTGGTTCCTCCCTGCTGATATTCCATCCTTTGATGTCTATCAAGTTTTCAGTGATGTTGGTGCTATTGACCTGGGGAATGAATGCACTTTGAAAATCACCTTTATTTAGGACTCCTGTGACACTGGGGACACTCTGTTCCTTACTTCTTGGGGATAGCCTACACATCCAGACAGCTTTGATATGCTGATGCCCCCACATGGCCATCCCTTCAGTGATGGGTTAGGTCACGCATCTATAGTCTCTGCAGCCAAAGGCCTGACTCTTTGCACTTAACTTCAGTTTGCAGGTGTGTGCAAATTTCTGACACTGTAACACAATGTTGCACAATCAAGCCACAAAAAAAAAATATATTGAGTTTGTTGTTCTTAAATTACTATTCATTTTATGTGTTTGCATGTGGGTGTGGGTGGGTGAGGTCACAGGACAACTTCTGGGTTCTCTCCTCCCACCATGTGGTTTCTGGGGATTGAACTTAGATCTCCAGGCTTGGCAGGAAGTACCTTTACCCGCTGAGCCATCTCGTTGATCCGTGAGATCACACGATTTTGTGTTGGGCCACATTTGGGTCCCAGATTGGACAGGAATGGTGCATGAAGATCTTCCTGAGCTGGACTTGGGGGTCACCCAGTTACTGTGATCCTAGATCCAAGTCCATGGGGACCCATGAGAAGCTAAGCAAGCCCTTGTTCTCTGGTCCTCCTGCTCCCCTTCCATCTGTGAGAGAGGTCCCAGGGATCACCACCTGCAGTGGCAGGGCCAGGAGGAGGCCATAATTACAGGCCTAATTGTGTGGCTGCCGGTAGGTCCCACCCCCACTGATTGGGAGCTGGCTCCCCAGCTCTGCCAGGGCCACCATTCAGAGAGCCTGTTTGCACCTGTGTCAAGGCAAGCTTGGGAAACCTAATTAGCTAGTTTGGTGTTTTATAATTAGATCCTTTAAAAGAACTCATAGGTGGTGATAATAAGCCTTTTAGAAATCTATTAAGCTTTGGGGGAAGTTGAACAGAAACCTTGGAACTGCGCGCTTGCTTCCTTTTCCGTTTCTCTCTGCGCCCTAAGACTTCTCCCTCCACCCCATTTTCCCCCCAGCTGCATCCAAAGAGCATCCCGACTCCTGCATCAGTACTGAGTGCTGACATCTTTACACTGCTTATCGTCCATCAGCAAGTACTACACAAGTGTGGGTGTGTCCCATCCTCTCCATAGCTGTGAGATGTGGGGTACCACTGCAGCACCAATTTACACTGGCGACTGTCACCCATCCAAAGAGGAACCCTAAGCAATGTGGCTTAGACTGAATCTAGACAATCTGGCTCTTGAGCCCCTGCAAGCCTCTCTCTGCTCAGTTCACACTCCTCACCCACTTCTAGCCCAGGACTTCTTTGCTAGCTAAGCTTTTATTTTTGTTGTTGTTTTTTGTTTGTTTGTTTGTTTGTTTTTCTTCTTTTTCTGAGCATTTGTGCCAAGGCTTTGCAGAGCCAGCTCAGATGGTGGTCGGAGGGGCAGTGACTTTTAATTCATTTTACTTCTCTGAAATTCTTCCCACGTGGATAGCTTCCAGGGCAGAACGATAGGAACACACTGAATGTATCCCTCCGCCAATTTCTTCCTGTGTTTCCTTCCCTGCTCTGGGGCTGAGGAACCAGGTAGGAAGTGTGTGGGTGTTTAGCTGAAGGGCCTGAGGAGTGCCCTCAAGCCTCCATATCTGCACTCAATGGTAACATTTGACCTCGTTTATTTTCTTGATAGCAGGGACCACAGGAAGGTTTACGCCAGCGTGTCCATTCACTTATTTATATTCCTTTTCTCCCCATTAAAACACAGGTGTCACCTTTGATCCCAGCACTTGGGAGGCAGAGGCAGGCGGATCTCTGAGTTCGAGACCAGCCTAGTCTACAGAGCGAGTTCCAGAACAGGCAGGGCCGCAGAGAGAAACCCTGTCTCAAACAAAACAACAACAGAGAGAAAATAGCAAGGCCGTGGGAGCGAGGATTTGGCATTTTTCTGGTTTCTCAGTGTTTGCATTCATTCCGGCACAACCAAGAACTCTGCAAGTAGCCCCGTGAAATGGGTGCAGTCATCTTTCTTCTACAGGCCATGAAGTGGCTGGTACCAAAATGAGATCCACAAGCACTGGGGCACTCCCCTCACCTTCTATCTCTCTTAGTTATGGGCCAGGTGCCCAGAATTCTCGTTCTGTCTCTCTCTCTCATTCTCTGTCTCTCACTCTCTCTCTCTGTCTGTGTCTCTGCCTCTGCCTCTGCCTCTGTCTCTCTCTCTGAGTTTTTCTGTAAAGCAAATGAGCCTTCCTAGATTTATCTACTTAGGAAATCAGGTGTTTGAGCTTGTACTGGGATGTCTTACGGTGGGCTGGCTGTGTATAACTGTAGAGACATATATATTAGGACTTGTGATGATAGCTCATGATTATGCAGATTATAAGAGAGGGAGTTCAAATTATGCCTCCTTGAAGCATAGCAATGACTGTAGAGATCTAAAAGTCACACACAGGGGCTGTTGTTCCTCAGCACGGTTGGCAGGGAGCATGTGCTTTGGTGACACAGTGGGACTTGGATCATAGGCCTTCTCCTTAACTGCATGGCTAGCAGGCAAGTTACCCAGTCTCCCCAAGGCTAAGTTTTCTCTTCTGCAAAATGAGTGGCATTGGTAGTAAATATTTATGCCTGTGGTACAGCGTGACATCTATATTAAATGAGATCATTGGGCCAGTCATTGATTCTACAGATACCTGTTGAACATCTACTAGGTATAAGCCACTGCTCTCAGTTATGATCTCAGGGGTGAGAGACTGTATAGTTCATGGGTCCCGTGATCTAGTGGGTGGCCATGTGGACTCCTTTCCCTCTCTGAACAGTATAATGAATGCTTACCAGAGGAGTGACTATGCATAGGATGTCCAGTGACGTGGCTTATGGGAATCAGGCCCCTGCCTTTGCAGCCTCTCCAGCGGGGGGATGCACAAGCGGCTGGACACATCCCCACAGAGCAATGCACACAAGAGCAGAACCTGCCCCTGTCCTCCATGCTGGGGATAGAAGAGTGTGTGCCTTTTGAGGATGGGTGGGTGTTTGGGGACAACTGACATTTTAAACATGCTGTTCCTTTCTTCCTTGCACAAGTCATTGCTCCACCTCCTCTGAGAACTGTGTCTCCCACCGTCTGCTCCCCGCTCCTGGGCCAGTGTCTTTTTACCTCTCCAAACATCACTCATTCTTCAAGGTTCTCTGCCTGAAGTCATCCCGAAGCTCTCCTTGTCTGTCCAGATCCCTCTTCTCTGAGGCCCCTGTCCCTTGCTCTGCCCATCCCTTGGCCTCTTTCGATTCCTCTGGGGGAGCTATAGACTCCTCCACGATGGCATCCTACTCTGACCAGCACTCTTTTTTGCATTCCATCTCTGGACTTGAAATAGATTGTCAAAAAACTTTTCTTAGGCACTTAAACAAATGTGTGGCTACAAAGATTTCTTTTGGGTGGTTTTTCCAGAGCTCAGGGCTGAGATGGGTCCCCTGTTGGGGCACCAGTGGTCTTTTGTATATTGGCTGCTTGGTGGCATGTGTGCCTGTGTGTTCCAACATATACACTGAGCCTGCCTCTCTGTGCCTCTCACACGCATCTGAAGGACTAGTGATTGTCTTGGGTGTATGTGTGTGGGGGGGTATAATGGCAGCCTAGTGCCCAGTGATGGATGAGGGGGGTGGAGGTGACTTTCCCAGGGGAAGATTAGCGCCTGGCAGCTATGATTTGTCTCATGCCCTCCTGTCCTTTTGCTAGGCCCCACTGCAGAGTCATTCATTACAGAGGCTGCTGTCACAGGCTGGGGGCAGGGGCTGAGCGGTGTATGTGTGGGGGTGGCAGACAGACCCCTTCCTTAGGAGAGACACTCATGCCAGAGACCGGAGCTCGCTCAGTGGTCATGCACTGCCCCTCTGAAGCTCAGACGAGGGGACCAGGTTGCTGTTCACCACCCAGGACATAGCCCTGCCCCCAGGCCCAGTGCTTCGTAGTGAGGTGGGGAGGGACATTTATTCATTTAGTCTTTCCCTTCAAAATGATGGTGGGGGATCAGTATGCAACCTGAGGGAGGGAGGAAGGAACGGGCACCCTCCATCCTGTGGCAAAAAGAACGCTGGAGTTGGAGGCTGCAAACTTAGGTGGAAGTTCTGGCTGCGCTGCTAGCACTGTAGCCTTGGGCAGTCACTTCTTTTTAGGAAGCGATGTATAAGGTGAAATGGGGCTGACCAAGTCCTTCATCTACAGGACAGTGGTAGAGGGGAAAGGTCACTTCTGTGCTCTGGACATTGGAGGATGCTTAAAGTTGTGTGAGAAGGCTGTTCCTCCATCCTGCTAGGAGTCAGGGCAAAGGAGACCCTAGAAAAGATAATACCCCACCTCTTATTTAGAGATGGCTCTATGGTTTGTGGTACTCTTTCATCACACTCCTTAGTTTTCTTTTTTACTTTCTTTCTTTTTATGGATTCTCAAGACAGGGTTTCCCTGTGTAGTCCTGTCTATCCTGGAACTCATTCTGTAGACCAGGCTGGCTTAAAACTCAAGAGATCTACTTGCCTCCGCCTCCTGAATGCTAGGACTAAAGGCATGCACCACCACCCGTGGCTCTCTTGATTCTTCCAAGGATTTTATAAGCCAGGTCAAGGCACGCACTGTGAAATTCTGTATCACGGGGGGTGGGGGGGGGGAAGGGGGAGTAGAAAAAGTTCAAAGGGGATCCGCAAGTCTCTCAAGTTAACGGATGAAGACGACTGGAATCTTTTATTTCTGATGCCTGTGTTGTATGCTCATTTCCTGCTACCTCACCCAGAAGTTTTTGTTGAATTCTTTCTAATCAGGTCTGGGTAAACTTATTCCACTCTCTGGGGCTCACATTCCTTGATAAGATACAGAACCTTCTCCATTTCCCATATCTTTGCATCAATTCATGGCCACTTTTGGACACTATACTGGAAGATGAGGACACACACACAGACACACACAGACACACAGACACACACACACACAGACACACACACACACACACACACACAGAGAGAGAGAGAGAGAGAGAGAGAGAGAGAGAGAGAGAGAGAGAGAGAAGATCTGTATGTTTGAGATAAAGAGTGAGGAAGATCAGTCAGATGTCCCAAGTGCTCTAACCAAAATCTGGCAAACCTGGCTTCAGTGTGGTAAGGACAGCAGAAGACAACTGAGGTAAGAGATGAAGAAGAGGAGGGGGTGAAAGCTGGAGTGAAGAGCAGGATAAAGATGGATAGGGGAAGGGAAAATAGAAGATCATGGTGGATAGGCAGGAAGGACTACAGGAGACCCGAGGAAGGAAGGGGAAGGAGGGAAGCCACAGAGGCTGGGGAGGGCATTGGGGAGGACATGGGGGAGGGCACAGGGCGGGGGAGGGACAGCTCTGCTCTGGCAAGGGGTGGGAGATTGAAGGCTGAATCACAGCAGGCAGCGGGGGAGAGGAATAAGTCATAAACGCAGTGAGGGCAAAGGTCAAATATAGACTGATGGCTCCATTGTTTCCTAGCCTGTGAGGAGGACCCCGGTGGAGGTTGCAGAGATATTAACCCTTTCCTGCCCAGCCTTCTGATGGCGAGACGGGTTACAGATGCATAGTGGAAAAGAACCTGTGTGTGAGATTGGAGAGGCATTGAAGCTGGAGTTGGAGCTGACCCGTGGAGCTACGAGGTTGGGACTGGGTCTTGAGAGAAAGCACTCAAGAGTCCACTTGACTTAATGCCTAGGAGATAAGTAGGGGCCAGATGAAAGCTTACCACTTCTCTCTTTCTCCTGATGGTGGTCCATTTTTGCATCCCCATGTAGGGAGATGCCCTATGGGTGATGTATTTGGTAACACCTGTCAGCAACAAAAATAAGGAGCATTGTCAGCATATGGTAAATACTTACTAAATGATGGGAGCAAAATCAACATCACTAATGTTTATTAACCACACACCAATCCATATAAATATATGTGCAGTGTTCACGGTTTGAAAACAACTTACACACAGTATCGCTGAACCCAAACATTATTGTATGATCAGTGTTTTTGATGCTGATTAACAAAGAAACTGATGATCAGACTTGTTCAAATTGTGCCAGCTAGCAGCTTTCTGAATCACAACCCACAGATCTACAGATCTTGGGACTGGGGATATCTTAGTGATGCAGCATTAGCTGCATATACATGGACATAGCAGAATGAATAAGGCCCTACCTGTGCTTGATTTGCAGTAACACACACACACACACACACACACACACACACACCAAACAATAACAATATCCATAGTCCCTATAGCCATCACACACACTTCTGGGAGATGTATCCTATCTACTTGAGAATAAAAAAGGAAGAGAGAGAAAGAGACTTGAGACTTTAAGGAACTATCTGCTTATCAAAGAATTACCAGTTGAGGAACCCAGACCTAGTAGGCTAAAACACAAAAGACTTGAGTTGGGTAGGCAAGTCTTCAGCACCGTGGACAGATCCCAGGCTCCTTGCCTCATACCAGGACATTGGCTCCCACTCCTTCAGTCCTCCCCTGGGGACTGATCCAGTGCCAACTCCTTGTGGGCTGTAACTCCACCCCTCATGATGTATAGACTGACAAGGACTTAATGCTCTGAATACAGAAAGCCTTGGAGGCCTGGGCGGTGGAGGGTGACAGCTGCCCTTTAATGCTTGGCTTTTTAAAGATCATGGTAGAGTTCAGAAAGTATAGTCATGAGGTTTAATGATTTAATGGGGACAACTGGGGAGCAAAAATAGTTACTGCACCCTGGGGAAAAGCGACTGCTCATACATATTACTTTAGCCTAATGGCCTATAACGCCCCCCATGCCCACGGGGGGAGTCACGCTACATAGCCGCTGTAATACCGAATGGCCTGATTAAATGCATATTAAACAATAGTAAATTGGGGAAAAAAAGGGTAGAGGCGGTGCTAAATGTATTTATTCAGTTTTGTAAGAGAACATAGGGTTTCTCTTCTAACATTGATGGAAGAGGTACCCCAACTCAAGCTTGCTTCCTAAGGAAGTAGGAAGCCCAATGAATCTGGAGAAATTTATGGGAGAAGACACTTTCAAAATGGGGGAGGGATGTTGGATGTGAAGGGACCTGAGATGCTAGGTCATTTACACCCCTGGTCCCAAAAGGCTCTGTGTGGTTGCCAGCTTGGAGGCTTGTGGTATGAGAACACATTTTTCTGTCTACATAAGAGATTCTCTGGGAATCTCAGCCTTACTGGAAAAATCCCTGTCCTCCACTCCTGATTTAGCCACAATTACCATATTGTAAGATCTCTGATTGGACTATGCAAGAAGTAGAGCCTCAATTCTAGGGACTCCTGGGAGGATTGTTAAAGCTGGTATTTGGGTTACACCTGTAGGAGATTTTGGTTCTGTTGGATCAGACAAAGAGCTAGTGTTTTGTTTTTGTTTTTGTTTTGTTTTGTTTTTTAGCTACTGAAAGGTGGTTCCAGTATACACTGCAAGTTGACAGTCACTTCAATAGAGTGTCAGATTGGTAAATACCTTTCACATCTGACTCAAAGTCTTTATTTCACAGATAAAGAGTGGAGACTCGTCTGGGTGGTGGTGCCCCATGCCTTTAATCTCATCCTGAGGGAGGCAAAGGCAGGCAGATCTCTGAGTTCAAGAACAAACGAGTCTATAGAGCAAGCTCCAGGACAGCCAGGGTTACACAGACAGACTCTTTGTCTCAGAAAAAAACAAACCAAGCCAACAAGGTGAGACTCAGAGAGGCTAAAACTTCTCCAAGATCCATAGTGAATGACCAGGATCTCCACTCCCAACCTAGTATTCTTCCTGTCACACCCTTTCCCATCCCCTGGTAACATGAACAAAACCAGTGTCAGAACCTGGTCAGAGTCCAGGCCCTGTTGCGGTTTACTCTAAGGTCACTTAAGACAGCATCTCCTCCCTTGAACTTGGGGGAAGCAGTTTCTTTGTTTGATCTCTAATCCAAGTCTGAGATGCCAGCATCTGTAGTTTTCTCATCCTGAGAAGCTTCCAGACCATCTCTCTGGCTCCATGTGCCCTGGGCCCTGGCTGGTTGTAGTTTCATCAAATAAGACTTTAAAGAGAGTAGACTCTGAAGCCAGGCTCTCAGACTTAAATCCTAGACTGGCTACTTATTATCTATATAACTTTGGGCAAAATAATTAACCCTCATGTGCTTCAATTTTCTCCCTTGTAAAAGGGGGATAATAACTGCATTTGCTCCAAAGGTTGAGGGAAAGATAAGATGAGTTAACATGTGTAAATGTACTTAGGACAGGAGCTGGCATGCCGTAATTGCTGTGGAAGTGATAGCCAGTGATGATCTGCTGTTTTAAAAGTCTCTCCCTATCATAGACTACAATGCTGAAGTTCCCTCTGTATCTGCTACCAATGTCACATGCTTTAAGGGTGGATTCTAGGATCTAGCTGAGCTTTGGGTCCCTCAGGTCCTGACTGAATGGCTTCAGGTCCTGGACAGATCACAGGTAAGTTTGGATGGTACCCTCTTCAAGGTGGGGAAGGTGCAGACAGGCATCTTGAAGGACAGATATTTAGTTCCACATTGACTCCCCTGTCCATTCTTCAAGATGTCTGGCACATTCTAGGGTACCTACTTATGTACTGATGGGCATTATACCGGCAAAGTCTCTGGCAGGTGAGTATTAGATGGCTTTCTTATGAGATAGTGGAGGCATTATGAGTGGACATTTGTCTTTTTACACACAATCTGGCTTTGTTGAAGCACAGTGTGATTTCTGATAAGGCTGCCGGTTTGTTTAGTCACTGTCTGGCCTTTCTGCAGGTACCACCTTTCCCAAGTCTTCTGTCCTGTGAAATAGCCCTCTTGGCCCCACTCACTCCAATGTTCCAATCCAATAAAAGCCAATACCCTAGCAAGTGGCCCTTAATGCACACAGTGGGGAATCATCTCTGGCTTGAGTACTTCATCCTCTTTTATTTCCACTCCCCCAAATCACAAACCCCATTGGACCACTGGGTTCGAAGCTTCCAGAGGGTGCAGGTCTCACCTCACTAAGTGTGTACTCCATTCTCTAAAATCTAATGTCACATCTGTCCCAGAACCGACCAGTGATGTTGGGTAGAGGGGTGGAGCGAGTATGCCCTCATCTACCTTGAAGATCAAACCTCATGTTGAGTATGAAAGGCAGGAGTTAGCTTTCCACATGGCCAGAGAGGCTGCAAAGGAAAACATCCCACTGAGCGAGCTACAGGCAGGAAGCCCTCAGCTCCACCCTGGAGCTCATTCCTGGGGAGGGGGGAGCCATGATTGATCCCTGCTCTCTGTCCCAGCAAACACCCCTCCACACTCTCACAATGTCACACGCCTCGCCTACACTGCCTACCGTCCTCCTCCCTCAACTGCATTTAAAATAAATGCCCATTAAAAAAAATCCCTCCTCTCCCTGTCACTACACAGGCCAGACCCTCCCACCCCCAGGTCCCTGGCGCTCTTAGATTTTCCCGCTGCCACGTTCCACCCTGAGCCATGTCTTCTAGTATTTTGCTTTCAAATTGTGTCTCCTGCCATTTGTGCCACATTTAAAATGCTAACAGTACGGAATGTCATTTACAGAACCGGGGCGTTTGCTCCGGAAAATTAATTTGACTTATTCCTTCTGCCTGTTCCTATCTCCAGGCCAATATTATGCTACTCATTCTACAAGAGTAATACTTAATGAATAGGACTATTAATAATGTCAAGGTCCGCGGGGGCCTGGCGGCTAACGGATAGGCGTAGACGGAAGGAACCCATCACCTGACTCCTGGTTTAATGTCCCATGAAAATATCAGGCACTGCAGTGTAATTATGGAGCAGGGAGAGGCGAGTGGATGACGACCCAGAGTTTCTTAAATATTTTTCAAATTAGTTGATGCTTTTCCTTTTGGGGGAGGAGGATGTTTATTCCCCTCCCCATTTTTAGTTCTGGTTTAAAAGAGGTAGTGGACCTGTTTTTAACACATACACACACACACACACACACACACACACACACACACACACACACACACACACACGATGTTTTCACCCCTGTCATATACTGGGAATGGGAAAAGGAGGGCTTAGCGTTTCATTTAACAAAAACAAAACCACAAGAGAAAATGTAATAAACAAATCTGATTTCCTCAGTGACCCCCCCTTTTTCTGTCTCCCCCCCCCCCTTTTAGGCACACAGAATCACAGAACTACCACCTGGGTAGAAAGGGTATGCAGGCTCCCATAGGTGCATCCTGATTGCCTATGTCCATGGTGCTGAATATCCGAGATTGGGGAGAGCCTCCTCTGGCATGCCCCTGTTTCTTTGATTGAAGCGTGTGATTGTGACCCGAGTTGGTCCACGTGGCTGCTTTTTATAGGAATGGATCGGTACAGTTAGACAAGAGGGGTGAGGAGGCAGGAGAGACCAGGACCAGGCTGAGGGAGTTGGAACAGGAGACCTGAGTGTCAGGCCAGTCTCATGTGCAGAGAGAGGATAAGGATATCTGCCTTGCAGGATGGTGGTGAGACCGTGAGATAGTAGATATGAAGGTCTGTGGCTGGCACTCGGGGGCAGGGGCTGATAATGTTGCTCCCCTTTGTCCAGTTCACAGATGGCGTAGCCAGACTCAACCGTAGCAGGAATTGAGCACTACTCCCGACTTCAGGGACACACAAAGGATGCACACACAGCTCTTGCCTCAGGGAAGCCTGCTTTGTGGAGTTTCCAGAGGCCCCACACTCCTGTTTAGGAATTGTTTGTTTGTTTGGTGTTTTTTTTTGTTTTGTTTTTTGTTTTTTTTTTTACCTGCTGCCTGCTCCCATCTTCTGGAGAAACCACAACAATACCTTTAACCAGGGCCCTGAACTTATAAAAGAGTCCCAGGCCCTGGGGCTGGTAGTGTTGGGCCTGATGGGAAAAACCCAGTTTCTGACCAAGATGAAGGATGTCTGCCTTCTCTGACTGGGGAAGCAGAGCCCCTGCCTTGGAGGAAACCCCAGTCTGGCAAAGGAGATGTAGGGGAACACTAGTGTGTTCTCGGGCAGCACTAGATAATGGAGAAGGGTTTGCATAATCAAATCCCAGCTGGATGGAGGACAGAAGGTTCTCTGTGAAAATTTCTGTCTGTAGAAAGTAGCTTGGTGTCATGAAGAAGACTTCTCTAATGGGAAGACCAGAATGCCCCCAGGGAACCCACACATTGCAGGGGGTGACAGATCCTTTGTCATCGAGAAAGCCTGTATGAGCAGAGGATACCTCTTCTGGTCTTTTTTGTCATAAGGAGACAGGGTGACTTTCTGGGGACACCTGCTACCTCTGCAGGAAGGCAGGGCAGGCAAAGGTACAAGAAATGCAGAAACCCTGAAAGAGGTCCTGAGGCTCTGTCTTCTTAGTTTAGCCATGAAGGCATCAGCTGAAGTCCATCGGAGCAGAATCCAGGGACGCTGGGTGTGCCAGGCTGGGCAAGTCAGGACTGTCCAGCGACTTTTCCCCAAGAGCCTGGAAAACTCCACTTCAGTACCATGGCCAACGGACGCTCGCTCGGACAGCCACTCCCTCTCTCTGTGTTTGGTCCTTCAGGCAGCCTGAATTTGCAGGGCAGATGGGGCGGTCGCCAGAGCTCGGTTGCGCATCTCTCTGCGAGTGTCTGTCTCCCCCATGCGTCCGCAGCTCCTCACCAGAGGCGAAGGGACTGAGTAGCCTCGGCTCCCTTGAGTGGCTGGGTACCCACGGTTTCCCTCCGAGGGGGATTTCTGCTCTCACTGCCTCCTCTGGTTCAGGGTCAGGAAGCTGATCAGAGCTTCCTCTTGGGTGGGGTCAGAGGGAAAAGGACAGGTCTCTGAAAGGTGTGCATGATGAGTATATGGCAGGGATTGGGCCATCTTACTATTTATGTCTTTGGAAGACACTCAAGGCCAAGCAGGAAAGGGACACCCTTTGTGCTCCAGCTGTCCCGCTCACGTCCTGGACTAGCCAGGGCTGGGTCTGAACACCCTGTACCTGCAGTGGCTCTCAGGCACCCATCCTACCCCAGCTTAAACTCGGGCGATCAGGGGCCAGGTGATATAGCCTACTCTCCTTCATCTTCAACCGCTTAGTCTGGAGCCTTAACATCTCCCACAAAAGACCTGCTCAGGGCCCCTGATGCTTTGCACCGGGGCCCTAACAGAATTAGCTGAGTTCTGGTGCTGCTTCTCACATCCCAGCCTCCCCAAAGAAAGGGAAAGAAATGAAGGATCTGGACACAGAGCCATACCCCACCCCCACCTCCATCCTCATAAAAGATAAATATGAAATCAGCAAAAAAAAGGGGGGGGGAGGGAGGCCAAATACAAAGTAGTAAAATCATCCAATTAATAATTATTCTGATGGACTCATCAGAATTCACAGCTGGGCCAAGAAAAAGGTGGCCGGAAGGGGTCACGTAGGACAGACACGGGGGTCTCCTCCTTGTCACTCACCCTCAGGTGAGAGGGAAAACACCTCCTGCCAACTTCTCGTTTTCTTGCTCCATTCTTTTTTTTTTTTTTTTTTTTTTTTATGGGGCATCCTGAGTGTAAAAAATATGACTTGTCTTTATGGTGCTCCAACAGGAATGAAGCTATAAAATTATGAACAGTTTTTATGATGGCTATTCGGGGGATGCTTTTATATTGATGGTATACAGCCCGAATCTGTCTTTTTTTTTTTTTTTTTTTTTTTGCATTCTGCCCCCTTCTCTGGGTGGGGAGGGGGGGTAAGTCTGTGTAACTATTTTTCATGCATTTAATATATTAATTATCCGGTAAATACTCCCCAGGCTGTGCTCGGGACATTGGAGACTGACAGGTTCTCAGTGAGCCTCCGAAGGCAGCGCATCAGCCTGCAGTGTATTATGTTGGCGAGGTCAGGGTGGGGTTAATGTAACTTTTTATTTGCTGATTTTTCATAGGCGGGAGCAAAGCTGGGATGGAGAGGAGGGCGGGGGAGGAAGGGATGGAGGGAGGGGGGAAGCAGAAGGTGCCACAGGAGCAGAGATAATGGCGAGGCAGAGCTCTCCACCCCCAGTTCACCTCTGTCAGTGCTGGGAGGTTTGATTAGGTAAGAAAGGAACAGCGTGGTCTTTCTCTCTGGCTCCAGTTCAACACCACACATCCCCGGTGACACCCCTGGGCACGAAGCTTTCCAGGGCTAGCTGCATCTTTATCATCGGACTACTCCTTATTGTCTGAAAAGGAACTCAGGGTCTTGGGCTGGAGGAGAAAACCCACAGAGTCACCTGGGGAGGAGCACTGGCCAATGTCTTTTGGCACATCCCCAGTGGGTGAGCATGCAGCCTTGTGGGCATGTGGGCATGTGATCTGGGTTTGTCCTCATGTATCCTATCCTCAAGGAGACCCCTGTGCCCATTCACAAAGCACAGCTTCTGGCAGCAAAGAAGGGGAATGGCGAGTGGGTTCTGCTGTCTCTGACTTCTCTTCT
This sequence comes from Mus musculus, assembly GCF_000001635.26. Classification (NCBI taxonomy): domain Eukaryota; kingdom Metazoa; phylum Chordata; class Mammalia; order Rodentia; family Muridae; genus Mus; species Mus musculus. The sequence goes on along the minus strand of NC_000077.6, from coordinate 84,722,415 downwards.
CTGTCAATGTCCTCTACCTAGAACTTGGGGGGTGGAGAGAGAGAGAGAGAGAGAGAGAGAGAGAATATCTATCACCTACCCCCATAAAAAGCCCAGGAGGAGACAGGGCACTCTGTGTGCCACTGGGTGATCGCCAGGCCTAGATGAGCTCCAAGTCTGAAGAGGGTAAATGTTGCTTAGGTTACTCTGGGGCTTTCGGTTTCCAGCATCCTGCCCCCACCCTGTCATCTGCTGCTGGCCCCAAGAGGGCAGCACAGGGGTGTCTTCTCGCTGGCCTAGGCACCTAAATGGTGAATCCCTTTGGAAATTTTAGTTTTGTTTTGTATGGTTCTGCACATATGTGCATGTGTGTGTGCTTTTAAGAACAGAAATCCTTATAGTACAGAAAAGTAGAAATACTTTTTGATGGTAAAGACATAGTGGGTGTATGTTTTAAAACCCCATGGACATATGTGTATGCACTTGTGTGACGCTGGGGATTGAACCCAGGGCCCTATAGAAGCGTTCTACCACCAAGTACACCAAGACAGGACAAGGGTTATCCCGGCTGAACCAGGAGCCCAGCACAAGTTCAGGGCCTCAGTTCTGCCCAGGACTACCGTGTAATGTCCCCCCTTTTCTTTTATTTGACAAAGTTAAGTGTGTGTGTTTGGGAAGGGGGAAATCTGAGGCCTTGCACACCCGTGCACTTTGTTCATAGATGATACGGAGTGCGCACACACACACACACACACACACACATGCGCACGCGCACGCACACACACACTTTCATGCTGCTCCAAGGAGAACAATGACCAGCTTGTGTTCAAGAATAAGACAGGTCTGGCCTCATGTCCTTGGTTTGCTATTTCCTGCTCTGTGACCTTAGGAGCGTTTCTTCCCTGCTTTCAGACTCAGTTTCCCCATCTGTGAATTAAGGCTAATTACATGGGGGAAAGAAACAAATAAGATTATAAAGGATAAAAATGTGGTACATGTAAGATTCTTAGGGCAGTATCTGACAAGCATGGGTAGGTTAGACAGCAAGACTCAGTGGGCATTTTCCATTGCCATCTCTGTTACGCCAGCAGGGGGAGGCCCATCCAGGAGTCAACTCTATTGAACAACTCTACTGGAGTCTGGTGTTCCCACATGCTGCCTTGTTTGATCTTGTCAATGTCCTTATGAGGTTCATAAGTACTATCAGACTATCAGACTAGTAAGGAAGCTAAGGCTCAGAGGTTTCAGTGGATGATGTCCCAGCCTGAGATCAGCTGGGAAGAAAGAGCCAAGGTTTGGATATTGGGATTCATGACACTCAAGAGCTCTTCTCCTCCTCTTCTACTTCTACTTCTTTTTTTTTTCTTTTCAAAAAATTTTTTTTATTGATTTATTATATGTTAGTACACTGTAGCTGTCTTCAGACACCCCAGAAAAGGGCATCGGATCCCATTACAGATGGTTGTGAGCCACCATGTGGTTGCTGGGATTTGAACTCAGGACCTTTGGAAGAACAGTCAGTGCTCTTAACTGCTAAGCCATCTCTCTAGCCCTCTCCTCCTTCTCCTCCTCCTCCTCCTCCTCCTCCTCCTCCTCCTCCACCTCCTCCTCCTCCTCCTCCTCCTTTCTTCTCCTCCTCCTCTTCTTCCTCCTCCTCCTTCCTCTTCTTCTTCCTCTCTCTTTCTTTTTCTTTTTTGGACAGAGTCTCATGTATTCCAGGTTAGCCTCAAACTTCATATGTTTCTGAGGACACTCATGATCTTCTGGTTCTTCTGCCTCCACCTTCTGAGTGCTGAGATTATAAATGTGCACTACCACATCTGGTTTATATGGTGCATTCTGGGGATCAAACTCAGGGCTTTGTGTATGGTAAGCAAGCATTCTACAAACTGTGATGCAATATGGCAGAACTCTGAGCAATTACTCTGTTCTGGGCCCTGGGGAGGGACTCTCATTGGTCACAGAGGGTATTGTCATCGCCTTTGAGAAAGGTGGAGCCCACTTAGGGGAGACCAGATACTTCAGAGGGTTCAGAGTGGTTATAGGAGAAGGTACCAGTACCAACTTGAGCAACATTAGCCCCTACTTCCTTCCTCCCTCTCTTCCTCCCTCTCTTCCTTCCCGTTGGATGCTCTTGCTATTTACACATCAGCTCTTGTTCTGTTCTGTTTTGTTTTGTTTTGCTTTGTTTTTCTAGACTGAGTTTCTCTGCGTAGCCTTTGCTGTCCCAGAACTAGTTCTGAAGAACAGGCTGGTCTCAAACTCTGAGATCTGCCTGCCTCTGCCTCCTAAGTGCTGAGATTAAAGGTGTGCAGCACCACCAACTGGCTATGTGTCCACTCTTTTACATGCATTATTTATTATTTTGCACAGCTGTTAACAAGAGTATTTATGTGTGGAGTTGCTGATTGTAATCACAGTAAAAGGAGAAGTGACATTTGAAGGCCTACTGTGTACTGAACTCGGAACAAAGGGAGTTCTGAGTAACTATATAACTTCAGCACATCTTCTCAGCAACCTGATGAGGTATGTAAAGTTGTTGTTAGCTCTGTATTATAGATGGGGGAACTGAAGTTTGGAACAGTTAAGTAATTTGCTCCAAGTTACACAGTGTCTTAGTTAGGGTTTCATTGCTGTGAAGAGGCACCATGACCAAGGCAACTCTTATAAAGGAAAAAAAAAAACATTTAATTGGGGCTGGCTTACAGATTCAGAGGTTCAGTTCATTATCATCCTGGTGGGAGCATGGAGGCACCCTGGCAGACATGGTGCTGGAGAAGGAGCTGAGAGTTCTACATCTGGATCAGAAGGTAGCCGGAAGAGACTGAGACATACTTCCTCCAACAAAGCCACACCCACTCCAACAAGAAGACACCTCCTAATAGTGACACTTCTTATGAGCTTATGGGGGCCAGTTTTCCCCCCAAAACCACCACACACAGTAAACACTAGAGCCTCCTCTTAGTTTGAATTCTTTTTTATTTTAGTTTTTTTTTCTTTCTTTTTTATTAACCTGTGTGTGTGTGTGTGTGCGCACACACACACAGTTCACATGTGGAGGTCAAAGGGCGACTTGTAGGAGTCTGTTCTTTCCTTCCACCATGTGGGCTCTGGGTCATCAGGTCATCAGGCTTGGTGGCAAGTGCCATTACCCGCTGAGCCCTGAGTTAAACTCTTAATAGTGAAGGATCACAGGACAAATCCCCTGCCACCTCCCTCCACTCCCGTCACTCTCTTCGCCAGTCAGAGATCTATGAAGTAAAAATTTCCCAAACCCACATATATAAGTACACGTATAGAGAGAGACTTTTTTCCTTAACATTAACCATCCTGCTGCAATGGTCTGACAGTTCATCTCCCTCATTTTATGCCAGAAAATACAGTTCTCTTCCATTCTTGTATCTGTCACCTAGTATTCCACAGAATGGATTCACTGACGGAATTCACGTCCGTTTGGCTTGTTTTTAATATTTTGATATTGCATGCAATGAGCAATGCTTCCCCTAAGCTAGTACAAGCCTCTTAGGCTTGTGAGCTCAGACCTAAAAGATGAATTACCAAATGGAGGAGAGTGTGCCTTTAACAGTTTCTCAGTTGTCGCCTAACTGTCCTCCCCAGAGATGACTCTCCCCAGAGCACGAGAGACGATCTCCATTTCATTACTTCTTTGACATTGCATTCTCTCTCTCTCTCTCTCTCTCTCTCTCTCTCTCTCTCTCTCTCTCTCTCTCCTAAACTGGTATATCAGTAAAAAATCTCTTTGTTATTTTAATTTCCCTGATTACTACTGAGACTGGGGATTTTTATATTTATAGACCTTTTTTTTTCTGCTGTATTCATCGTTTTTCTGTATCATACATGAATATGCTTTGCCTATTTTTTTATTGAATCCAAGAGTTTAAGGTCTTTATAATATTAATTTCCTCATTATAAAAGTAATGCATGCTAAATTAAGAACAGTAGAAAACAGAAAATAGTAACGAAAGTGTATATTGTGTATAATCTCACACAAAGAAAAACATTTAGCAGCATATCTTTGCATTTTTATGCAAATCTATATGTGTGTACCATGCCATTCATAGCATAGCATGAAATATACTTTCTTGGGTGCTTTTCCCACTGGACATTATAAAAAGCATATTAACCTTTGTTATTAAAGATCCTAAACACATTTTTTATGTTTAGCATGATCAAATTGGTATGTAAAAAATTATTTGAACATTACTCTAGTTGCTAGATATGTTTCACTATTATAAAGAAAAATATCTTCCCACAACAGGCGTGGTGGCATACATCTTTGATTCTAGCACTCAGGAGACAGAGGCAGATTTCTGAGTTCAAGGCCATCCTGGTCCATATAGTGAGTTTCAAGCTAGCCATAGCTATACAATGAGACCCTGTCTCAAAAAAAAAAAAAAAATCCTGTCTACATTGTTGGCTATTTCCTTAGGAGAAAATTACTTCGAATTTTGTGAAGTAATAGGTGAAAGGATATGCAGTTTCAAAAAAATTTAAAATCTCAGTGGGCAGTGGTGGCACATGCCTTTAATCCCAGCATTTGGGAGGCTTAGACAGACGGATTTCTGAGTTCAAGGCCAGCCTGGTCTACAGAATGAGTTTCAGGACAGCCAGGGCTACACAGAGAAACCCTGTCTTGAAACATTCCCATCAATTCTGCATGACACACATTTAAATCCTTAATTTAAAAAACAAACAAAAGGCCAGCAAGATGTCTCAGCAGGTCTTGCCAAACATGAGGACCTGTGTTCGATTCCCAGAGCCTATATGGTAGAAAAAGAGAACCAACTCCCACACGGTGTCTTCCCAGTGTGTGTCCACATACATGCACACAAAATAAACAATAAAATAAAATGTTTTTTTTTTAAAAGAACAAAAGGTCCTTGCCACCAATCCTGACCAACTGTGTTGGAGCCCTGGGGTCCACATGATGGGAGGAGAGCTGACTCCTGTGAGCTACACTCCGACCTTCACACAGGCGTCGTGGCACACCTGCAGTTCCTCCCAAATAAAAACAGAGAGAATAATAAATGCAAAACAAATAAGTAAATAAATGTTTGATTTCTAAGAGAGAGAAAACAAACAAGGGGTTAAGCATGGAGCTCAGAGGTAGATGTGTGTTTAACATGTGAGGGCCTCTGGGGTCAGTCTAAAATGTGTGCCAAGGTCAAACAATGCGTTTTAATTAGGATGTATGCATTTGTTTGCTTGTTTGCTTATTTGTTTGTTTGTTTACATACAGGATATTATGTCTTTCAGGCTGACTTTCAACTCTGTGTAGCCTCTGCAGCACAGCAGAACTAAAAGAGGCCCTGCCTCAACAGGTGGAAAGAGAGAACTGACTCCCCAGAGGTGTCATCTGACCTCCGCAGATGTGCCCTGGCATGTTTATGTCTGTACTTATGCACACGCACACATACCAATAATAAAAACTACTACTACTACTAATTATTATTATTTGTTTGTTTTGGAGATAGGGTTTCTCTGTGTAGCCCTGGTTGTCCTGGAACCCATTCTGTAGACAAGTCTGGTCTCAAACTTGGAGATCCATCTACCTTTGCCTCCTAAATACTGGAATTAAAGGTGTGAGCCACTACTGCCTCGCTAATAATAATTTTTTTAAAATGTATTTTATTTAACTCGATAGAACTAAGACATTATCAATTCAACATGTTATCAATAGAAGAGGATTAATGAGGCATTTTGCATTCTTTGTATGTTTTGTACTAACAGGACACATCTCAATTTTTACTAACCAAAATCAGAATATGATAGCTACATATGGCTAACAGCTGACCATAAGGGACAGAGTAGCTGAAGATGCCATCTGGGACATGGGGACCATGCTACATTGTTTCCTTCACAGGCTGATACAAGAATGGAATGGGCGGTTATACTCTCTGTAGTTTGTAAGATGCTGGGTCCATGCAATTGCATAGGCGCTGGGATGCAGTATGACCTGGCTTATAGAGTGAGGCCAAGTAACAATGGGATGGATTGTTGTTGCAAAGGGTAACTGTTCCCACCCCACTGGCTCAACATCTCCTAAACAGTACTCCATCTCTAAGCATTCACAGGGTGCTCTTTCTCCCTCGGTCTAGAAGAGACTCCATATAGTTGGGAGGTTGAATGGCCCCAAAGGCTCATGTGTTAAAGGGTGGTGCTATTTGGACCTTTAAGACATGTGGCCTAGGGAGAGGTCATGACTGCTGTGTCCTGGAAAAGGATTGCAATGTTCTAGCCCTTTTCTTTTCTTTTCTTTTCTTTTCTTTTCTTTTCTTTTCTTTTCTTTTCTTTTCTTTTCTCTTCTCTTCTCTTCTCTTCTCTTCTCTTCTCTTCTCTTCTCTTCTCTTCTCTTCTCTTCTTTTCTCTTCTTTTCTTTGATTCCTGGCCATAGATCGAGCTTGTTCACTCTGCCACATGATCCTGTCTTGATGTTTAAACCTGGTTCAAAATTATGAAGCCAATTGATTGTAGACTAGAACCACCAACTTTGAGCTGAAAAGAATTCATTTTTTGTGCCGGGTAGTGGACGCGCACGCCTTTAATCCCAGCACTTGGGAGGCAGAGGCAGGCGGATTTCTGAGTTCGAGGCCAGCCTGGTCTACAAAGTGAGTTCCAGGACAGCCAGGGCTACACAGAGAAGCCTTGTCTCGAAAAAAAAAAAAAAATTCATTTTTTGTTATTGTGGTGTATGGTGTATGTGCATGTCTGTGAACTATAACTCCTGTGTGGAGGCCAAAGGATGACTTTGTAGAATCCGTTTTCTCCTTTCACCTTTAAATGGTGTCTGAGGATTGTACTCAGGCTACCAACTTTCTGCAACAATTGCCTTCACCCGCTGAGCCATCTTGCAGACCCCAAAATCTTTTTTCTTGATAAGTAAGTTGTCTTAGGTACTTCATTATAGCAACACAAAGCTGACTAATACAGGTCCATTCTGATCATTCCTTACCTGTCCCACATTGGGCTGGGGGTTTAGCTCACTTGGTAGACTGCTTATGAGTAGTACACACAAAACTTCAAGTTCCTTCTTTTTTTTTAAAGATTTATTTATTTATTTATTATATGTAAGTACACTGTAGCTGTCCTCAGACACTCCAGAAGAGGGAGTCAGATCTCGATACGGATGGTTGTGAGCTACCATGTGGTTGCTGGGATTTGAACTCCCGACCTTCGGAAGAGCAGTCGGGTGCTCTTACCCACTGAGCCATCTCACCAGCCCCAAGTTCCTTCTTTATCCTGGCATAAAAGTGGGCGTGATGGTATATACCTATACTCTGGAAGAGGATGAACAAGGATTGAGAGTTCAAGGCCAGCCTTCTTGGCTGCATGAGATCCTATCTCGAAAAAACAAAAAACAGAACAAAACAAAACAAAACAACGACAAAAAAAAAACCCCTCTTTCATTGTTCTGTGGGTTGTACCCTGGCACTAAGGTGTCCCACCACACCTGGCTGCCAACCAGAATTAAAATTTGGCCTTTCAATTTACTACTCCATTCATTCACCAAGTCCTTATTGAGTACCTTTTGTACACCAGCCTCTGAGATGGGAATTCTTTTCATAAAAGCTTTTCTCAAAGGACACATTTACAAGAGTTATTGAAATTAAAATGGAAAAGCAATGAGAAAGAGGAACGTGTGTTCAGGCATAGAGCTGATGAGACATGAACAGTGGAGCTGTGAGCTTCAGGGCAACCGGGGTAAAAAGGGAAATATATTGGAGCACAGGATCCCTACTACCTGGGAGAAAAAGCACGTCACTTCCCCCTTCACCCCTAATAGAAACAGGCCTTTCTATGGTCTGCAGTGCTTTGTGCAATCAGGCAGGCACCACACAGGCATTGCTCAGGGGCTCCGCTGGCATAATGGACAAAGCCTCCAGCTGCAGGTTTATAGCCGGTGTAGCCGTGATCTTCCTGTGGCCGTTTCATGTGTCTGCCCTCAATAAAAGCCGAGGGCACGGTGATAAAGCCCAGACTCAATGAAGGCGACCCTGAGACAATCTAACCTATGTTGTGCAGCCATGAGGCTTTCCAGGGATTTAGCTTGAAGCCAGGAGAGAGGTTAAAATGCAGCTGGGAAGGTATGCCCTAGTGGTCTCTCAAGTTCCGCCCACTCTCTTCTCTCCCAGTAGCACCGCCATTAGCAAAGAGCTCTGAGTCCTCCCTGGTCTGCCCTCAACCTGCCTTACCCCGGAGTAGCCAGTGATCTTTCAAATATAGGAATCCCCATCACACACTCTACCCTCAATCCATCAGGGATCTAAGCAGCATTTAGGGCAATTTGTTCTCAGTTTGGGGTTGTAACCATTCCTTGAATTCTTGATAATGTATATGGATCACACTTGCCAAAACCAGACAAACAAAAATAAGTGATTTTACATAAGAGAAAAAAGAAGCGGGGCTAAGGTGCACACATGTGTTAAGAGCCTTAGTAGTGGTTGATCTTGGCAGATCTAGGGCTCATTGTGGACTTCCTTCATACTTAAGTCTTTCTTTCTTGCAAGCATGTTTTTAAATTAAAAGGCAAGCAGAGACAGAAAGAGAGAGAGAGAGAGAGAGAGAGAGAGAGAGAGAGAGAGAGAGAGAGAGAGAAGAAAGAAAAGGAAAGAAAAGAAATAAAGGAAAAGGAAGAAAAGCTAAAAAATAAAAACAAACAAACAAAACCAACTTCCTCGTAGCCCAACACCCACCCAGTGTTCTCTGAGCTCTCTTAGCTTCTTTTGCTGGAGAATATACTTATAGGCTCTGTGTCAGGCAATGGGCTAGACATTTTAAAAAGAACACCCATTAAACCACATGTCTAATCTAGCCTACTGTTGAAGCAACTGAAGTTCCATTGTGGGACTTACCTAGGGTCTTAGGGGCAGGCAGACCTGGAATTGGAACTACAGCAGTCTAGAGCCAGAGTTTTGTGATTTCCTTTGTTTAGTTCACAGTGTGTCCTTGCTTCCCCTCCCCTTCTCTCCCTCTCCTTTCCCCTCTTCTTCCTTTCATCTTTCTTTGTTTTCTTGCCTCCTTATTTCTGCTACCCTCTCTTTATTTTGAGATAAGAGCTCACTATATAGCCCAGGCTAGCCTCAAATCCTCAACCCTCCTGCCTCAGTCTCCTGAGTGCTGGAATTACAAATGTGCACCAGTACACCTAGAAATCGTTTAGTTCTTTTCCTAGCTTGATTATTACTATAGTCTGGGTGTTCAATATATGTTTATTACCAAGTAAAGGGGGCTTTTCTTGTGAGATTGTTTTTGAAATGCACATCTAAGAGGCTCCAGGTGAATAGAGTGTGGAGAATCCCTTAGCACTCCGCCCAAGCCCCGCTCCACCCCAGATGTTCCTTGAAGTAGACGCAAGTTTGCGGACAGGGCAAGCAAGAACTTGGAGGAATTTCAGCAATGATTGCACTTGAACTTTCCTCCACTTCCAGCCTGCATGCGCATCCAGAATGGAAATTAAGTAACAGTTACAGAATAAAGCCTTAACTCTTCATTCCTGGAGTCTTCCAGTGGAGACTGGTGCTACACTGACCTTGGCTGGGTGTTTGCTCTGTACTGTTAAGGCTCATCTCAAAGCTTCACTGTCCTGTGAGCAAACAGAATTCTAAGCCAGCGGCTGAGGGCAGGAGACTCCTAGACTTTGAAAGGACCTCTTCTGAAGCTGTAGTTACAGCTTGATAATGGTCTCCCTGTCGGGAAATCCTCCCCACTGTGTGAGTGGGTAGAGTGTAGGGGTTCTATCAACAAACTCAGGGTTCCCTCAAAGCCTTTTGGGACACATTGTGCTCTCAGGTAGGCACTTGATTTAGACCCACAATTGCGCATCATCGAACACGACAAGAATGATCATGGCCCAAAAAACTTTCAGAGCAGTGATGACGGGTGGCTCCATGGACTGGCTCCTTCCAAGTAGCATTGCTCCCTAGGGGATCCTCAAGAGGAGTGAGCCATGAAATAAATGGTCCCCGCTCTGGGGGTGGGAGGTTAAAGAAGAGAAGCTCTGCCAAGGGAAGCTGTTTACCAGGGGCTTTGCTAGTCTGTGCCCATGCCTGCTGAGTCCAGTGGCTGCAGTTTCACAGTGCCAGATGCTATCAGGGACAGCATCAGAGGACCAGCAGGGTAGGGGCAACATGTTGAAAAGGGCTTGGGTGCACTGCAAAGACTGAGCTCTCTCTCTGAGCTCTGGTATCCTCAGTGAGAATGTCCACTTCACAGGGTTGTAAGAAGGGCACTTTGGGAAGCTTTCTGTGACTTCCCCAGAGCGCCTTTCATCCCAATTTACCAGCAGTGGCCTCATCTAGTCTTAGTTACAACTCTGTGTCACCCGTGGAAATCCCATTATCCCGTGAAAATGGTGTGATTCAATGCAATTAGAATAAAAAGGGACTCAGAGACGGTCACCAGTGGTAATATGGCAGCTGGAAGCAAGAGGCTTTCTTGCTAGTGGGAAACGCCACATTGCATTCCCTGGGCTTGTTGATTCTGAGGCTGGTCACAGGCCTCCCGGTCAGTGGTCAGTCTGGAAGCTTTTTGTAAAACCACAGGGTACATCCTTCGAGCAAACATTTACTCTGCTCTTCCCAGGTGGTGAGAAGAGTCAGTTTTAGCTGTTGGGCTAGTCTCAACTCTTTTTGTTTCCCTGGTGTACGCAGAAGAAAGCCACTGTGAGGGAGAATGCCGGTCTCTCCTATTCACCATCTCACTCAATCCTGGGGCACTGCCTGGAAGAATGTCCACACCTGTGTCTCCACCCATCAAAGCAAGATGGAAAAACCTCTAGCCTTCCCGCAGGCTCCCTCCCATCCCTTAGTCATCCCTGTGCTCCAGTCTGGGATTCTTAGGGATTTCTCTTGTCTGTTCCTTTGTTTGCTTACTCGAGTTAGAGCCTCACAGAACCCAGACTGATCTCAAACTTGCTATGTACCCCGAGCATATGTATCCCTGCTATGGTCCCGCTGCCTCCACCTCCCGTGGCCTGGAGTTACAGCCCAACCAACACTACCACTCTCACCTTACCTGGTCCTGGGGATTGAACTTGGGGCTTTAGGCATACAAGGCCACTAATTGTGCTACATCTTGCCTGTTTCTGAGCTCCGAGTGAAAAGAACCTAGACCATGTCCCCTCTTGGTGTGAGATATATGTATGTAGCACGTAACTTGTCCCCTTTTAATGGCCCAATGTCGTTCCACGATGTGGATGAACGTCGTTTGTTCTCCAACTCTACAATTATTAAATATGTTCCCTCAGGTACAGACCTACAAGCTGGATTTCCTGACTATTTTCTGAACTTTCTACCTTATCCCAACGCCTCTCTTGAAGAAGAAAAAAAAAAGGATGTTGCCAGCCTCATAGCACAATTCCAGTGTTAGCATTGCTGGCATGAGTATTTGCTATGTTTCCTGGGTTTGTCTATTATAAAGTTCATGTCTTTTGGATGAAACTCAGGCTAGGTCATAAGATGCACTTACTCTTAGCTTCAAACAGAACTACCAACCCCACCCCGGCCCCCACTCAGAGTGCTTATACTGATTTACATTCCTCCAGCGCCATGTGAGAGCTCCCACCCCCTCCTTTCTGTCAATTACTTAATCTCTTCCATGTGTACCACTCTTATGGGTGCAGTGTGGAGTAGTATGGCGACAGAACTTTCTGGTGACCAATGATGTCAAGTGTTCTTTCAATCTGCTCACTGTAAACCACTGTGCATGCTTCCATTGATCCCAGTGAAGGCCTCCCAGCTGGCCTCTCAGTTTCTGCATCGAGCCACTCTCATCCAGTCTGCCTGGCTGTGGCAAGTAGGGTTCCTACTGTGAAACTGGGTCCTCCTGCTACAAGCCCTCTCTGGCTATCTCTTGCAAGCTTGGATCAATGGCCAGCTCTTGGCATGTCCCTAGTTACCCAGGACTCTTGCCTGTCTCTGCATCTTTATTTAAGGCCAGTGGACTTGAGCATTCTGGCCCCTCTTGTGCATGGGAGTTGCTTCCAGGCTGTTGTTATGGATAAGCTCTTGTCTTTCCTTTTTTTTGGCATTTATCACACTCTTTAATGACACACTGCTATGGTTATTCGATGTCTGTCTCTTGTTGAGACCTCTTGGTAATTCAGCCCACGATCAGCTTCCAACAGGACATCAGCTCCATAAGGGCCGAGAGGGCGCCTATTTTACTGACCCAGACCCTTAGGGCTGTGCTTGGAATCTTGGAGATAGTTAACACTGGGTAAACTGACAATTACAGGGCTGAAAGTTTGGATGGATGGATGGCTGATGAGTTCTTGCTTAGTATACACAAGGCCCTGGGTGCAACCTCCTCCTGGTACTCAGTACCATGGGTGGGGGGAGAAGAAGATGGAAAGTGAATGAATGAACTCTTGGTTGAGTTGAAGCCTTCTCAGCTTCTCCTGTAAGTGGTATTATAAGAACATCTGCATGGGTGTCTGCCTTATGCCAGGGGTTTTGGTGCTCAAACAGTCCCTGGAAATCTGGCCCAGGTTAGGGGCAAGCCCTGGAACCTCAGTCATCCAAACTTCTCTGCGTACCTGAGCAGACCGGCTTTCACGTGCCCTTCTAAGATAAAGTTAGCTTGCTCATGAAGGATTGAAACAAGAGGGTGCTTGCAGAGCCTACCAGGGAGAATTAGAACTTTGCTCATGGTTGGCAAGCAAATCGATGCTGCGCACTGCAAACGAGTCTTATTTGTCCACCATCAAGTCTTATCTGAGCTCCACGCAGCTTCCGCGCGCGCATTCCGCTTGGCAGCAGATGGGTTCCAGGGATGGCGGCTCCGCGGAAGTAATAAAGTGGCATTTCTTTTCCAATTGTCTCTTGTTGAGACCTCTTGGTAATTCAGATTGATGCTCCTGCAGCCCGATGCAGGGACTGACTGAGTGAGGCTTCTCTAGGCCAGGAGCTTTTATTGCTGTTACAGGAGTTGAATGATGTACACAGTAGGAAGGGACCCTGCCTGCCCAAGGACTCTGTCCTGCCCCGCCAGGGGCCAAGGCCCGAGGGCAGGCGAGCCAAGGAAGCACAGTCAAGTCAGGAGCTCTGGATTCCTGGGTTCAATGCTCGCGCGAGACAACCGACAAGTCCCCAGGAATAGGCCTGAGGTGGATCTTTCCAGCAGAAAACATGGTGCCTCGGAAGTTTCTGTCTTCCCTGCAGTGGGAACGGGTTGTCTGTCTCCTCTGGTTCATACACCTGAGAGTCACAAGGTGTTTCCCAGGGCGGAGAGCCTTACAGCTTTTCTGGGGCGGGGAGAGGGCCCATTAGGATCAATATCTCCTCAGTTCTGGGATTATTAGTTTGTTTCAATGAGTAAGGTTAAGTCAGATATTCTGGGATGCCTAGACCTGATAGGACAGCGTCTCCCCTCCCCCAGCCAGAAGCTCACCACTCTGTCCAAAGTCCTATGTTTAGAGGGCCAAGCCCCCGCCCCCGGGGGGAGTAAGGCCAGTCTGCCCTTCTCTTACTCCCTTCCCTTGCTGTTGATGTGAATTTTTAAAAAAACCTCTCCCGGCCCCGTCTCTCGCCACTTTCCCCATGCCCATCCCTTCAGACCCATCTACCCCTCAACCCCATCTGACTGCCAATTGAAAAGGCCGGAAAATAATGTGAAATAATATAGTTTATCACCCAGAGGCTGCTGACAGGCAGCGCGGCCACCTCTGAAAACAGGCAGGGAGGCAGGGAGGGCGAGGAAATTATAGGCTGCACAAAGGAGAAAAAGTTAAAGTGAGCGCTCCATAAAAGAAAGTGGAACTATTATGCCGCAAAATGCCAACTCATTACAAAGCGCCCAAATAAGAGAGAAATACGGCGCTGCCTGTAATAGCGGTTTACAAGGCAACATTGTACAGCAACAGAAGAAACGCTGCTATAATTTGCTCTAACAACTCCAATTATCCCTTTTATTGATTTGGCAACACATTTAATAGGAGTAGCCACACCTCTTCTGTTACAAATCATTAAAGGTGTTGAACGGTGTAATTTTAAAATTGTCCTCCTACAGTTGTCAGTATGACAGCATAATTCTCCCTGATTTCGGCTATGTAAACACCCAGGCACAGTCCTTTCCCCTTTACAAGGCCAGAGATGTTGTCAGCCTGGGGTTTTTGTGCAGAAACATCCATTTAATGCATGTCTTTTTTTTTCCCTCCAGCTGTAATTGCACTACAGTTTGGTTTAGTGCAGGTTTTTTCTTCTTCTTCTTCTCTCTCCCTTCTTCTCTTTCACTCTCTCTTCCTCTTTTCTTGTAACTAGGAGGAACATGGATCAGAGAGAGGTGGAAATAAACAGCAGGCTGTTTGGCCTTCTCTTTCTTCCTCTGTAGCGTTAATTGCTACTTAAGCCTGGGCCCTGCACTTAACATCCTGGGGGCAGATCAGGAACGCCCCCACAGAGGCTCAGGGTGCGCAGGCGCGGGGCGCTTTGCTTTAGCTGTGGAGCTCAACAGAGCCGGGCACTCCTGCTGGGTCTGCTGGCACTGGGTTAGGTGGAGCTGGCAGGGGACAGCCAGGCAGGCACCAGGGAGAGGCTCAGGTGAACAGAGACCTTCTGTGCGGTATGCTCTGGGTCAGCCTTCCCTGCTCCATTCCCATCCTTGACAGCCGCCGGCTCCTTAAGGGGTTTTGTTTTGTTTTGTTTTGGTCTTGGATGTGGACATCTAGACCGGAGGGAAATGGCACAGGAGGAAGCTGAGGAAAGTCCATGACCTGGGGTCACTTAGGAGAAAGGGCTGAGCAGAGAAGAGCCTATGTATTGCGTGGGATGGAACTTGGGTGTCTGGCCCTGGGCTGTTAAGTGGGAATCCGGTTGTGTGGCATGCCAGAGGCAAGTTCATGTCTCTACCTGTGCACTCAAGACACAAATCCCGCACTCAAATTAGAAATTTTGGCAGGGACCCCACCCCCGCCCCCAAAAAAGAAATTTTGGCAGGTCCCACACACACCCAGGTCCTCTATGTGATTGGGAGCAGAGAGGCTCCTTCAGACAACTCCAGCTGACCAGACTGCTGAGCAGGGAATCTGAATGAAGCTGGCATCCGGTAACATCTGTTCTTTGCTTCTTTGCTCCACCCCACTGACCACCTACTGATCACTGGAATTAGATTTAAGCTGCAGCAGAAGGGATTTAAATTAGACCCAAAGAACCAGTGTTCTGGGGACCGCAAGGCTCCAGATTAGCCAGCTAGGACTCTCCCGAGATCATCAGAGAGCCTTGCTGTGCTCTGGTTGGGGCAGAGGCCGTAGTTGTCCTGATGGTACCTGCCTCTGCACACATGATGCTGTGCCCTTCTACTGTAGTTGAGCCGGTGGCCTTAGCTTCCAGGACAGATGCTCTGACACACCTGCAGACTTTTTTGCTGTTGGCAGAGTCTAGCTCTTTCCTACTTGAGCCTGTGGTGCCCCACGAGGAGACCGTGCATTCCTACAGAGGAAAGCTGGGATCTGCCTCCAGCCCCTCCAGTATTCCTGCACAGCAGAGGCGTTGGACTTCCTGTGCCTCAGCCACTGGAAGTGGAGGGCAGCACCTAACAAAAGGGCCTCCACTGGACAGTAGCCAAGCACACTGAAGCTGAGCTCCAGCCTGTTTCTCGCTTTGTCTGGCTGCCTTTGGCGCTGTTCATCTGCTTGGATGTCTGCGGTCCTGCATGTCTCTCCAGGCCTGCCAGGCTCAGATAGGGAGCAGAAAGGGGTACAGTGTTCAGATTAGTGTCATGGGGTGGTGGTAGTGAGCTGGCTTCAAAACCTGCCCCTCTCTCTCCCCCACATGGACAACCTTCTCCCAGACTTCATTACAGGCTGTGAGTGCCTGAGACGGATCACCTCTTTCTCAGCTGAGGTTGGGGGTGAGCTGTGGCCCTCTCCATCTCTTCCTCTCACTGTGACCCCAATCACAGCACCTGCCCTTGTCTAATTGGCCAGTGTCAGTGGAAGGGGGGAAGGGAAGGCTGATGTCCAAGGAGGAAATCCCATTAGGGGAGCGTGAGCCAAGTTATTAGTGGTGAAGATGTAATTGGGGTTGGTGAGTAATCTCAGCAGATCCATCACCTATTTATGGTACACCCAGCTGTGTGACCTTGGCTGAAGTGCTTCACCTCTCTGGTGAAATAGGACCTCCATGATTGCCAAGAATCTCTACATTTGGGGGAGTGGAATCTCATGAACTCTGACTCACCCCCAGTCTCATGTCCATCCCAGAGGTGCTCAGTCAGGTTTGGCCTCTGAGTCACTTGTACAACCGCATGAATTCTTCCTAAGTTCTACACTCCTCGAAGTCAGTACCTGCCACCGCCCCCAGCTGAGTATCTCACATATAGTAGGGCGTGTATCAGTTTTATGAATGGCCGGCTGATTGATGATTGGATGTGATTAATAACAAGCACATATAATTCCAAGGCTCTTCGCTTAGACAGTGCATAATTGCTTGGGGGAGAAGCCCTAACCAACTGCTGAGTTATGAGCTTCAGTGAGCAACTACCTGTATCCTGCATGTCCTCGGTAGCAGCACTCCCAAAGGCTCCCACAGACAGATTTGGTGAGGACTGGAGCCATATGGACATTAGATCTTAGCTGCAGAGCAGGATGCTTAGTTGAATCTTAATATGTGTGGTTTGTCTTTGTTTTGTTTTGAGACAGGATCTCACTGTGGTTTCCTGACTGGCTTGGAACTCACTATGTAGACCAGGCTGGCCTCCAGCTCAAAGAGATCCACCTGCTTCTGCCTCCTGTGTTCTGGGACTAAAATTGTATGCCACTATGCCTGGACTTAATATTAATTCTGTCCTTCACTAGAGAAAAGACACCCAGTCCCATGGACGTGAGACGGAGCAAGGTTGGGGCTGAAGGGGATGAACAGGAGAGAGGTGAACTCCATACACTCTTTCTTGTGTTGTGGCTTTCGGGTCTTCCTCTTCTGAAATCTCTTCCCAGAGCACACAAAGACAAATCCTAGGCACTCAGGAAATACCTGCTGATCCAATGAATGAATAAATGAAACCTCTTGGAAGTAAAAGATGGAAGGCACCAAACAAGACCACTCAATGGAATTACCCAGGATCTTTTCAGCCTCTCTTCTCCTAACCCTCATGTCCAGAGTCTAGTTTTGCTCACACACATACTGATTCAGAAACTCATGCTTTGACTCACGGCTAAGTTTTAAAGCTTACCCATGAGTTTCTGATATGTGGACAAGTTGGGATGCCTTGCCTTAGAACGTGACCAAGATGATATATATGTTTAAGGTGTATATTTGGAGGGATTTGAGAGATATAACTCAGTTGGTGGAGTGGCCACCTATTGTGCTTGGTACTTTGGGTTTGATCCTCCAAACCACATCAAAACCAAACCAAAATTCAGGTGTGGTGGCACATGCCTGTAATCAGGTGATGGAAGGAAGCTGGAAGATCAAAAGTTCAACGTCATCCTTGATGTGGTGGCTCGAATGAAAATGACCCCTTAAGGCTCATATATTTAAATACTTGGTTCCCAGTTGGTGGACCAATTTAGGAAGGATTAGGAGGAGTGGCCTTGTTGGAGGAGGTATGTCACTGAGGGTGGGCCTTGAGGTTTCAAAAGCCCACACCATTTCCAGTTAGCTCTCTCTGCCTAGAGCTTATGAATCTAGATGTGAGCTGTCAGCTACTGCTCTGGCACCATGTCCACTTGCCTGCTGCCATGCTCCTCACCATGATGGCCATGGACTCTAACCCTCTGAAACTGTAAGCCCCTAATAAACTTTCTACAGGTTGCCTTGGTCATGAGGTCTTACCACAGAAGTAGAAAAGTAATGACGACACTGGCTACCTAGGAAGTTTGACACAACTTGGGTTATGTTAGAACTTGTCTCAAAAAAAAATATTGTTGGGTGCAGTAGCCACATGCCTTTGATTCTGGTACTTGAAAGTCTTTCTGTGAGTTTGAGGCTAGCCTGGTCTACATAATGAGTTCCAGGTCAGACAGGGATATCCAGTGAAACTGTTTTATGTTTTTGTTTTAAGTGTACTTAAGAGGTGGGGGGGGGTCTCTAAACTCTCCACTCTCCAGCTTGAAGGGATGCAGGGGAGCTGGGGTGAGGGCAGCTGTTTCCTTCATGAGATGGTCAGTCCAACTTCTCTTGTCCATGGAGACAAGGGCGAAGGTAGGATGGATAACTAAGGACAATAAGCTGCAGTCTCTCGGGAGCTCCAGGGAGCATCCTTGGCTCGTCAAGCCTGCTATTCCTGACATCACAAGGTATTGCCTCTGTGTAGTGGGACCACAATTTGCTATATCCCTACTATGTGCTAACACAAACTTCTCAGTCATTATCATTTTCATTTTGCAGAGGACCTGGTGGTCAGAAAAGTGGACCTGCTCAAATTTATTTTTTTGAATTAATTTATTTTTTAAATTTATTTACATCTCAAGTGATCCCCTTACCTGGTTTCCCCACTCTCAGAACCCCCTCTTCCATCCCTCCTCCCCCTGCCTCTATGAGGGTGTTCCTCCACCCACCTACTCACCCTTGATTCCCCTACACTAGGGCATCTATCAAGCCTTCATAGGACCAAGGACCTCTCCTCCCATTGATGCCCGACAAGGCTGTCCTCTGCTACATATGCAGCTGGAGCCATGTGTACTCCTTGGTTGGTGGCTTAGTTCCTGGGAGCCCTGGGGAGGGGGTCTGGTTGATTGATATTGTTGTTCTTCCTATGGGGTTGCAAGCCCCTTCACCTACTCAGATTTATATAGCCAACAAGAAAAAGCTGGCAGGTGAACCCAGTTCCCACAGCTCTGGGCTCATGATTTTCCCTGTACCTGCCTGGGAAGGACGCCATACCTAGGGCTTGAAGGTTCCATTGTGATGTGATTATGGTTGTGCCTCAGCTGACATGCAACCAGTCGAGCCTTGATCTCTGCTGTGATTCCCCCCATTAACTCAGAGTCTCCAGCTGGTGGAGCTGGTGGAGGGAAGGGCCAACTCTCTGGGCCTTCCTCCATCCTTCTGAGCTCCCATCCCTTCTTCTATTGCTTCCACCTTGTTCTCCGTGTGACTCTCTCATGCCTACTTTCTTCCTGGGCCTTGACTTTATTCACTCAGATTCTCATCTACCAACTCACCCAGCCAGCAGTCAGCAGGCTTTGCTGGCCTTTCTACTGGACCTGGTCTTCCAGGAGTGAGGAAGACTGCCGGGAGCTCCCAGTAAACTCAAGGCTAATACTCAAGAGCCACCACCTCACACCGTACCAGGGTGAAGATGGGAGATGCCAGCTTCTAACGTCGCCCTAAGACGAACTAGTTTTTCTATGTTGTTGGATGCAACAGGGGGCCAGCTGGAATGACTAAAGATGACCACAGTGTGGGGGTAGAGTGAACATTTAGGGACACTGGCTGCTCTGAGCATGCCCAGACTCGGGGGTCTCCTCTTTAATTCTATTGATAAAGGTCCCTAGGCAGGTTTCTTTAACCTGGTGAATTTTCAGTTCTGTCAAAATGATCTGATCTTGCGAAAGAGCTCCCTTTCTAGGCAGTGTTCTTGCCTTCATTGAGAGAGAGAGAGAGAGAGAGAGAGAGAGAGAGAGAGAGAGAGAGAGAGATTGTACTCGTGCCTTAATCTCACTTACTGATGTCAACTAGAAGCTGGAGGGCTGAAGTCTCGGTTTTCAGTAGGGAGTCCTGCCCTTGCCCCTGACCCTAGGGCATGATCCTCCCGCCCTGGAAGCTTGCAGTCTGCTAGGAAATAAAAGCTGTGCTCCTTTCATAAGACTTGAACCCTGCTCTCAGGAGAAGAAGGAACAAGCAGGAGGGGAGGGAAGAGGAAAAGTGCCACCAGGCCTTGATAAAACATATCCTAGGAAAGAGGCTTCCTATGGGCAGACAACTGCCACCTCCCAGGAACAGGAACAAAACCCTGACCCCAGTGGCTACACCTTTAACCCTTAGATGGGCCAAATGGGCTCTGGACTGTGTGTGTTCCCTACTGGGCTGGTAAGGGGGATACTATTAAGATCTCAGAGGTCAAGAGACTAAACCAGCAGCAAAGTTGGTGTCAGCCCTTCTCTCTCTCTCTCTCTCTCTCTCTCTCTCTCTCTCTCTCTCGACCCCCCCTCCCCATCACACCCCCCACCCCCCAGCCTCCAGCCCCATCCTCTTCTCAACCCACACCTCCTCCCTTTTCCATTTGGAAGGAGGCTTGCCGCCTTTGTATTTTAACTGTAGCAAAAAGATTAAATTGTTTACGAGCCGGGAGCTTCGGCTGGCTGGATGAGCCGGAAGAGACAAAGATAGACATTCTAATTCTCCCCTGTTCTCTGGGCCTCCGTCCCCCTGGCTGCTGCTAATTCTTTTATCTGCCCCCAACACTCCAGGCATTATGTGCATTCATAAAAAAAGGTGGGGGGGTGGGACGGAGAGAGCCCTCGCCGAAGCCAGCAAAATTACTGTTCTCTGCGCAGCTTCTCCGATAGCAATCTCTTGAATGCTTGATTACTTCGCCCCCTCTCCTGTGCCCCCTCCCCCCTTCCCCAGCACCCAACATAAGTTGGTCTTTAACCCTTTATCTTTAGCAAGCAGAAAGACACGGAAAACATCTCACTCAGTGGGTGGAAAAAAAAGCGTTGGGGGGGGTGCTTTGTGGATGGGGGAAAAAACTAGCACAGAGAAGAATTACTGTTATCTTCCCACCAGAAGAGGGACAGCAGAGATAAGGGAAGCCTGAAGAATTAAAAGAAACGTAGCGTTGGGGGCTCTAAATTCACGCCGAAGCTGGTTGTATTTGTCTGTCACAGGGGTTCATAATTTTCCGGGGTTGTTTTGATAGACTTATTGTGCGGACTGCATAGAAAACTCATCAGCATTTGTTGCCTGTGAGCATTATTGTCAGAGGTAACTGCGTGTCTATAGACTGGGGGAGATAATGGCTGAAGTCGAAAGCAGATAAAGCCGGGCTCTTCTCATTAAGGACTATCTCGGCCTCCGCAGACCGGCTGGGATTGAGTGACTGGGGCCTGGTGCGGGGCATACATTATGCCCGTCGAAGCAGGAGCAGAAGGCAGCCTCATTCCACCGGCAGCCTGCTGCACGGTGGCCCCTGATGAATGGCCCGACAAGGGCTGTGTGGTCAGGGCACCCTGGCTAGGCTTTTGGAAGGAGCCTGCAGTGTGTTCATCGCGAGGGTGGGAGCAGGGGCTTCCCTTCTGTTTGCTGAGCACCAGGGTTTTGTGGCAGAGCCACGTCAGGAAGTGGTGACAATGCGGGTAGGCTTTTGGATCCATTCTGACATTGTTACAGATGAGGAAAATTGAGGTCTGAAGAAAGGATTGCTATACCCACTAAGGGAGGTCAGAGTGGGGTCCTGGGACCCTGGGGTCTTCAGAAGGGTACTTCAGACGTGTCCTACTGGAGTTGCTGAGAGATGCTAGCATATCGTATTCTGGGACAAGGTCCATGTAGGGGTGTAAGAGGGATCACACCTGGGACCCATGTGTCCTGCCTCTCTCCCTTCCTTTAGCATTCTTCAAAAACTTTGTATAACTCTTATTTATTTGTGTGTGTACACACATGAGCATGTATGTATGTGTCTGCATGTGTGTGTATACATGTATGTGCACATGTCATACAACATCCATGTGAGAGAACAGATGCCAACTTATTGTTTTTGTTTGTTTTTGCCTAGAGTGGGGGCAGTATGTGAGGAGGGCTGACACAGGGTTTTACAATGTCGCTGGGATTGTCATTTAATTTCCTATGTAACACTTGTCGGCCTCAAGCTTCAGATCCTGCCAGCTCCCTGACTGCTAGGATGACTGGTGTGGACCTTGGTCCTCAGTCACCATTTCTTTGAGTATCCATGAAGAGTCAGACTCTCTGGACCACTATGATCACACAAGTGAGAACTAGGTGCAGACCATCTGGCCATCTTCCTCTCTCTGTTGCCCAGGGTACCCCCTCCTCTGTCCTACTTCCCACCCACCCTAAATGAAGCCAGCCAAAGGAAGTGGGTAAACAGAGGCAGAGAGGCTCACTGCATTCCAAAGACAGGGACCAAGCCACTGAGTAGAAGAAGGGTCAGACTTTGGGCTCTAGGTAGCTTGGGGAGACGGCCTTCTTTGGCCCTCTGTGAAGTAGGGCTGATACTCTGGTATATAGAGAGGCTACAAAACCTCATAAGATGGCGTCCCTAGGAATTTTGTGAGCACAGGGTCTGCACTAAGAACTCAGCATCCCTACCACCCTCTAGACAGTGACTGTTCCATGGGGCCTTGTAGGTCCAGCATTCCCTTGTTCATCTAACTCAGTGGTCCTGAACCTTCCTGATGCTGTGACTGACCCCTTTAATACAGCAGTTCCTCATGTTATGGTGACCCCCCCCACGGCAAAATTATTTTCATTTCTACTTCAGAACTGTAATTTTGCTACTGTGATGAATTGTAACATAAATAATTTTGGAGATAAAGGTTTGCCAACAGGGTTGCGGCCCACAGGTTGTGAAACTGCTGACCTAATTCAAGGCGGGGGGCTCCAGGGAATGGTATCTAAGTTATAAATGGAGGTTTTAGTTTGGACTTTACTCCTACAGGGTGAAAACCTTGGCACTGCTGGGACACCCTCTCGGTTGCCTTGCAAGAAACTGAGGCCCCAGGAAGGAGCCTGCCCAGGTCCAGAGGGACTTTAAAAAGCTGTCGCTGGGCGTGGTGGCACACACCTTTAATCCCAGCACTCGGGAGGCAGAGGCAGGCGGATTTCTGAGTTCGAGGCCAGCCTGGTCTACAAAGTGAGCTCCAGGACAGCCAGGGCTATACAGAGAAACCCTGTCTCGAAAAAACAAAAAAACAAAACAAACAAACAAACAAAAAAGCTGTCTACCCAGTGGCAAGGAGGTGCCTTCCTTCCCAGCACTCTGCCTTCTGGCTGCTGTGGCCTAGGAGGCTGCCAGGCAGAAGAGCGCACTGGTGCATGCAGCATAGGGGACATAGAGGTCCCCAAGCCCTGCCACTGGGCTAGGAGGCCCTGAGCTCATAGCTGAGGCCATTCCGGTCTACAGCTCTCTCAAAAATGCCTTGGTAAACCTAGGCAGTGAGGGCACTTTTAGCCAGTGACCGATCTCCACCATTTTGGTTGATGGAAGTGTCCCCAGCATGGAGACTTACTGATGGGGAGGATGGGGCGGAAGAGCACCCCGGGGCATATTAGGGACTATAGAGGGTCTCCCTGGGGGTCACTGGCAAGGAGGGTGCTTTAACGCTTGGGAGCCATCCTGCCCCTTGAGGACTAGGGAGGAGAGTCAACCCAGTGTAAATGCTGGCAAACAACTAGGTGGAAGGGGAGAGCTAGGGAATGCTGGAGTGCAGAGGAGGGGCCGTTTGAATCTAGCCAAGCCGTGGAACTCAGAAAGCAGATGGAGCGCGAAGAGCATTCCAAGGGGAGAGAACACCTGGATAAAGACCTAGAGACCTGTAGGGTGGGGTGTGCGCAGGCGCAGTTGGGAGGTGGGTGCAGGTCTAATGGGAGGGGCTTAAAGGGCAGACGTTGATGGTGGGGTTGTGAGCAGTGTACTTCTAGGGAGCCCCAAGGGTTCTGAGAAACTCACTTCCTGGAAATTACCTCTACATTTGTCAACTCAGACGCCCCCTCCCCTTTTCTCCCTTCTGTTATCAGCAGCTCTGTGTGGTGACACCTGATGGCAGTATTAGGTAGGTGTGGCTGAGGAAAGCACATAGACTTTGGAAAGCCTGTGACCTGTGGTTTTAGAATTAAATCACCCCAGCAAGATGTGTGGCCTTGGTGGACAGGCTCACAATTTCCCTCAACTCCATTTTCTGATTCGTAAGGTAGGGACAACTAGAGTTCCAGACAGAATTTCCCAAGACTGGTGAAGAAAATCCAGCCAACTGGAGTCTTTCCCTGTTCCTACACCTCGGGTCTAGACATTCTGACCCTAGTCACTTGCTATCTCTCAACATAACCTCTCTCCTTACCTTTGTGACCTATGACATGGGTCCTGGATGCCCTCCTTGGAGAAACACTTGACATTTGCCCCCCCCCCCTACCCTGCTTTTGACCGGTATTAGGTATCAGCCTGGCCTTGCTTTGGCCAATCTTTCTTGCTATCACCTATCCTAGAACACAACGGCCTGTCCTCTTGGTCCTTCTGGTTTTCCAGGCCACTCTGGTTCTTGTCTATATTTTAGTCCTCTGTCACAGAGCTAAGGGGATGAGAGGCTGACCCTGGGAGGCTCCGGGCTCACTTTGCAGCTAAGAGTAGATGGAAGAGTGGGCTCAGGCCGTCTGGGAGGCCAGTTGTCTCTGTATGGGGTTTATAGCAAGAACAGCTCAGCCTATGGGGAAAGGTATGACAGAGAGCAGGGAGGCTTAGCTGAGCCCTGGCTAATTGGCTGTGTGGCTGTGTACAGGGAACTGTCCCCTCTGTATCTCAGATGATTAACCAATCACGAGAGAAGATCCATAAGTAAGGCTTGTTCTAGTCCTTACCAGGGGTCTGTCCAATGCATAGGTCTGAGATGTTGCCTTGGTGGCAATGAAGGGGACATCAGGGAAGCCATTCTTAGGTAACTCCACCCCCCAAGGTTCTGGACACTTACCACCCCCTTCTGAAGGATTTACAGTGGGCTGAATTCATTTGCATGACAAAATTGGCTCAGGCATCCAAGTGTTGCAGGACTGGTGTAACATTGCAGAGAACAGGCAGCCAGGAGGAAGGTTACAGCTGACAAAGAAGGAGCAGATCACCGCCCACCCACTCGCTTGCAGCTTCTGCCAACCACCCCTCTGCTGGAGTGTGATGGGACACTCGAGACAGTCACTAGCTCCAAGTGTGTGCTGGCGTTGGGGGGAGCCATGCCAAAACTTAGGAAGTGGCAGCCTGCCGGAGATGTGGGTGGGGTTCTGCTTCTGCTATCTTTTTATCTATGGGGGGGGGGTTAGAAGTCCTTTACTATTTCAGAACACCTCCCCGCTTGGCTTACTCCGTCCGTAGGTTATCTCTCTGCTTACTCTTGGGACCTGATAACACAGGAGTTCCAGAGCTACTGTCTGTACACCCGTCTATTCACTCACCTATCCACAGATCTATCATCAATCCACCAACCTGACATCCGTCCATCCATTCACCCACCCACTCATCAGTCCACTCACACACTCATCTATCTACCTGCCCACCCATCCCACCTACTCGCCATCTGTTTACCGGACTCTCTGCCCACCCATGCACTCATTCATTCTCCCATATACCCACCCATCCAGCAGTCTGCTCATTAATCTACGAGTGTGCCCTTCCATCTAGCTGGCAGAAATGCACTGGACACTTGATGTACTGGTGCAGAGCCAGGCATGTCTCTGTGTGGCAGCTTCGTTTTCTATAAGGGTCACAGGGTGTATCTCCCAGGATTGACTCTGGGCTGTGAGAGTATTTTCTGCACTTTATTCGATTAGGCAGCAGGGAATGTGAGGGTCAATAAAGCAGAGTTATTGCCCCCAAAGAAATCACAGTTTTAAGAGGACTGGTGCTGTGGTCCTGCAGAGCCTGTGACATGTTATGGGGAAGTGTGTGGGGCTCTGCTTGAGTTGCAAGTAGAGTTAGGTCTGTCATCCCTCTCTCTGGGCCTCACACTGAAGAAGCTGAGGCCTGAGAAGGTTAGAGGATTATCCAAGGCCACATTGCAGTACAGACAGGAGGACTGAGGGCTGAGCCTTCCAATACTGGAAGTTTCCGAATGCTTGGAATTTGATTTCTTACCCTCAATTCCAAGGGGCCTCCCAGAGCCTTGGGCTGTTCTGATTCCCTCACTTAAGGTTATTGGTGAGTAGGCAGGGGCCCAGTGATACAGGACATCTCAAGGGATGATGTAGGGAAGAGATACTCATGTGGCTTAGAAGGAAGCCTGAGCCGAGCATTCCTGGCTGTGCTGTGGGATACACCAAGGGTGTTTGGCCTCAGAACAGAAGGATGGCTCCACTAGGTCAGATGAGGTAGGGGTGAGCTTGGGCTATAGAAAGCTGAGGCCAAGTCGTAGAACAGCACCTAGGCTGCAGGTCTCAACTCTAAACCTAGCAGACAGGAGTAGCTCACTCCCTCGGCTTGCTAGTTCTTCCGGGCTCTAGCTCCGGGTACTCAGAGACCCAGAGACCGGAAGCCTTGAATGGCCAGGTCCGGCCCCCATCCTGTGTCCACCCAGCAGCTCACTCCTTTAAGGATCAGCTACTTTAAAGCCCTCCGGGGTCTAGTCGGAACTCTAAAGCCTTTCACCAAGCTTCCTGCCTGTACCTAGAAACCTTTAACATCAGTCCGTGTCCTGAGTTCAGTAGGTCCTCAATGGATGATTCCAGGGTTGTTATCTCTACCCACATTTCCTGTCTCCATTT
This sequence comes from Mus musculus, assembly GCF_000001635.26. Lineage (NCBI taxonomy): Eukaryota > Metazoa > Chordata > Mammalia > Rodentia > Muridae > Mus > Mus musculus. The sequence continues at coordinate 84,696,055 of NC_000077.6, read as the reverse complement.
TACTTTCATTTATTTTTTTTAAGATTTATTTATTTATAATATACACAGTGTTCTGCATATATATGCATATATGTATATATATATATATCTGCATGTCAGAAGAGGGTGCCAGATCTCATTATAGATGGTTGTAAGCCACCATATGGTTGCTGGGAATTGAACTCAGGACCTCTGGAAGAGCAGTCAGTGCTCTCAACCTCTGAGTCACCTCTCCAGCCCTTACTTTTGTTTATTAAACTTTTATTTTGCAATGTAGTGGTGTTTGTTTTTTTTTTTTCTAGTTGTCTCAGACCCTTGAGGGGTGTATGCATGTGTGCATGTACATGTGGTTGTGTTCATATGTATGCATGAGTGTACATGTATGTATGTGTGTGTGCACTGTGTTATGTATATGGGTGTAAACGGTGGTACTTACAATCTATCACTGACGGTGGTCCCCTGTCTGCCTGGAGACCTCCCTTAGGCTTCCCCTTTTAGAGAAGACCTGTGTTCCTTTCTTTATTTAGTTGACAAGGTGTGGAGTACCTATAGGGTACGGAGCCCCCTTCTGGGCATGTGCTAGTTTACTAGCCTATGCTGTCAGATAGGCTGAAGACTTGACCAAGTCCCCAGCCTGAGAGACCTTAGGTCAGCAGTAAGAATTTCCTGGGGCCAGACCCAGAATCTCCTCCCTAATTCTTTCCACTAAATCTGCATACCGTTAAGTTAGCACGAATTAAGCAGGCCCCTGGCCTCTGTGGATGCATGTGTAGCCCCTTGGAGACACCAAGGGCTTCTGAATCAGAAACTCAGCTCCTCATTTGGCTCCTGGCTAGCCTGGAGCACAGTGGCTGCCACCTGGGACTGCCACAGAACTGCCACGGGACCCAGCATTCTCTTATACCTCTGGCTTGGCCCCTGATGGCCAGCAGCAAGTGTGGGACCTGAATCTACTCACCTGCAGAGGGGGGGTGGCTGAAGAGGGTACACTCGCGTCTGTTCCAAGGAGGGTCACACCCAGGGCTGACCCAAGAAGTTCCTGTAACCAGTTGAATTGTGGTCCTTAAAAGGTATATCCAGCCGGGCGTGGTGGTGCATGCTTTTAATCCCAGCACTTGGGAGGCAGAGGCAGGTGGATTTCTGATTTCGAGGCCAGCCTGGTCTACAGAGTGAGTTCCAGGACAGCCAGGGCTATACAGAGAGACCCTGTCTCGAAAAACAAAACAAAACAAAAAAAAAACCAAAACAACAAAAAAAAAGGTATATCCAAAAGTCAGTGCCTGCGAATGAGACCTTGTATGGATAATAGTCTTTGTGAACGTAGTTAAGACCCTTGAGATGACACCATGCTGAACTCTGAATCCAGTGATCAGCTTCCTTTGTAGGAGATGTGGGAGAGGGAAGCATTGTGACACCTCAGACAGAGTAGAGGTATACAGCTATGAGTTAGGGACACTGAGTTCAGACCTCAGTTGTGACAAAATCCATGTCTGCTCTATGCTTGTGAAAATTTGGTGTAGCAGTCCCAGGACATCCATGTTTGTCAGTTTTTGTCATCGTGACAAAATATCTTTGAGAAAATAGCTCAAGGGCGGAAGGGTCTATTTTAGCCTAAGGGCAGACGGGTCTATTTTAGCCTGTAGTTCTAGCGGCTTCAGTCCATGGTCACATGGTCCATTGCTTCTGGGTCTACATGTAGTGAAGCAGAATACAATTGAGAGCACAGGTTATCTCGTGGTGGACAGGAGCGGAGAGTGATCAGAGAGGCCTGGGGACATGATATGCCTCTCTAGGGTGGTCCCCATGATGCACAGTTACCTGCTCCCTCCAACTGAACCCTGATTCCTAGTCTTCGCCACCTTCCTCATCTCATTGCGTCACAAAGCACCAGTGATTAGTCCAATTACCTTTCTCAAAAGTCTGGCAGCTGGCCTAAATTTAACCTTGAGCCTTTCAGTTGACACTCCTGCTTAACCTAAGTGCTACCATGCATACAGCACCTTTCTCCATGTCTTCATTCCTGCTACCAACAGGAGTTCTGGCAACCTCATAGAACAAGACACCATCCAGCCCTGCATCTCCACCCAGAGAAATCTCCCTGGCACACTGCCACCAAGATGCTAGCCAGTCTATCTAACTTAGCTCTTCTTCCTTCCTTGGTCCTCAGTTTCCCCATCTGTAGAACAAGGAGTTGGGAAACTTATCTTTTTTGGAAACAAAGTCTCATTAAGTAGCTCTGGCTAGAACTCTCTATGTAGAGCAGGCTGACCCCAAACTCACAGAGCCCACAGAGATCTGCCAGCCTTTGCCTCCTCCCAAGTGCTGGGATCAAAGGTGTATGCGCTGCAAGGCTCCCTCTCTGGCTTTGGAAAGCTTACTTTCAAGGTCCCAGGGATGGGAAATGGAGCTCAGAGTGCCTATCTAGCATATACAAAGCCTCTGTCAGATCTCCAACACCTCATAACCAGGCGTGTTGGTATCCCCCGGCATCTCCACACCAGGCTGTACCCCAACCTCACTACATCAGAATATCTGGGCTGGAGCTCTGCCAGGCATGTGCTTTTAAGTTCTTTGTGACGAGTCTCATGTTCCTTCCATACAAAAGGTCTCAAGTTCAAGGTTATCCTTAGCTACACAGTGAGTTTGAGGCCAGCCTGGGTTACATGAGATACTGTCTTAATACAGTCACAACACTCTTCTCAAACCTTTCAGGCTCCTAGTGTGGGGTTGTGGAAACACTTGACCCTTCCCAATAGCATGCTGGACTCCACATCCTCAAAGAGACTTGAACTACAAACAAGAACCCTATGGGACACTGGGGTCTGTTTTCACCCCATCAAGATGGCATTTCCTCAGATACTTAGTTATATAGATGGGGGACATTTGTAGGCATTCCTTGATGTCAATAGACTAGGGATGCTTGCAGGAGGTCCTTGGCTCTGCAGAGCTCTGACCTTTTCCCTCCTTCTCATCCTATCATCCTGTCCTTTTCTTCTGCATGAGGTGGGAGGGTGACTGATTGGATTCAGGCTGCACACAGTGGGCTGTCCTACTGTGGTCTGCCCTGGGAGCCTTGGACCTCAGGCTCAGTCAACCATGTTTATCCACACAGTAATTATCAACCCCAGAAGACTTCAGAACACACCCCTGCCAGAGCTCCACCCCAGATATTCTGATGCAGAAGGACTGAAACACACCTTTGGGCTGTCTATGGAGCCCCCAGCGTATCTCTCTTTCCCATGCTCACTTTTCGTTCCTGCCCAGTGAGACGTCTTCTTGGAGGGCAGGCAGGTCTTGGCACCCGGCCAAGCCTCCACAGGCTCTCAATGCTCTCTCATCTTTTGAAGAGGAAAGCAAAGAGAGAGCCAGAGATCAGAGGCAGGATGTGCCGCAGACTACCGGGGCGGTGGGGGGGGGGCGGGGGGGGCGCTCGGGAGACAGGTGATTGGGATGGTAAAAGTCAGGGGTGTCAGGTGGCAACTGAGGTCTCCCCAAATTCTGCCCAAGCCTCTTACAGCAGTCCGCTGTGCCGCTGGAACCAAAGGAGGCCACCAAGAGGGACAGGACAAGGCACAGTCTTGTCAGAGGAAGAGGTTATTCACAAGGTACTGGAATTTGAACTCACTCAAACTTTTATCTGTCTGTCTGTCTATCTATGAAGTCAGTATATATGTGTGTGTGTGTGTGTGTGTGTGTGTGTGTGTACACATATATATGTATATATATAAGCACTGGACTGGAGAGAGGGCTCAGCAATTAAGAGCACTGGCTGCTGTCACAGAGGGCTTGGGGTCTATTCCCAGCACCCACAAACTGTCTGTAACTCCAGTTCCAGGACATCCAATGCCCTCTTCTATGTTCCATAGGAACCATGAATTTACGTGATGCACAGACATACATACAGGCACTCATATAGATAAAACAAAAATAAATAATCTTTTAAAAAAATCTGCACTTAATACCAACAGCAAGATCATCGCCACCAGCGGCTCCTCCTCCCCTGATTAACTACAGCAGTAGCAAGAAGGGCTGTACTAATGCTCTGCTAATTTATTTCACTCCCACACTCACCCAGAGACAAGAGACCAGGACTATATCATCCCACTCCCAAGCCAACCTAACCAGAGCTCAGATACTGTACTGGCTTCCAGTGGGTACAGTGTTGTCTGTGTGTGTGGTGGTGGTGGGGAGAGGGAGAGAGAGGTATGTGTGAGAGCAGTATATAAAAGATGTCTGTGTGTGTGTGTGTGTGTGTGTGTGTGTGTGTGAGAGAGAGAGAGAGAGAGAGAGAGAGAGAGAGAGAGAGAGAGAGAGAGAGAGAGAGAGAGGCCTTTGTCCCCTGAGCTCCAGAGGAGAGTGTTTGGGGGGAATGGATGGGAGTCCCCAGGAGGCCTGGGGGCTGGAGCAGGGAGGGGGACAGGGTCCATTAATGCTGCCCTCCTGGGAGGTGCAGATAAGTGGCCCCAGGGGGCTGTGCTGAGGACCCTCTAACTAGCTTGTTGCCATGGGGATGCTGGCTGTGACTATAGGCCTAGAAGTCCAGCATGGGCCTGCTCCTCTTGGCAGGTGGAGACCTCCAACTGGGGCATATTCATTAATATGGGAAGGGAACTGAGAGGCCCCACTGTCTGTCTGTCTGTCCGTCCATTATTTAAAGCAAAGCCCTTGCTTTCTTTCTCATCCTTTCAGAAAGGCTCTGCAAGTCAATGAAAACAGTGTCTCCCTTTCTAGACACTAGAGGGGACAGCAGGTCTCTTCCAGAAGGTACCTAGGCCAAGAGAAAAACACACAGGGCCACACAGCCTTACCCTGTTCCAGACAATACAGTCACCTTCACCTAGAGGCCTGAGCCTTTTTGGTTCTGCAGACACTGAGCACTTTGTCCCTGAGGAACAGCAACACCCAGGAGTCAGGATACTGGATCCGAGCTTATATTTTGTCTTGGAACTTTTTATTTTTTTCAAACATTACCTATTAAGGAGAGGCCTGGACAAGCCCCCAGGGACTTCATCACACAGTAGCAATCCTTTGCCGTTTGTCCACATTGTTTCTTCTGTCCCACCCCACCCCCCTACCCCCATTTGCTGAACTCCATTGGAAGCTCTCATCAGGCTATCAGGCAATTTCATCTGGAAACACCTTGACACAAACCTGTCACCTTCACCCAGCCAACAGTGACAGAATCCCACTGACCTCCATCACTGGACGCTCAGTCCGTCCTCACCTCTTTCCGCCCCATCATTAAATATGTGAATGTGGAAAAGGACACCTAGGGAGAACAGAGGTGACATGGCAGGGGCCTTTTCTGGGCTATAGCTTTAGAGCCACGAAAGTGGTGGTCGTTGAATGCCTGTGGTCTGGGCTAAGTTATTTTACTTAATTAGCCTGATTCCTTCCACACCAGGGAGCTAACCTCTCCCAAGGCTGTTGGAAGGATGGACTGAAATCCTCGCAGTGCAGAATTGGGTCCCTAAAGGGGACTCAGAAAGTGGTGACAGTAATTGTGAGGTTTTTCTCTTTTGTGTATGAAGAAACTGAAGGTCAGAGAGAGGAAGAGACTTGCCTAAAGTCACAGCTCAGGAGTAGTGAAGCCGTGAGATGAGAAACGTAAATATTGGAATGAACTCCCACCTCCTCTTCTTGTCTGCTCATCACCGACCGGACACAGGATGGAAACAGCACAGTGGGGCACTGCAGCCAACACAACTGGTTCCTGGAAACCTGACTGGGGTGACAAGGGCAGAAAGAAAGGACAGGAACATAGACAACATTCAGCAAGGGTGGCATCAGGTGGGCGGGCTGTGCTTGTTGTGATGGAGCAGCAGCGGCGACAGGGAGCCTCAGAGCATTTATTATCTATGGCACACGGAGGAGGGGGAGTCTCTGTAGGAGGTCTCTGTAGGCAGGCAGGCAGCCTCAGGCTGTAAACATCCAGGAGGAAGCTGAAGTAGATGCTTTCTGTAGTGTCAACCTTTCAGTGTGGACCAGAGGAAGCTTTGCCAGTTCCCACAGGGTCTGGGGTGTTGGTCCTTGTCAATAAGACACATTCTCTCAGGACTTCATCCACTCCTGACACAGGCACTCAAGGTTTCCTCTGCTCCCACAGTGGTGGGGGGTAACAGAGACCCCCCTTTCCTTGAAACCAGAGGTTGAGTCATGATGCCATAGGTTCAGCACACCCCAGGACAAGAACCCTGGGAAGATCAGGGACACTTGAAGCTGATAGGACATCTCACTGAACTTGAGATCCCAGGCTTCAGGATGAGGGGACCATGCTATCTTCCACTGGGGAACAACATTGGAGGCCCTGAAACTGAGAGTGTGATTTATACATTATAAACACCAATCAGAGGAGATACAAAAGCCCACTAGTGTTAAGGCCAAAGACTAAGGAAGGAGGCCCTGGGTTCCATCCCCTGCACCAGATAAACCAGTATAGTGGTTCACACTTATAATTCCAGCACTCGTGGGGTAGGAAGAGCAGAAGTTTAAGGTCAGGTGCTAAGGAAATGGCTCAGTGGTTAAAAGCACTGACTGCTCTTTCAGAGGTCCTGAGTTCAATTCCCAGCAACCACACGATGCCTCACAACCATCTGTAATGGGATCTGATGTCCTCTTCTGGTGTGTCTGAAGACAATGACAGTGTACTAACATAAAAAGATCTTTAAAAAAAAATAAGTGTTTGCTCCATAATCCTGAGAACAGAGTTCAGATCCCAGCACCCTTGCAACTCACTGGGTGTCCCTGCAAATGCCTATAACCCTGGCTCAGAGATGGAGCAGAGACAGAAGCAGTTCTAGGGCTTGCTGACTACTGGCATGGATGAGAACATTTGAGCCCCAGATTCAGGGAGAGAGCCTGATTCAAAGGAATGGATGAAGAATGGTAAAGAAAGACACCTGATGCTTCCGCCCACCCTCACCATGCACACAGGCAGGCACCCGCCCCCACACATGTGCACATACCCTCTCCCACATAAATAATTAAAAAATTAAAGCTCGCTGGGCGTGGTGGCGCACGCCTTTAATCCCAGCACTTGGGAGGCAGAGGCAGGTGGATTTCTGAGTTCGAGGTCAGCCTGGTCTACAAAGTGAGTTCCAGGACAGCCAGGGCTACACAGAGAAACCTGTCTCAAAACAAACAAACAAATTAAAGCTCAAGCAATATAAAATTAAATTCTTAGCAATATAGGGAGTTGGAGGCCAACCTAAAGGAGACAGTCAGTCAGACAGAGACACAGAGACAGAGAGAATGAGAATGGAAGGAAAGATTTATTTAAAAAATACTAGTAGTTTAATAATTGGTTCCCCTAAGCACCAATAGCACACATCTTCCCAAGGGTGTGTAGGGTGTGTAGGGTGCAGCCAAAGCAGTCTCCGAGGGACACTCATAGCTATGAGTGTTCACATCAAAATAGACGTCAAGTCAGTAACCCAACTTTCCACTCTACAAGAGAAAAAAGAGTGAATTAGGCCCAGAGCAAGAAAAGAAAGAAAGAAAGAGAAAAGGAAGGAAGGAAGGAAGGAAGGAAGGAAGGAAGGAAGGAAGGAAGGAAGAGAAAACAAACATGGTACAGCTGGGGACATAGCTCCATGACAGCTCCATGCCCAGCATATATTATGACACACAGGTCTAGCCCTAATACTGTGAGGAAGAAAAAAGAAAAACTATATAAAAACTGACAAAACAAATTCTCAACAGAAGCATATCTCTAGACTAGCAAGAAGCAGCACTGAATAACAAAATAGCCACTCTCGGGCTCTGTATTGATTATATAAAATAATGCCTTTCATTCATACATACAGTGTCTTGGTGGCATTCATCTATCATGGATTTTATCTGAGCATGCCCCATATGGCAGGCTTTATACTTTTCTCTCTCTCTCTTTCTTCCTTCCTTTCTTCCTTTCTTTCCTCCCTCCCTCCCTTCCTCCCTTCCTCCCTCCCTCCTTCCCTCTCTCCTTCCTTCCTTCCTTCTTTTTTCTTTTCATTTTGTTCTTTAAATATATTTCTAAAAAAGATTTATTTTATTTTATTTTATTTTACTTTATGTGTATGGATGTTTTGTCTGTATGTGTGCATGAATACAGCATGTGTGCTCATGGAGATCAAAAGAGGATGTTTGATCCCCTGGAATTGAGCTAACAGACAGTTGTGTGATCTGCCACGTAGGAGCTGCTGGCAATCAATCCAAGTCCCCTGCAAGAGCGACAAGTGCTCTTAACTGCTGAGCCATGTTTATAGCACCAATAACATCCATTTTTATTATATTTATTTATTCATTTATTTACTGTGTGTGCACACATATGCTCGTGTGTGTACACTATGGAGCCTGTGGAAAGGTCAGAGGACAGCTTGCAGGAGTTAGTTCTCTCATTCCACTGTGTGGCTCCCTGGTTCGAACTCAGATTGTCGGGTTTGATGGCAGGTGTCTTTACCCACTGAGCTATCTTGTCAGCTCTCGTTTAAGATAGTGCTGTTGATCAAACCCAGAGACTTGAGCGTGTTGGGAAGGCACTCTCCTCTGGTGCTGTGTCCCATCCCCATTTCACCTTATTGTGTAAGATTCCCCTATGTTGTTTCATGAAACAAAAATTGGCTCATTTGCTTTGCTGTATTATATTTCGTTTTGTTCACCATAATGTATGTGTCCATTAGCTTAATGACAGGGTGAGTGTTTTATAATAAGAAGCAACATACATAGAGATAAATTGATAAAAATATCTTAAATATGGAATAAAAAGGCAACTCAACAAATTCCTTTTCCATTTGTAGTTGGATGGGAAGCCAGTCTGAGTCCCAGGCTATTTTGGCCGAATCTCAAAGAGACTGAACCTGAGAGATAACCATTCCCCTACTGGGTCCCCACATTAGTGCCTCCATCATCTGCTCAGTCCCCATGGGAGAGGTCACCCTGAGGGAGGACACCCACTCTGTCCCTTCCACCTAGGGTCTGGAACCTCTCAGCATACAAACGTGTGCACACATGGGCAGCAGGGCAGAGTGTGCGCCCCACTCACTTGGGCACCTGTACATGTCCTAGAGGTGGTAATACCTACAGACCTGACCAACAGACAAGGTCTGTGACAGAGAAGTTGGTGGGAAAAGGGGAGGGGAAGGAGGGGGAAGTCCCCTCATTTCTGAAGAAATGTCCCAGATTAGATTTGTAAATCAAAAACCAATATATAACATGCAAGAATTGATCTGTTTTATATTCCTCAGTTACATTTTTGTGAAGCACATTTAGAAGATTTAGAACGCATTTGCGCCTGCTGGTTGGGCCATTATATGCTTGAGTTCATACATCTATTTGTGAGGCTATAAAACAGGCATCGACTACCATGTAAATTGTGTTCTCCACAATAAATTATATGCATACTTGCAAAAATACATAACTGCCGTGGCTGGGCCCACGCGGCCAGAATACTAATCAGGGCGGACGTTGCTTTGTCCCTCTTCTCTGGCCTAATTTAGCCTCTACATCAAAAATTATGTAGGAAAAATCACTTTATCCTCTCACTGAGAAATAAAATAGCACTCATGGGCACCCTCATCTCTTCCCACCCCCCCCCCTTCCTTTTAACCGAACATGACCATTTTCATACTAATTTTAGCGGCTCCAGGTTTCCAGGGAAGAAACCCAACTGAGCTGAAGCTGGAGATTCACTGGGCTGAGTGAATGCATGATGGGGTGGCTGGAGCTGCCGCGTGCACACACATGCACACACGTCCCTTTCTTGTGGCCAGAATTAGTTTATGCCAGGGCATGTCTACATGCACGGACACATATGTAAATAGACACTCACCCCAGTCATGTGCGTATGGACCTTTCATGAGCTTTGGGATTTCTTACCTCCCCCGCTGTGTTTGTTGAGACGCATCCGGAAACTGAAGTTAATCCAGTCCGGCAAACATTGACTGAGTGCCTATTGCATGCCATGGGCTATACTTGGCAATATTGAAGTTAAAAAAAAAAAAAAAGACAAAACTTTCTGCTCACAGTTGAGGGAAGGAAGCTTTACAAGCAGACATGGGTGTGTGAGGGTGCTGAAGGCTGTGACAGGGATGGGGACATGTGGCAGGTACTCACATCCCACAGGGTGTTGTGAGCACAAACGTTCTCTGATGTTCACACATACACCTGCAGATACAAACCTGCCCTAGTTAGCTTTGTCTACCTTACACAGCTTAGAATTGTTTGACAAGGAAGTCTCAGCGGAGGGACTGCCAGGTCAGTTTGACCTATGGGCATGTCTGGGGTGGGGGATGTCTTGATTGTTAATTGATGTAGGAGGGTCCAGCCCACTGTGGGAGGTCCTATTCCCTAGGCAGGTGGACCTGGGCTGTGTAATAAGGATAGCCAGCTAAGCATGCTCTAGAGTGAAGTAGCAAGCAGGGTTCCTTCTGCTTCAAGCTCCTCCTTGAGTTCCCGCCCTGACTTTCCTCGATGATGGATTGTGACCAACAAGTGTAAGCCAAATAAATTTTTTCCTCCCCTAAGTGGCTTTTGGTCACGGTGTTTGTCACAGCCACAGAATAAAAACTAGAATGACACCTGTGTGGATATTCATGCAAACACCATCATACTGGTTCATGTATGCTTACATAATTCACACATTTGCGTGCACAGAGCACATGCACACACTTGCTTGTGCACACACATACTTGCATGCACTCAGCACACACAAACACTTGCATGCACACACAGCACTCGCACACACACAGCGTGTGCAGGCACGTGCACACGCACATACACACACTCACACACACAAGCATCAGTAAATTATCTTTCCATTCTTACCACACTGCATGCTGAGGCTGCCCCCCCCCCCCCATCTCTTCTGCAAGTTGTCCTCATTCCTGTCTGCCCTGATGGATTCACAGGCTCTTTTGCTTTCCATCTGTTCTCTTGCACTCCCAAAGCCAATGCCTAGAGCTGCTTCGCCTATACCTGCCATTCTCCCACAAATGTTCTATCTCACTGTGAGCTCCGAGAGCTCACTGTAAGGAGACATACACTAGAGGGCCATCTTACTTCCATGACCTCGGGCCAGTCTGTCTCCCTCTGGGGCTCAGTTAAGACTGTGACACGGATGCAAACACAGCTCATAATGGAGGAGGCCTTGTGTGGCCCCAAGAGGGAGGAAGCCAGAGGGTGGGTGGGGCTTGAGAGAGCAGGAAGAGCCATACCCTGTGGTGCAGGAGAGAAGGCTGCGTGGGCAGTAGCATGAACTCGGTGTGGTCCAGTTCTGAAGTACATTTGCCAGTCAGGGTTCTACTGGAGTTTTGTGCTATCTTCAAATGCCTGAAGAGTAGCTATGGGCACAGGGAGGAGACTTCCTCTGTGTAACCAGAGGGTAGAACTAGGCAGTAAGAAAGTGGGCAGAGGATCCAAGGGGACAGTTTTGGCTCAGGATATAGATGTGCAGGATTCCTTCATGCACATGTGAGTGTGCAGGGGTGTGAATTCTGCTCATGCGTGTTTCTGTCCCTATGTGCTTCTCCCCAACAGCTTCCTATTGTTCTTCACGCCAAACCCTGTCTTCTTTATCTTAACCTGTTCGTTGGCTAGAGTTCAATTCCCAGCAACCACATGGTGGCTCACAACCATCTGTAATGGGATCTGATGCCCTCTTCTGGTGTGTCTGAAGACAGCTACAGTGTACTTATATATAGTAAATAAAATCTTTAAAAAAAAAAAAAAAAGAAAAGAAAAAGAAAAACAAAACAACAGCAACAAAAACCAAACCAAACCAAAACAACAGTTCTTGCACACAATGAATGACTCAAATTTGACAAAGCTGAGATCAAACCTTCCTTCTAGAGTTCTCGAGTTCCTAGATCTAGACACATCACAGCTACTGATGTTCGTGCAATCGTTCAAATACATTGTGCATGGAAGTATCTATCTTATTTCTTTTATCTATAAATTATTGTTGTTTATTTTCAAATTTTATTATATTCATGTATGTATTTATTTATTGGCCAGTGTCTGTTCCATGGTGCAAGAGTGGAAGTTAGGGGACAGCTTCTGGAAGTCACTTCTCTCCTTGAACCTGTAAGACCCAGGGATTGAACTCAGGTCCTCAGACTTGTCAGCAGGCACCTTTATCCAGGAAGCCATTTTGTAGGCTGTGCTTATTTTTGGAGACAGGGTTTCATTTCATAGACTAGGCCAGCCTGGAACTTGAGGTGATCCTCCTACCTCAGCATCCCCTGTAATGGGATTATGGTCCCATCCTCCCCTTCCCCCCTTCCTATCTGCGTCCTTTCTTTGAGCACTGGTGTGAGCCTCCTGATTGACCTGACCCTCGACACCTCTCCACCCAATCTATGCAGCCTAGAAACTGTAAGGAGTTTCCCATCAGCCAATGTCCAACTTGGAGTAGGCTATACTTCTACTATGGAGGTGCCGACTGGCTGACACGGGGAGGAAAGGAGATGGGAGAAGTTTGTCCTAGCTGAAGGAGGCAAGCTAACCTGTGCCTTGTAAGGCTCTTTCCACCCGTCAGATTCTTATCTACAGAGACATCTGCTTTCTTTCACATTCCTATCTCTTCTCATACCACCTTACCCCAAAGTCACCACTGCCTCGACTTAAGCTGCAAGGCGTTGGGCTCCCAGCCCTGACATAATTGACACTAACCCAGAGATGGCCACTCTTGGTGCCAGCCACATGCCACTAAACTCCAAATTAAGAGGCCCAGCCGAGATTTCCATCTTATTCCCTCCCAGTACCCCTGGGGCCAATCCTGTCTCATTTCAGGAGGGGAATGGAACTAGAAGTTTGAATTTGGGAAGGGGGGTAGAGGGGACTCGTCACCAAAGCTGGTGCTGCTATGCTCCAGAGAGATGCGCGTGTCCTACCATGCAGCTTAAGACTTCTCCAAAACACTGCCCCTCCCCCAAATCCAATAAAATTGCAAATTTCACTGTATTTCACAATATCCTAAATAAACATGAACAGCATGCGTTTCTCTTCCTTGCATCAAATATTAATCTGCCGGTGGCCAGCACCCGCTCCCCGGCGTGCGTGCGCACGCTGGGTAAACACAGGGAGATTGCAATGCCGGATTTTCCCTTCACTCCCCCAAGTCGAGAGCAGGACAAATTTTTCTCCTAATTACACCTGCCACTGTTTGCCTTCTAATACTGTAAAGCCTCCACCACATAGTATTTCAGACTTGGGATTAGGTTCTCTTCCTGTAGTACAAATGACTGATGGGGGGTGGGGAGGAGGGCACTCAAGTGTGTGTGTGTGTGTGTGTGTGTGTGCTCTGTGCACTGCTTCTCACAGCTTTCCCCTAAGGTTCCCTGGACTGGGCACTGGCAGTGTCCCCAGGTTGCTGACCCTCCTTGGGGGAGGAGATTTCAAAGGGTGGCGTGGGGGACAGGCAAGTGGCAACTAGACAGTGTGATGTGTGTATGGGGAGTGGTCTACTGAATCTGCTCACCCAGGCCCCAAGTCACCCAAGAATTCAGGACATGGGAAAGAGCAGATGAGTGGGGTGTGTTTAGTGCCGTGTCCAGAGTCCCTTGCCCTTTGCCCTATGTTTTGGCTGACACCACCATAATCTCTCTCATACTAGAAAACATCTCCTCACTAGTTTCCCGTCTATCCCACCCTTAGCAAATTTGTGATCCCCAGCAGCCACAGGTGCCATTGCAAAAACCTGGAGGTCTCCATTTGTGACAGGCCAGGATACAAATCCCAGACTGCATTCCAGTGTGTGTGGGGGGACAGGTCCAGTCCCTGTCTCCAAGACCCTCTGCTGACAGCACACCTCCACTGTCTGATCTAACCAAATCTTCCCCATGTCCCCCATTATTCCCTCTGTACAGTAGCTGTCTCCTCAGCAACTCACCCTTCTCCAAGTATCCTGTGCCAGGTGCCACTTCTGTTCCTTTGCTTGGGCTGTATGGCATGCCCACTGAAATGACAGCTTTCTTTCTTCAAAAGGACACCGCCTCCTAGAAGCCTTCCTGGATCCCCGGTGTTTTGTGCTGTCCTAGGGTGTTTTTTCTCCTATTTGTGGATGTTACAGGAAACAATCAGAGGTTTCCGACCTTTTGATAGTGTGATACAGTGTTGTCATCTATAAATTCCCACTCAAGAACCATGCTGCCTGCCTGCTCTGGCTATGGGGGAGGACGGGCAGCTCCATGACGGCCTCTCTGGATGGCTGCCTAGCCTGGAGGACCACTTGGAGTCCCAGGCAGTCCAGGAGGACCACTCCTCCAACCTCCACCCAAGGCCACAATGGCAGAGGAGAACAGGGGACTATAGAAACCAAAGGTGCTCACCACTGCCTTCGTCATTGTCCCTCCCTGAGCAGGTGCCACTCTGATCCAGTTCCTTCTCGGGTACCTGCATGCTTGACGTCAGAGCTGGGCAAACACCACCTTGGCTCCCACGGGGCTAGGAAGCATGCACTCTGACGGGCCACTTTTATTTAAGGAGGGGATGCGGGAATCAGCTTTGCCCTTTTGAGACCTTTGGGCTCACAGAGATCTCTGTAAAGTAGGGAGGCCAGGACCAGGGCTCAGGAAAGCAGCCTTGGGCATGCTCTGAGATAGACCCTGGTAAGGCCTCTACCCTTCCTAAGCTGCCCTGCATGCCTCTTCTCAGCCTTAGCCTGTTCAGCTTGACTAATAACTGTCCCTGGCCTCATCCCCTCCCCACACATTTCACCTTCAAAGGACTGGGAGAAATTTCCCTAATTAATTAACTCCTCTGCAGCATGCCCTCCATGTCATCAGGTGATTAATGTCACTGTGACTTTAAATCCAGGGGCGGAGTGAAGTTGGCAGTGGTGGACGACAGAAGCCAGAATCTGGGGACAGGCACAGCCTGAGGGCCTTTTCTGGGGTTGGAAACCCCCCACCTCACCCCCCATCCCTGCCCTTGCCCAGGGCCTAAATGAGTGGCGCCAGAGCCAGACCGCAGATTTGTCCATCAATAATCAATCGATGAGTCTCAAATCCCAGACTGTGAGAACTGGGGTGTTGGGGAGCGGTGGGTGGCTCATGTCAGCCAGTCTTAAAGTCTACAGAATAGGGCAGTGAACAGACATAAGCTTGGCAATACGATTCTGATCTTGACCCAGTCTCTTGGCTGCCGTGTGACTGTGGCTGGTCCTTATACCTGGGTCTCAGTATTCTCACCTATTAAGTGGGGCTGGTAGTAGAACCTGCTCCCACCAAGCTGGGGAGATGTCTTGGTGGGGGTAGGGTACATTGCTTTCTGATTCTAAATCCCAGGTCTGTTCCTTCTGATGAGTCTGTCAGGCCTGGGGAAAGGGAGAAAACAGACAGGTGCCCTTTAAAAGCCTCTCCCTCAGCAACATGTGCCCATCCTCCCCCATCACCAAGGTTCCTGGCAAATGCTTCATGTGGGGAAATGGTATCCAAGCCTCCCAACAGCCCACGTGACAGAGAGGCTTAAGGGAAACTGATGAAGAGACGAGTCGTTGACTGGCTTTGACTTTGGGTACAGACCCCCAGAAATGGGTGGTCCATTGAGGAGCAGTCCAGTCCGAAAAGGCAGATGACTTAAGGAGGGAAGGGTTGGTTTTGGCTCTCAGTTGGACGGTACCGGCCGGAAGTCACAGTGGTGGGAGCTTGAGGCAGCTGGCCACACTGCCTCTGGAGTCAGGAAGCAGAGAGAGGTGAATCTCAGTTTCTCCCTTCATTTCCAACCCGGGACCTCAGCCCAGGGAAGGGTACCGTCCACAGTTAGGGAGCGTCTTCTGGCCTCAGCATCATCTGGTAAGTCCTTCCAAGACACACACCCTTGACAGAGGCTGCCTCTTCAGCGACTCTAGACTCTAAAGTTGCCAAGTAAAGTTCTACCTCACATGGGTGGAATGTCTGACTGTTGCCGTGAAGCCGGGGAGGAGGTGGGATTTCAAGAGGAGGACTAAAGGTGGGGGATATAGGAGTGTGGAGGCAGCTGGTCTAGAGGTGTGAGAGGTGGTTCTGGGGTGTGCAGATGGGATGGTAGGGCACAGCAGGGGTGCCCCCGTGAGCCCTGGGGAGAGCTGGGGGATGAGAATATGGAGGTGTTGGCTAAGGTCTGGTGGATAGGTGTTGATTGCCTTGGGGCATGCGCTGGGTGAAGTATACACGGCCTTCTCTGCCGGCCTCTTCTCTTCTCCCACCTCAAAGTCTCTGCACGCCTTCCTTCACAGTCTTCACTTATTCGGTTTACTGTGTTTATTCTTCCATTAGAACCCACTCTCCATAAGGGCGGGTGATCACTGTGGTGAGACAAGTATCCTTTCAGTAAGTGTACAACTCAGTGTCATTAAGTACATTTGCAGATTGGCGGTATAGCTCAGTGGTTAAGTACTTGCCCGATATGTGCAAGGTTATGAGTTCAATTCCCTCTACTACGGAGGAAGAGGAGGAGGAGAGGGGAAAGAAAGGAGAAGAAACTGTGTTTTTTGGTTCTTTTGTTTGTTTGTTTTAATGAAGAGAAAGGCATAATAGCTCACATCCATTTGGGAGGAGGCAAGAAAGAGTTCATGACCAGCCTTGGCTAACAAAGTAAGTTCCAGACAGCGTGGCTACACAGAAAGACCCTCTTCACAGAACCAACCAAAACAGCAGACACTCCCAATGGCGTGACAGTCACCACCGGCCATGATCTATGCCTTTTCATTGTCCCTCAAATAAACTCCTCACTCATTAAACAATAACTTCCCCTCCCTGCCTCCCCTGGCCCCTGGTGGCCCCTGTTCCACTTCCTGTCTCTGAATTTGTTCTTCTTGGTGCCTTATAGAAACCAGAGCACACAATATCTGTCCTTTCATGTATGGCTTATTGTACCTAGATTTCAAATTCCATATTGTGGTATATATCAAAACTCCATCCCTTTTTATGGCCAGATAGTATTTCATTTTATGTAGATGCCACATGCTGGTGACAGCTGCATGGCCTGTGCCCAGTGCCTAACACAATGCCTGAAGTCAGAGCCCCAGGAATGTGTTTGCTGAATGAATGAACAAAAGATGGAGGCACATCTTTCTCATCTTGCCTTGTAAGAACATTTGCCTTTGAGATCCTGCACAACACTCATGCAGAGAAGGCACTGAGTGGGGAGGAGGTTGATAAGAGGGAGTGGGGGAGTGGCTAGACGACAGGTGAAGGTAGCAAGTGGGGTTCCTTTCTGCCCCAGGCATTAGAACTCTGTCCTCTCAATCTCATTACAGGGGAGACAGGTGGGAGTCATCTATAGTACAGTTGAAGGGTCCGGAGTCTCCTGGTCTGATTTCTCCTTACCCTTTAGAGTTCTCAGAATGTGTGTGTGTGTGGGGGGGGTGCTGTGTAGTGGTGAAAGCGTCCTAGGCCCGGAAGGATGGAGATGTCCCTTTGGGCACCTGTTCTTATCCTGTGAGTCCTGAGGGTCTAGGCTCCCCTGTGGGAGGGTCCAGATGTTCAGCTTCATCCTTGCTAATTAGCACGATTAATTAGCAAGTGGCTTCATGGCTCTGGGAGCCCTGGGCTCCCTTGGTGGGCTGGAGCAGCACTGTGAACAGGTGTTGTGTATGTGTGTGTGTGTGTGGGGGGGTTAATATCAAGGTCGGTAAAGAAGATGGGTTTCAAGTTGACCCTTCCCCGGTCAGAGAGCCCCTCTCCCCTCAACCCAAGAGCAATGACTGTAGTATCTTCTCTTTCTTCTGTCTAACACAGCCCAGGAGAACTGGACAAAGGAAGAGATCACAGTCCCACTCACAAACCTATTGAAGGACCAGGAAACTCAGTGTTATCTATTCCAGGATGGAGACCTGGGGTGTCTAAAGAAGATGCTATGGGCTGAAACAGCCCCTAGGTGGAGGTCCCCCTGATCTGACATGGAGTGTAGTCTCTGGGCTCTGAGAATCCCTGAGTCTAAGCCCCGAGTGTGGTGGTCGGGGTATTATGGCTTGGAACTGGAATACCACCCACGGTTCCATCTGTTTCCATCTGTGATCTTCACGTTACTGGGAGCAGGTCCTCAAAACAAACAAAAATACAAACATACCTACCTACCTACCTACCTACATACCTACATACCTACCTACCTACCTACCTACCTACATACATACATACCTACCTACCTACCTACCTACCTACCTACCTACCTACCTACATACATGCATACCTACCTACCTACCTACCTACCTACCTACCTACCTACCTACATACCTACCTACATACCTACCTACCTACATACATGCATACCTACCTACCTACCTACCTACCTACCTACCTACCTACATACCTACCTACATACATACATACACCACAACTTATCCCCCTCTCAGCAGGATGTATTTTGTTCAGTAACACATTTCCTTGTGCTGTCTCAATAAGGCCTAATGTAGTTGTTCTCAACCAGTGGGATGCAAACCTTGGTGGTGGTGGTGGGGTGCCAAATGATCTTTTCACAGGGGTCGCCGAAGACCATGGGAAAACACAGTTATTTATATTACAACTCATATCAGTAGCAACATTATAGTTATAAAGTAGCAACAAAAATTATTTTATGGTTGGGGGAGGGGTCACCACAACATGAGGAACTGTATTAAAGGGTCTCAGCGTTCAGAAGGTTGAGAGCCACTGGGCCTAGAGCAACAGGACCAGTCACAACCTGGAATCGTCAAAACCGGAAGCCAAAAGTGAAGCTTTCCCTAAACGTTGTTCCTGTCCAGCGTTTGTTATCCTAGAACGCATGGAAATGTGATGGAGATGTGTGGAAGAGTGTCCTCGGGGGGTGTGGCATTGTGACACTGACTATATGAAGGGCACACGGGTGTGGACATGAGTGTGTGTAGAAAGATGCCAAGTGTGTGTAGATGCAGGACACTGGGCGTACAGTGTGGATGTGCCAATGCGGACATGAGGGTGTGGCTGTGTCGAAGCCCTGAGGTTGTGAGCACACGGCACGCTGCGCACCAGTACACACAGAGTGGTGATGTGTGGAGGGAGTGTACAGCAGCAGAAGAGGCGTGACAACACAGTAATGTCTGTCTGTCCTTCTGCCTCCCCGACTTCCCTGCTCTGTGGTCTCTGCAGCCCTTACCCCCTCACCGCAGGCTAGGACGTCCTCCCTCCCATCAGGATCTGGTGGCCGCAGCCCCTCTCTGGTGCTGGATTAGCCAGGGAGTGTCACAATGGGCACATATGGCCTGAGAGCCAGCACGGGGTGGCCCAGGGCCCCTTACTCAGTGCGGCTGGGATTAGACTTAATGAATTGGAAGGAGTTAACAATGCTTAGAGCCCAGCGGACGCCCAAGAGGCCGCTTGGCCTGCGCCCCGCCTTTCACCAAGAGGTGTAATCCGCTTTGAAATCAAAGGTGGTACAGAGTATGAATTTAAATTCGACATTTAGGGCTCCGGTGAGATGATGGATTCTGGAAAGGTCTCTTCTTCTTCAAGGGGCCTGGAGTGAGCGAGGACCCAGAGGGAAAAAGCAAAGCCGGCTGCTCTAGAGGGAGGCCCTGGCTAGCCTGGGCGGGCCGCTTCCACTCAATGGCTAGGGAAGGGTTGGAAGGAGGCTTGGGGTAGCAGGGCTGAAGGGACTGGGGGAGAGGGGAGCAGTGGGTAGGAGTGCACCAGGAGTGTCCTTCCTCAATTCAGGTGTCCTCAGGGCAGGACTCTTGATCACCTGGAAAGTCCCCACCCCTTGTTGCTTTTCATTTTCAAGTTGCTAATTTTTTCAATTGTCATAGAAGTATATAACGTCAAATTTCCATTTGACCATTTTAAAATTATATTAACTAGATTCCGCAAATGCCATATAGCCCTGACCACACTGTATTTTTACAACTTTTTCGATATTCTAAGCACTCTGCTTACTAAGTAGCAACTCTCAATATCTCTCAGAAACCTCTAGACACTTTTTTTTCCTTTTTTGGGGGTGGGGTGGGGTGGAGTTTGGTTTTTCGAGACAGGGTTTCTCTGTATAACCCTGGCTGCCCTGGAACTCACTCTATAGACCAGGCTGGCCTCAAACTCAGAAATCTTCCTGCCTCTGCCTCCCGAGTGCTGGGATTAAAGGTGTGTGCCACCATGCCCGGCACCTCTAGACACTTCTAATCTGCTTTCTGGCTCTCTGAGCTTGCCCCTTTCCCAGGTTTCCCACCATTGGAATCAACACAGTAGCTGTGTTTTGGTGCCTGGCTTATTTTGCTTCATATAATGTTTTCAAGGTTTGCCCACATGGACGCATATGTCATAACGTCATTCCTGTTGGTGGCTGAATAATATTCCATCATGTGTATAGACCATATCGTCTGTGACCATTTACTTTTTGTTGATGGACACGGGTTATTGCCATCTTTTAGTTATTGTAATATTTCAATGAATGTTGGGGTTCCTTTCCGTTGTTTTCTTTGTTCTTTTGAGATGGTGTCTCATGTAGCCCAGGTTAGCCCTGAACTCATGATGTAAGTGATGATGGTCTTAAACTCCTGATCTTCCGGCCATCATCTCCCAAATGCTAGCATTTTAAGTATGCACCACCACACCTGGCTTTGTTTGTTTGTTTGTTTGTTTGTTAGTGCACATTGCTCAAACTGAAAATCCTCCTGCCTCTGGAGTGCTAAGACTACAGGTTTGTGTCATAGTGCCTCACTTTCTGAGGGATTTCTACACTGTTCTCTACCATAGATACACATTTTGTACTTCAGCAGGCATATCCAGGGCTCTGGCTTTGTCAACCTGGCCAGACTTGTACATGTGCCTTCTTTATAGCCGTCTCAAAAGGAAGAAAGGAGACCTCCTTGCAATTTTGATCTACTTTCCCAAGGATTTATGATGGACATCTTGTTCATTCTCTAATAGATCTCCTTTGACCCATTTCACAGATAGGTAAACGGAGGCCCCATGCTCCGTGATGTGGGGTGGCATTCCAGCTGGCTCCATTCAACCCAGTACCTCTAGGTTCCTGTCCTGCCCTACTCTTACACTCTCTGCCCCAGGTTCCCAGACACCCTCCAGCACTCTGTCTAGCTCTGCCTGGCAGAGGGCAGTTGGGGCTGCATTCACTGTAGGCAGGTGTGTGGACTGCTCTGTTACACTTTTGTGGCTGGCTGCCTGCTGGGCAGAGCTCTAGCCTCAACCTCTGGCTTCTTGGGGAGCTCTGTCCTCTTGCTAACATGAGCTCATTGAGGTGGGTGGGAACCTGCTGCAACTCACCTGCAGTTCTTCAGGAGCCTGGTTTCCCTGCCCCTCGGGCCTGAGCAGTGAGCCTGGGATCAGGGGATGTTTCCTGCTCCACACCCCTCCGTTTGAATTTGATCGGGAAGATTGAGGGATAGAAAAACATCAGCAGGGGCTGGTGAGATGGCTCAGTGGGTAAGAGCACCTGACTGCTCTTCCAAAGGTCGGGAGTTCAAATCCCAGCAACCACATGGTAGCTCACAACCATCCGTATTGAGATCTGACTCCCTCTTCTGGAGTGTCTGAAGACAGCTACAGTGTACTTACATATAATAAATAAATAAATCTTTAAAAAAAAAACTAATTTAGAATCTTATAAAAAAAACCATTAGAATTCTAATGTGTTTTTGAGAACCTACTATGTGCCAGGCTATTTTCACTCTTTAGTTGAAAGAGTGTGTTTGTATGTATGTGTGTGTGTGTGTGTGTGTGTGTGTGTGTGTGTGTGTGTGTGTGTTGAGGACTGAATTCAGGTCTTTACATATGCTATACAAGTGATCTACTCCTGACCCTACATCCCAGTCTTATTCAATATTAAAGTGATCTTGTAGTCTCTCTCTCTCTCTCTCTGACCCAAGGACTCTAAGTAGATGGCTCTACAACTGAGTGTAACCCCCTAGACCTGCTATTTCCAACATTGGGAACTTGGGAACGTGAATACAAACTCCTCTCAGACAAACCCTTGACTCCTCAGTGGCCACCCGTGCCCTGCCCACAGGCTTCTCCTCTCCAGCATTGCTCTTCATCCCCTGTCATCCGCAGTTGCCCAGAATTTGGGTGGCTTAATAGGCAAGGTCGTTGGTGAGAAAATCATGTCTGATTGTCCAATTGTGCTCATCGGCAAGTATGGAGAGATGGAGCCCTCTCCACAGTGGAGGGGATGGGGGCCATTCTCCCTTCACTATAGACAAGGAAACTGAGGTTCAAATAAACCAGGCAGTTTGTGTGATGTTACACTGATAGCAGGGATGAAGATTGGTCTTAGTGTTTGCTCTAACCCTCCCCCCTCTCTCTGTCTGTGTGTGTGTGTGTGTGTGTGTGTTTGTGTGTGTGTGTGTGCAGGCCCAGGTGCAGGTGCATACCACATGACTGTGTTGAGGTCAGAGGATAACCTTTAAGAGTTATTTCTTCTGCCGGGCATGGTGGCACACGCCTTTAATCCCAGCACTTGGGAGGTAGAGGCAGACTGATTTCTGAGTTCAAGGCCAGCCTGGTCTACAAAGTGAGTTCCAGGACAGCCAGGGCTCCACAGAGAAACCCTGTCTCGAAAAACAAAACAAACAAACAAACAAAAAAAGGAGTTGGTTCTTGAGTCCCACAACATGAGTTGTGGAGATCGGACTCAGCTCATCAGATTTTCCCCACGGAGCCCTCTAACTGAACCTGGTTTCAGACCTTTTGCTCTCACAAATCCCGTTCTTTCCTTCTGTCATCACAACAGACATATAAAAACATCCCCAAGGTTAGTCAACTGCTTGATTGTCTTATCTCTAAGGTCAGTGTAGGAAATCTACCTTGCACTGTTGCCTCCAGGCCTTCAAAGTGTGAGGAACATCCAGCACCATGCCTGCGCGTAGTAGGTCTTCCTTAAAGTACTTTGCTTACACTCCTCGGGTGCAACCCTCACCCTTTTCTCTGGAGGGTCTGACACAGTGGGAAATGAGAATTTCTAGCTTGGAAGGTAGTCGATGGCCTTTGAAGTGACAGAGACAGATGGGGGCGGTGGCTCTCCCAGGCGCTGGGCCAGCCCCACGGTGCGTGTCCACCAGTCCCCAGACATTTCCTCCCTCCTCTTGGCCCACGATGAGGTGTCATTTGCTGCCTGTCCCTCCTCGTCATCGATTTCCAAGTCGTTAATTAACGGGGCTTGTCAGTTGGGAAGATGAATTCTGTCCTCGGCTCTCAGGGGCTTTTGTTTGGGGATTGTAAATGTTATAGATCCCCCATGATGGAAGGCCGAGGGGTCAGGGGGCGCTGGGCTGCCCAGTGGGGGTGGCGGTCAGGGGGAGGAAGACTGTGGGCCTTGCTGGTCTGAGACAGGCCCCCAGTTGGAGATGGGGTGAAGGGGTAGAGGGAGTTCCCCCTGTCACCCAAAGCTCCATTCTAGGAGAAGGACCAAATTAGCTGTGCCCAGGATAAGAACAGGCTGGATGGGGACATGGGAGTCCAACTCAGTCTGAAGGGAGAGACATGTTCTTAGAGGGTAGCTAGTCTGTTGAGGGATGTATTCTTGGAAGTAGCTAATTTCATAACAGCCACTCTGCACTGGTTTTGGGGAACCCCAGTCACATGAGAGAAACACAGTTCCCATGCTAGGAGAACTTATATCCAGGTGAGGGTGACCAGCTCTGGCCTGGGAGAACCTTCCAGACTGATGGAAGAAACTAGACCCAGTCCTGGAGAGTATAGATTTTAAAAGACAAAGTATCTTCTCCAGGCAGAAAGCCACTTGTGGCTTGAGGGAATGAATGTGGTTTGAGTCCTATTTGTTTTCTAGGATTCAGAACATTGAAAACCCCAGTTCACTGTTATGGACCTGCTGGGACTAGACAGTCTCTGGCCCCTGGTCCTGGAACTGCTTCCTAGAGTGTGGTGGCTGTGGCTTCTCCCAGGCAGAATTGAGATCAAGGTGGGGAGAAGGGCAAGCCCCCTGTTCTGCTGTGTCGCTCAGCGGGCAACGGCTGGATGTGGTCTAGAGCCCAGGAAAGCCCCCAGGAAACCCAACTGGAGCAACAAGATGGCTTCTATCTAGCTGTGTGACCCTGATGGGGGCGTGTCTCCTCTCTGTCTCTGGGCCCCTTTTTCTCATGTGAGCAATGGAACAAAGATACAACCCCTCCTAATTCCAAGAACCAGCGTAGATAGAGGCTGGAAGCTACACTCTGTCTCTTGGCTAAGCCTTTCAACCTTAGCCAAGGTTGAACTGCCCTTCCTTCTCTGTGGGCCTGAGGGAGGGCCGCAGCTCTAAGGGCTGGTGCGTTGGGGAACCGAAGGGCTATGGGAAGAATGCTTGGCTTGGCCAGGGCCTGGCTTAGCAGCTAAGCCTTCATGATTATCTCATGATGAGATCACTAGAAAAACAGAGGCCTTGGGACTCCTGGAGAAAAGCCATACTTGGCACGGGAAGAGGCACAGGCCCCTGTGTACTGCCCACAGCTGCGGCCCACATCTGTCCAGTCAGGCAGAACTGCTTCAGCTCCAGAGGCAATTTCTTGGAGCTGTGACAGCTGTTCCTTTAGTCCCAGTGTTTCTTCACCTTTCTCACTGTATGAGAGGGCGGCCTGACACTTATACACTACCAGGTGGACAAGAAGTGCACAGTCCCTGGCCATCTCCCCTCGGAAGCTGCTGGCTCCTCAGTCCTCCTGGAACTGAGCGTGCAGGCCGAATTGGGCAACTGGGCCAGAGAGGCTCTGGGCCTAAGAAGCCCCCCTCGTCAGTGAAGACCTTAATTTCTGGGGACAATGGATCAGAGAGGAGGAGGAGTCCCCACACTACTGGTTGTAATGCTGGGGTCTGTTGCTTGAGTGACAGCTCTGAGGTGAGGTGACTGCAGAAACTGCAGCTGTACCTCTTTGTGAGCTAAGGCCTCACATGGCCCCTCTTTTTGGAATGGGATTGCTGGGGGCAATATAAGTTTTAGTGCAGAAGGGTTATGGGCTCAGTTCTGTGAGCACTATCTTAGGGCCTAAAATGGATTCCTACTAAAATTCATGCTCCCCCAAAGCCTTAGACACCCTGGTACAGCCCCCCATTTCACAAGTGAAGGAACTGACAAAGGGTCAGACCTTCATCCAAGGGGATGTCCGAAGCCACCAGAGCAGCAGGGTCAAGTCCATCTGCTGGACTGCAACTCAGTGCCGTTTTCCAGCACTGTCTAGTGGCCTGAGGCCAGGGAGGGCATCTGGGGTTTCCAGCTTATTCCATGGGAGCCTTCCATGCATGCCCGCTGTGCAGTCTGGGAGCCGCTGGTTGTGAATGAATGAGGGAAGGAGCACTCGATCCAGTCAATGAGTGGGAAAGAATGCAGGCTAGATTGTTTTCCTTGGGTCTAGCAGGCCTTGGAGGACCCATCCTTCCTCCAGCAGCACCCTTCATCCCTGCATCATCTCACCCAGACAGACAGAAAACCGGAGTCAAAGCCAGTGCTGTGTCCTGAGTATCTATGGGAGCCAACACTTCCTGGCCTTCTCCCCTGGAGTCTCCTGATGCAGAGAGCCTGGAGGGAATAGGGCAGGTGAAGGATCACAGTGTAGCGTGGATTAAACAATCCAGGAGGCAGAAGAGCCACGCTTACACATAGAGGAGTGTTGGTGGATGCCTGGGGTCTCTGCCCTGATCTGGTAGAGCATTCCCTCCGTGATGCAGCTTCCAACTCCTGAAGCTCAGCTTTTCTGGCCCTGTAAATCACCAGTTAAGGGCCTGGAATCTAGATGGAAAAGGGGGGTGGGGCTCTGGTAGGGTAATTGGCAACAGTAGTGTTCTCCTCCATCCTAGGAGCTGGGGGGGGTGTAGGAAATTCACTGTGGCTCTTAATCAACATCACTTCCCCCCCCCCACAATTATCACTCCATTGACAGAACAAGGAGGATGCAGGCTAGACTCAAGCGAGAACTTCCCAGGCACTGGGATGGTCCAAGTACACAGAAACAGAGTACATGGAGGCAGCAGTGTACAGAGACTAAAATAGTCAGGGTGACCTTTTAGTAACACCTACCTGGACAGATATTCAGTGGCCGACTTGGTCGTGCTGGGCTCTACCTGGACCAGGTGCTACTGAGGATGGCTGATGTCCACTGAGCCCTCTGGAGTCTGAGAAGGCTAGCTAGACTGGAGTATCCCACAATCCCATCTTCCCCGGGGCTGGAGTCTCCGTGCTGATGTCTCTAGAGATAGAGGAGTGTGAGGCCTAGAATTGTAGCCTTGGAAGCATTCCACATATTAACTGTGCGCACCTTCAAAAGGTGGAGGTGAGTGACAGTGGAAAGCTAAGGGACCCCCACTGCTGTGCCCATGGCTCCTACTGGGAACAATGACTAGGGGGTTGCCTTACCATGGAGCCTTCCAGAGAGAGCATGCCTATGCATGCAGGATATGTTCATATTTATATAAGTATGCACACATTTGCATATGCTTAGATAAACTGGTGTAAGAGGTTTTTGATGTCCTATTTATTTGCTTATTCATTCATTCATTTATTTATTTGTGTGTGTGTGTTCACATGCCCATATGTGTAGATGCCCAGATGTCCTAGATGGTCCTGCCTCCTTCCCTCTGCTTTCTGTAGCAGTGCTGGCTTTGAACCTAGGCTCTCTCTGTGCTAAGCAAGTACCCTGCTGCTGGTACTCCACCACTCAGACACTATACACCACCACCCTTCCCCTTTCTAACATCTATGGCATGAGCTCCCTGTTACAGGAGGGGTTTGGATAAAGGTTACTAGTAGGTGCATCAAGGCAGACGACTCCTACTCTTCTTTGCAGAGGTAGGGATAAGTTGTGGAGAGGTGGGAAGATGGAGTCTGTACCAATGAATGTGTTGGTAAGTCAGTGAGGCCCAGACAGATGCAGTATGGCTGATGTAAAGCACTTGGGAAGATGCCTGCTGGTACCCAGGTCCAAGACATGGATAAGCAAGGGGATACCCAGAAGAAAATTCACCATGCCACGGAGAGGAGGGGGGTGAGTAGGCAAGGGCAGGTCACACATGCACCCTGTGGCTTCCATAAGCCTTGCCTCCTGTTTGTTTGTAGAGACTCAGGCAGGAATCTACCCTTCTGACCCTGTGGCCTCAGGTTGCAGGGCTCAGAGCTGCCCTGGGGACTAGAGGGGGCATCTGGTAACTGACCCTCTAAGCCTGATGCCCCCTGATCCTAAGGCCAGATAAGGGTGGGTCACCAGCTGACCTTGGGGCCTCAGGCCATTGGTGGTGAGAAGGTGCTGACACTCAGGAGCCTGCCTCTAGGGCAGGAGGCATCTCATTTTCCAGTGTTGGCAAAACCGGAGTGACTTTTGTTTTTGTTGTTATTTTTTATTTTTGTTTGTTTGTTTGGGTTTTTTCTTTTTTTTCTTTTTTTGTTTTTCCCAAAAGAATCTCACTATGTAGCCCAGACTGACCTAGAACTCAAAATCTTCCTGCCTCAGTCTCTGGAGATCTGGAATTACAGATGTGCACCTCCAAGCCCAGAGACCCCTTGTATTTCAAAACTTAAGTATGTGCATCTTAAGAATGCAGCCTAATGGATTTTCATGAGCACACTTAGTAGGGTCACACCACCCTACACACATATTCACCCATGGGTTGCCAGTCTCTGAATGCACACTAGCCCACGTGGTCACTATCTCCCCATGCACATTCACCATGGATCACCCAACCTCATCTGCACACTCACCCATGTGATCATACCTCCACACATGCACACTTACACCCATGCTCCCGTCACCCCTGCGCAAGCCTCTTTGCAGTGTGGAATGTTGCTAGCACCAGACTCCTTCATAACTCTTCCCCCAGCACCCCTCAAATGTGACCGCAAACTCATCTTAGGAATGATTGCAGTGGGGACCCCTTTATGTCTCAAACCCTTCACATTGGGTTGTGTCTGTGAGTTCCACTGTGCTAATAGATGGAGCTGTGGTTTGCTTCCTTAACATGGTGCATAAGTTTGAATTGTATGAATATACTCAGTTTATGTGCACCACCATTCCTGCTTTATGCCGAGCTGGGGATGGAACCCAGGGCCTCATGCATGCTAGGCAAACACTTGACCGATGGGGCCACACCCCCATCCAAGTTACCTGCTCACATACAAAAAATGTATTCTACACACAGAGAAAAGTCCACAGGAGTGAGCATCCAGATGAGGTGTCACAACACCAACACACTGAACATCCTGCATGCAGAAGAGGCAACAACATTATCTGGAGCCCCCACATTCTATTTGACATGTCAAACTGCCTTCACAGATAACCCTCTTCCTGATTCTCAGAAGCATAGCTCAATCTTGAGATTTTGCCAGCTTGAAAAACGTGGACTCCTGTAGGACTGGCTTGCACTTGTCGTGTTCAGCATGAGATTTGTGAGAGTTGTTCAAAGTGTGTGTAGCCCAGTGTGTGCTTTATTAGTGCCGTATAGTATTTTATAAGTATGTGGATGAGTCTATCTGCTGGTGTCCGTGACACACAGTGCTTTTCTGAAGTTTCTGAGTGAGTCTTTGACATACACAACATGTCTACACTTCTTACTTAAGAGTGGCATTGGCGAGAGACCAACCTCTTAAAGAACACCAAGTCAGTTTTTAACGGAAAGACTATTTTCAAAGTGGGCAGTTTGCACACACTTGCTGGTCTTGCCCTGTTTGTCCATGTTACTCAAGTCTTGCATTGGTGTGGATCATCTGCTGCAATAGTGAGTCAATGTTGAAATGTTTTTAGTAACTCAGTTCAGTTTACTGTCCAGTCTTATGAGTTTTGATGAATGCATACATTCATGGTCACCATTACACAGAATCATTTAATAGTTATAAAAACTCCTGGCCCCAGCTCTTCATTCTTATGCTACTCTAACTTCTGCTTTTTAAGGTTTTTAAATTTTATTCTTTTGGGTTTTTTTTTTTGTTGTTTTTTTGGTTTTTGTTTTTTGTTTTTTGTTTTTTAAGACAGGGTTTCTCTGTGTAGTCCTGGCTGTCCTGGAACTTACTCTGTAGGACAGGATAGATTCAAACTGAGATCCACCTGCCTCTATCTCTCAAGTGGTGGGATTAAATGTGCTGCCACCACTGTCTGGCTGTGTGTGTGTGTGTGTGTGTGTGTGTGTATACTCATAGTTTTGCTTTTTCCTGAATAGATTTAAACTTGTTGACACCCTCCCTCTCTCGTTTTATATAGGATCTCTCTATGTAGTCTAGAGCTATATGTGTAGACCAGGCTGGCCTTGAACTCACAAAGATCTGCCTGCCTTTGCCACCTGAGTGCTGGAATCAAAGGCATGTGCCACCATGCCTGACCTCCCTATTTCTTCTTAACCCTGAATAATAGTCTATTGCATGGATTTACCATCGTTTATGCATTCACTGGGTGCAGGGCATCTGGTTGCTTTTGAGTTTGGTCAGCTTTGAACACAGCTGCTATGAGCTTCTATGTGCAGTGTTTTAGTATGGACATAGGTCTCTTCTCTGTTGGGTAAGCACCCTAGAGTGCCACCTCTAGGTACAGTGTGTTGAGTTTGCCTTTGTAAGATAGTGTCAAACTGCTCCAAAGCAGAGGTGCCACTTCATATCTTTCACCAGCAATGAAGAAAGGGTCCTGCTGCTCTCTGTCTTCATTTGCATTTAGCATGGCCAGTGGTCTTTATTTTGCTCACACTTGTGGGGGGTGTGGCGTACCCTGGTTGCCTTTGGTTAGTAGGTTCGTAAGTTGTTAATGACATAGGAGGTGGGGCCTCTTTCCATCTGTGTGTTTTCCATCTGTATAGCCTGTGGTGAGAAGATTGCGCAAATCTTTTGCTTACTTTTTAGATTGTTTTTTCTTGTTGTTGACTTTTAGAGTTCTTCGTTATTTGGATACAAGTCTTTTAATAGACTAGTATTTTACAAACTCTTTCAGTAATTCACTTGGGAGGCGGGAGAGGCAGGCAGATCAGGAGTTCAAGGCCAGTCTTAGCTATACAAGACTTCATTTTAAAAGGGAAAATAGGGGTTGGTAGTGGTGATGGCACACACCTTTAATCTCAGCACTCGAGAGGTAAGGGCAGGCAGTTCTCTGCAAGTTCAAGCCCAGCCATGTACATGATTCACAGAGTTCAAGTACATCCAATACTACACAGAGAAATCCTGTCCAAACAAAACAAAACAAAACAAAACAAAACAAAACAAGACAAAAAAACAAAAACGGAGGGGGAAGCATATTAAACTGAAGTTTCACATCATGCAACAATATAGGGAAAATAGATTAATTTGTCATGATAGAAGGTGACCATAAAGTAAATAAAACAGCTGAGTGTAGTGGCACTTAACCATAACCCCAGGTCTCAGGAAACTGAAGCAGGCAGACGAAGAGTTCAAGGTCAGCCTGGATGGCATAATGACCCTGTCTCATAAAGACAAATGCATTCACGGACACACACAGGCCAGAGGCCTCATGGTATTCTCTCTCCACCGAGTCTTGTCCCCTGCTTCTTGGTCTAAGCCCAAGGCTTGATCTCTCCTATTAAGAGGGCAGTCATGGGCTCAGTGGGTAACGGCACTTGACACCAAGCCTGACAACCTGACCAGGACCCACTTGGGTAAAGAGAGAGAAGCCACTCCTACAAGTTGTCCTTTGACCTCCAGACCAGCACCAAAATGAGACTCCTACTTAGTCAAAACCAAAAAGGGTGAAATATAAATAGTAACACTCTGTTTCTCTCTCTGTGGAGTAGATGCATCTCCTAAAGGAATCTCTGAGCATCACCGATTTGGTTCATCTACTGGCCCCACCCTTACTCATTCACCGTTAAAACCCTTTGATCATCCACCCAGTGTGAACTTGAGCTCACTTCTCCGTACAGCCCTCTAACTCATTAGGCACAAATCTCCTGAGAGCTTCTTCCTTCTCTGTTCCCACTTCCGCTCTTTGGGACTCCTAGGATCAAAGAGCATTCATCTGTCCCACGTGGCCATCCACCTCAGTTGTTTCTTTACCTTAAAAAGTAAGGAGGAAGCATGTCTTTAGCTGACAGATCTCTAAGTGTGAGACCAGCCTGGTCTATACAGTGAGTTCTAGGACAGCCAGGGCAACACAGAGAAACTATAAACAAATGGATGAATGAGTGAGTGAGTGAGTGAGTGAGTGAATGAATGAATGAAAACGAGGAGAGGCTCAAGAGATGGCTTGTTATTCTTACAGAGATCATGGGTTTAATTTCCAGCACTCACATGGTACCTCAAATCTGTCTCTAACTTTAGTTCCAGAGGATCCAACAACCCTCTTCTGGCCTCTGATGGTACCAGGTACACACATGATTCACAGATATACATGCAAGTAAAACACCCATACACATAAAATATAATAAATACAAATTTTTTAAATTGATTTCTTTCTTGTTTTTGTTTTTTTGGTTTTTGTTTTTTGTTTTTTTGTTTTTTTTTTTGAGACAGGATTTCTCTGTATAACAGCTCCAGTTGTTCTAGCACTCACTCTGTAGAGCAGGCTGGCCTTAAACTCATAGAGATCTGCCTGCCTTTGTCTCCCTAATGCTGGGATTCAAAGCATATGCTATCATGCTCAGGCAAAAAAAATATTTATTTTTAAAAGTAAAGGGAATGACACCACCTTCTGGGTCTTAGATCATCTGGTGTCATATGATAAAGAGAGGCAGGGTTACCATTGCTGTGATGAAACGCCATGACCAAAAAGCAAGCTGGGGAGGAAAGGATATGTTTATCTTACACTTCCACATTGCTGTTCATCACTGAAGGACGTCAGGACAGGAACCCATACCTGGAAGCAGGAGCTGATGCAGAGGCTGTGGAGGGTGCTGCTTACTGCTTTGCTCTTATGACCTGCTCAGCCTGCTTTCTTACAGAATCCAGGACCACTAGCTCAGGGGCAGTATTGCCCACAGTGGCTTGGGCCCGTCCCCATCAGTCACTAGTTAAGAAAGTGCCCTGCAAGCTTGCCTATGTCTTGTAGGCTTAATCGCAGTTCCCTTCTCACAAATGGCTTGAGTTTTTGTTAAGTTGACATAAAACTATGCAGCACAGGCAGAGCATGGTGAAAATCAGCACCATACCCAGGGAAATATAAGGAAGGGGGATCTCTAAGAAATACCTGTGAATCCCCCGGTGGAAAGGAGCAGGAGGCTCTGAGGACTTGTCTAGCATCTCAGCATCACTGCAGAAGGGCCTTGGTCAGAGAGGTTGGGAGTCTCTGCCATGAATAAGCTAAGTTTACAGCCCAAGAGAGACTTGGAATAATCCTTTTTGCAGACAGTATCTCACATGGCCCAAGCTAGCTTCAAACTCACTATGTATTTGAGACGGGCCTTCAACTCTGATCTTCCCGCCTATATCTTTTTGTTGTTGTTGTTGTTCACCTATATCTTTCAAGTGCTGTGATTACAGGCATGTGCCACCACACATACTGCTTTAGGATACTCTGACCTATCCTCTTCATTTTATACACTAAGAATCCAGAGACTGGAATTGCTAGAGACAGAGTAGAAGCCTGTGGGATAAGCAGGGATTTCTTGGTGCTATGACTGAGCATTAGTTATAGATCCCTAGTACCCGAGCTATGGGCTATCTGACTAAGGAGAAACCTTACTGTGTGACCCTAGACACGTATCTTTCTCACTCTGGGCTCTGGCTACCAGGAGTTATTAGCCTCCATGACTTCTCTGGGGATTCCTCTGGTTACAAAGCTTGACAATCAAGAAGATGGTGCTTGAACTTGAGGGAAATGTAAGTCTGACTCCATCCAGATGACCGAGGTGCTTCAGAGAGGAGAAGAACGGAAGCAGAGGATGGGAAGTGACTGAATGAGACTGGGAAGGAACAGATGAGACCCCAGGGCATTTGGAGTCCACAGGGAAGCACTTTGCATGGGCCCAACTGGAGAAATTCCCTTCCCTTGGAAAAATTTATCATTTCTGTTCTGTATGCCACCCACTAAATGGAGAACAGCATTTATGGTGGACTTGTTGAACCCAAGGCTTCTCTCCTACCAGTACAGCTAGGGCCAGCAAGATGGTCTGTGAGAGGAAGTGCTTGCTTGGCAGGCCCATGGCCTGGTTCAGTCCTGGAACCCAGTCTTTGGCAGAGGGAAGGAACCAACTTAAGAATCAACTTACAAACACTATTTTCTGACCCCCACTTATGCACCAGCATCTACATACCATCTCCCCTTTCTTCCCCTACCAAAATAAAAATTTATTTCAAAATGTGAAAGCAGCCCAGCCAAGAGTAAGTATTTGATTCAGAGTTGGTAGAGTGTTTTTCACAAAGCCTTGGTTGGGTTCAGTTCCTAGCATCACATGAAGTCTCACGATTCAGAAAGTAGAGGCAGGGAGATCAGGAGTTCAAGGTCATCCTTGGCTCTTTAGCAAGACTGAGGCCAGCCTGGGCTACATGAGTCACATGGAATGTGTGCTTTTGCTTCTGGACTTTGTACTTAAAATATTCCTTATGTACCCCTGCTAACCTTTGGCCCTTCCTGAAGATTTTATATGTATGGGTCCACCTGTAATGCTGTGACGTGCTTAGGGGACACGGTAGCAAGGCTCTTAGATGGAGCTTGGCTACCACACAGCTGCACGGAGCAAGGCAGCCCTCCCTCCTCCCCATCACTTAGCTGCATCAGCTCAGCCTTGTGCCAGCCCCTATTCTATAAGTCTAGGTAACCAGAGACATCGGGGCAGGCCAAGTGACTACTCAGAGTCAAGGTTCGTATAGTTTCTGGGTGATTTGCTGTTCCTTTCACTAGAAACTTGGTCTTTGGAAGTTCCTTATCAAGGAAGGAAGCAGGAAGGAAACAAAGGAGGAAGGGAGGGATAGAGAGGGGAAAGCCAAGAAAGGTGAACTTGAGACCACAGACTGTAAGAGCTCTCAAAGACGGCCTTGTTCACCTCTAGTCCTCTCAGCCATTTCTGTCTCCTCTCACAGAAGAAATGGAAGCTCAAGAAGTGAAGCCAAGATGTTCTGGAAACCGCGATTGTCGCTGTCCCCGGTGCTGAAACATCTCAGCTGGGTCTCAGTCCTTTGAGATACTCAAGATTTCCCGTTCCCTTCCAGGAACTCTTAACCAAGGAAAATGAAAAAAAACAGCAGATCCTGAGGCAGAAGAGAGGTCACTGAAGGAGAAGGACATTGGGACAGAGGCTTCAGAGAAGCATGGCAGCGGCAGCCTGCCAGAGAGAAGAGACTCTTTGACATTGTTTTCAAACAAAGGCAGTTATCTGGAAAAGAACCAACCACCATACAACTCCAGCCTAAATACGAAATGACTGAAGAAGAATAAGAAATGTGTGTCTCAGGCGAGGCGAGGCTGAGCATGTGTCAACACGAGCAAACTAATTCAGACGGGCTTGCAAACACAAAGGGAGGAGTGATGGGCTGAGGAGCGTCACTCTTTGTTTTTCTTTTCTTGCCTGATGAAAAATTTGCAAATTTTTATACCGCCACATAGCAATCAAAACTGTGATTATGTTTCACAATTTTGACAGCTAGTTCCGTGTACTTTAAGTAGTTCTGTTCTGTGTTAGACAATTCAAACAATTTTGCCTTTCCTCTGGAAGCTGAAGAAGGACCACACATACCTCCCTTTCCACTAAGCCTGTAAATACAGCATGTATAAAAATTTAT
Organism: Mus musculus; assembly: GCF_000001635.26. NCBI lineage: Eukaryota > Metazoa > Chordata > Mammalia > Rodentia > Muridae > Mus > Mus musculus. The sequence continues at coordinate 84,661,534 of NC_000077.6, read as the reverse complement.
TTATTTTTCCTCAGAGTGACCCTGAAGGTAGATGTTGCTTGAACTGATGAGAAATGGAGTGTCAGACTAGCAGGTGCCTGTCAGAGACTAGGATTGCCATGAGAATTCTGGTTCTGTAGCCTGCATTCTAAGCGTCCCACCCCACCCCCCGGGAAGTCTACCCCTTGATATCTTTCTTGACCACAGCACAACCAGACCCAGGCTCCCTTCCCATCATCACCATGAGGTCCAGCGAATTTGCTGAAGGGATGGAGGAGAGTGAGCCCCTGCTGAGACGCAGGCTCCAGCTCCTTCATGCTCCACAGTTCCGATGGGGAGGAAGATCCAGTTTCCAGGCCTGACTGAAATCTGAGCCAGGTGCCCCTCCTGCCTGCCCCCTGTGTTTCTCTGCCTGGTGTGGGGAGATGGAAGGGCTGAGGGCACAAGGAGAGGCATTGTTCCCTACTTCGCCTTCTGTAGCCACGGTGGCCCAGCTGTCAGCAGAGCGTGGAGGAGTTTGTATAACTTTGCTGGGGGTTAAGAGCAGGTCTGTGTGGGGCTGCAACCCGGGCCACTCTCCCAAGCCAGGCAGCCCCGTGGGAACAGGAATGCATACCTGCTGCCCATGCCCTGAAACTTAGAGGGCAGCCTGAGCCTCAGGGCATGAAGACGCAGACCCCACTACCCTCCCCTAACCCTCAGCTTTGGTAGAGGCAGAGCAGAGAAGCCTGACTGGACAAAGGGCCAGGAACCAGGCTCTCCAGAACATACATTTGACAGGAAATATACTCAGGCCCAGAGAGCAGAGAAGAGCTAACATGATCTGGTGGATCTTACAGAATATCATTCATTCATTCATTCATTCATTCATTCATTCATCTATCCAACAAACAGGTAGAATGCTATGCACAGATAGACATTATCCTTGAGGTTTTTGATAGTTTTCATCCAGATTGCTATTCAGGAAGTAAATGAGAGGCTCAGAGAGGGCATGAAAGGCATTTTCTCATCAGCTCAAATGGTGCCTAACTCCAAACTGGCTCAAAGTGGTACATACTCACCCTAGCCCTGTCCTCTCCACCAAAGATGATAACCAACATATGGAGCATAGGAAATCAGATGGATGAGGGTATCCTAGCAACTCATCAGATCCTTCCCCCTGTCTCCTGACAAATTGTATGACAGAGTCCTATCAATTCCATGCAACAATGTATTTAAGCAAAGCCCTTAATGGATTATCTTCTGGGAAGATTTCCAGAAGCCTACGAGCCTACCACATTGGGAAGTTAGTCTTGATAAATTCCTTCCTCCCTGGATTCATTTCCCCATTGGTCACATAGAGGATGTGAATGTAGCTTGTGCTTCCGGCAAAGCTTTTCCCGTTGCAGGGTGTGAGCGGCCCGGGGACAGGGTCACGGATGCGGGAGGCCGGAGGTATGTTCACACTCTAGAATTTTTGTCAGAGCTCCACAGAGCTGGGTGGGTGAAGAAAAACACAATCAGTTTAAGCAGTGCTTCAGGGGCTTACAGGCATCCTTATAGACTGTCAGGTTCGTCCCTGGGGGGCGGGGCAAGCAATCTATCCTCCAGAGAAAGACTCTGAAGACAGGTTGCTTAGGGCTACCAGGTGTGTGAGCAGCAGAAGCCTATGGACACTCAGGTCTCAGGACCCCCAGCAGAGCCTTTTTCTCAAAGAGGCCATGCAGTATGGTATATTCTGGGTATATGCTGGGGCCTGAGGCCTAGAATGGCAGCGGCAGGTGTGTTCCTCCAAGGGAGAGAAATGCTTAGCTGGGCAGAGAGGCCCAGAGGCTGGGGAGTGGACGTGGGGGAGGGGCTTCTATCCGGCCAGATGTATGGGAGGCAGAATGAGTTCATGGCTTGAGTTAATGATCCCTGCTGTTCATATCACCCATTGGTGGGAACAGGTGGCCAACATGGAGCTGACCATCTGAGGAAGGGGGCTGGCTGAGTGGGGAGGCACCCTCTGAGGTTCATGCGGTGACAACTTTTTAGACACTCTATCCCTAGGGAGACAGAGCCATGAGCGTATCCCACGGTCATTTGTATCTTCCTTCAGACCCCAGTGGATACTCCCCCACACCATGGCACCTGACTCCCAGAGGTCTCCCCTCCCAGCCTCCTCAGCCCTGGCAGAGTTCCGCTGTCCACAGAAGCCTGCTTCTGCCATTTCTTCTCACCTCCACCCCTCCCGCACCCCAGCCTGAGCCTGACCTTGACACAGGCTTTCTCTACAGCCTGATTCACAGTTCTAACCCTAATCACAGACTATACAACTCCCAAGAGTCTGTACTTTGGTCCTTGTGGTTCTTCTCTTGGGACACACTCCCTCGCTCTCTGACATTGATCTTCCCTTCTGGAGACACAGCTGGTTTTCTCTCAGGCATTCATCTCCTCTGCACCTGAAAAGGGTGATCGCCATGTCTGCAACCCACAGTGGACAGGCTGGGATCTTAGCCAAGAGATGAAACTGGCTGTTGTTTCCTGATGCATGCTGGCCTCCGGCCACTCCGTACCTGGTGCGCACCTGCATTGGCAGAGTTAACTGACACTCCGTGGGGATCTGGGCTAGGCAGGGCCTGGGCTTCTGTGTAGTTGCCTCCTGTTGAGGAACACAAACTCCTCTTATGTCTCACCAGTTCCCTCTGGCCCCAGGGTAACATTTGCTCCTGGATGAGGCACAGAGCCAGCAATGGCTTAGGAAGGGGATAGGACAGAGGCAAAAAGCTCCAGTCCCCTCACAATGCCCCCTCAGGGAGGTGGGCTGGGCCCTGAAACGTGCTTTGTAGACTTTGTGCACTGGGGTTCCTGTAAGATGTCAGGTCTTGTCCAGACTGTGGATGGAGGGCTGGTACCCCAAAGAGTTGAAGATTCAGGCCACCCAGTGGCAAATATAAGATGCTTTTTTTTCAAGACCTGAATCCCTACCTGCCCTCCAGGCCCTGAGGAACAGCAAAGCAAAAAGCTCTTACCCCTACATAGATGTGGATTTGAGATGGCCCTGTCCCTTCTGCCTAGACACGATGCCCTTTGCTCCACCCCAGAGAAAAGAAATGAATTCCTCAGGGCTGCAAAGCGTTAAGAATATCTGAAGAGCTCAGAGAGCTGGCCCCTGACCCAGATGTTCACAGCAGCATAAGCCTGTCCCCATAGTGGCCTCTTCTCTCTGGCAGAGTCCACTGGTGACAGGGCGTAACTGGGCAGGACCTAGCACAGCAGTAGAGAGGCCAGAGTGGGGTGCGTTTCTGGCTGTGACTGGGGCAGGCTTGTTGGGCCCCACGCAAACCACTGTGCTCACACCACACATGTCTGCTAAGACTCACGAAACTCATGAAGGGCTGGAAAGGCCTCTTCAAACTGTCTTCAGAAAACAATGAATCTGCTGGTTCTGCTAATGTGCTAGCTCAGGTGTCAGTCAGTTCGGTTTGAGTCAGGCCCAAATGCCAGCAGTATCTTTTTCTCAATCCAGCTGCCCACAGCTGCCACAAGCTTCCAGTTCCACAGGAGACATAAACAGCTGTGATGCCCTAATTCCCCACCTGCTTGGTGGGAAAAAAACCCCAGCTTCCCTTCCCAGCAGCCTTAGCATTGTATTGGCTCTGATTGACCTCTGTACCTTTGTGGTGGTTTGAATGAGAATGGCCCCCATAGAGCCATAGGTTTGAACACTTGGTCCCCTGTTGATGGAACTGTTTGAGAAGGATTAGGAGGTGTGCTCCTCCTGTTCTTGTTGGAGGAGATCTGTCACTGGGGGTGAACTTTGAGATCTCAAAAGCCTATTTCCAGTACACTCCTCTCTCTCTCTCTCTCTCTCTCTCTCTCTCTCTCTCTCTCTCTCTCTCTCTCTCTCTCTCTTTCTCTCATTCTCTCTGCCTCCTACTTGCTAATCAAGATGTGAGCTCTCAGCTGTTTCTACTTCCATGCCTTTGTTCGGCCAACATGGACTCTGACCCTCTGGAACTGTAAGCTCAATTATACACTTTCTTTTACCAGCTCCCTTGGTCATAGTGTTTTGTCATAGCAATAGAATTTACTAAGACAACCTTGAATCAGTCACTACAGGAACAATGGGTGGCAAGCAACCGATTGAAGAAATCCATCAAACCCTCAGGGAACCCGAGAGAAGTGTTCTTAGGGAATAGGGCTATCAGTTTGTGGTAGAAGGGGCAGCCAAGGGCAACACCCCCACTCCATCTCCCTCAGCAAAGAGAACACTGTCCCCATTCACAGCCTGGCTTTGGAGGGAACCATTTTCCCTTCCTCTCCTTTGGTCTCTTCCCACTAGACCATCTACTGACTGTAAAGCTCTGACTCCTACATAAGGTCCCCAGAAGCAAAGTTTGGTGATCAGAAGAGTGGTTTCTTCTACAGAGTGGGGTACACTACTGAGGCAGGCTTGCTGGGCTCCTCCAGGTCTCCATGCAAACCACTGGATCATAAGAACTAAGCAAGGGTGGCCTCTGGGGCACTCAGTAAGGTCTCAGGGAGTCACTGGAGCACCCCCTGCACTCAAATGTCCATCTTTCCTTGAGTTGAGGGCCTGGGCTTTTTAATCTCCTTCTACCACTTAGCCACTTGTGTCAGGCCTCCTAGAAGTATATAACCTCCAGGGACGGCAACTCCTGCTCCTCAAGGGCAGTTCTCCAGAGGTGAAGCTGCTGGGATGCATTAGCAGCTGCCATTCATAGCCTCTTCCCATTTTTGGGCAGTTTTGCTGGCCTCTCTATTCTCTTGAGTCTGGAATCTCTCTGTGCAGCTACTCTAGTCAAATTCTAATTACATTCTCTTGCCAGGTGCTTCCTTCATTTGAAAGTTCACACTGTGCCTTCTTGAGGCCTTTGCTCATCTGATTTGAGTGCTCCCCACGTAAACTTAGATACAAGAGATGTTTGTAAGATGTATGACCAACAAAAGATTAGCCCTTTCATATATAAAAGGCTTCATAGATCAATAATAAAATATACAAATGCTGCAATATGAAAATTGGTCAAAGGGTATGATTAGGCAATATTGAAAGAAAAAAGAAATAACAATAGTCGATATAGATATGAGAAGGCCCCTGACCCCACTAGTAATCAAAGAAATTCAAATTAAAGCAGTAACTGGAAATCATTTTTTCACCTTGTAGCTGGTAACTATTCCATGATGACAGTGTGAAGAAAGGGCTGCCCCTGTGCACTGTGAATAGACAGCAGGAGTCTAAAGAAGTTCCTGGAAGGTAGTTTAAAAATCTTAGTAAACCTTATTAGAAATGTACACGCCCTTAGGCACTACAGTTCAGCCTTCTGATAGCTACCCAAGAAAGGAAAACGTGAAGATGAAGAGATGGCTTTGTGGGTAATGTGCTTTCCATGCAAGCATGAGGACCTGAGTTCAAGTCCCCAGCACCTACATAAAAGCCAGGCACAGCAGCACAGGCCTGTGATCTTAGCCCTAGAAAAGAAGAGAGAGGCTTGCTGACTAACCATTCTATCCAATCAGCAAGCTCCAGTCAGACTCAATGAGATTAAAAACATAAGGTAGTGTTAGGGTTTTATTGGTGTGAAGAGACACCATGACCATGGCAATTCTTATAAAGGAAAACGTGTAATTGGGGCTGACTTACAGTTCAGAGTTTTAGTCCATTATCGTCATGGCAGGAGTATGCTGTCACTCTGGTGGACATGGTGTTGGAGAAGGAGCTAAGAGTTCTACATCCAGATCAAGCAGGCAGCAGAAAGACACTGAAACACACTTCCTCCAACAAGGCTACACCTCCTAGCAGTGTCACTCCCTATGGACCTATGGAGATCATTTTTATCCAAACTATTTTTATTCTGTCACCACCAGAAGGACCAAACTGTTAGCCACAGCATACAGACACACAGGTTGTGTGTGGTGCAAGCTTTTGCCAGGCAGCAGCTAGGCTCCCAGGAGCAGGGTTATCAAAAGGAAGAACCTGGAGAGACTATGCAGGAGACCATGGTGGAAGCTTCAAGACTTCACATGACTGAGCCCTGAGAGGCCCTACTTCTAATGGGTATAATTGGTCACTAACACCAGCTCAGACCCAGGGTAGGGGAGTGAGACTCCACCTTTTGAGGCAGTGACAAGATCTCATGGCAGAAGGGCAGATGAGGTGGGAGCTCCTGGTGTTGCCTTCTGTGGAAGACAGTCTGCCACGGTCTCCCTTGCTGAACTAGAATCTGGGAGGGGAGAGACTTATAAATGCTAGAACTGCCTTGAAATCTTGAAGACACCTGTGCATAAAGCTACTTAGAAGAGAGCCAAGAGACAAGGCGAGGGGGAAACAGAAGAAAGGGGAAGAGAGGGGAGAGGAGCAGAGGGAAAGAAGAAGAAGAGAGGTCCAGTCTAGATCATATTATTTGAGCCTGACCAGACCTCCTCTGTTGAAACCAACTTCATCCCTTCCTTATCTGTCCTAATAGACAACAAGCAAGTTTGTACTGTTTTGTTTTTGTCTCTTGAGGCAGGGTCTCTGGGCTAGCCTAGACCTTGCTATGTAGCCAAGGCTGACCTTGAATTCCTGATCTTGCTGCTTCTGCCTCTCAAGCCCGTTGAAGAGCAGGCATCCTGCTGCCTAACCTGAGGAGCTGTGGTCAGCCAGAGAGGACATCATCCTGCCAGAGCTCCCCTCCTTCAGTCCTGTGACCTCCACCACACTCAGATCCTGGCTTTGGGCAGAGGTGTGTCTCTATACCATGTGCCATCAATATGCCACATGCCACAAGAGAGTCCAAACCCTCTCCCTGGATTATCCAAATGAATACTCCTCAGCACTTTGTGAGGGTGAGTCAATTGAATACCCATCTCACAGATGGGAAAGGTGAGACTTCGCATCATAACTGCAAAGGCACTTGCCCTCCGCCTTCTGAATCACATGAATACTCCATTCCCAGGAAGGCCCTAGGCTTCTGTCTATACTCAACAAATGCACCCCCACAATTAGCAACCTCAAAACCCTCTCCCATAACCACCAAGCTGGGCAAGTTAGCCTGAACCCTCTCTGCCCCAGAGCATCCTGAGATACATGTCCTCTTCCTGGAGGCCGAGCTTCCCAGGGACTGGCAGCTAGTTTTGTTCTCAGTGAATATGTCTCTTTTTAAAATACAAATCCAAAGTCCAAAGGATGCTTAACACAGGCTTGGTATTGGTTCAGGGCCACACGCTAGGGTTCCAGTCCCTGCTTAACCAAGGAAAGAAGAAGAGGAAGGGGTTAGGAGGCAGAAATTGTTCCTGAGCTGGAGGTAGATGGGAAGGAAGAGAGGCACAAAGCCTTTTCTGGAGCCCTCTCAGGTCTGGGCTGCTGGGAATGGATAAGAAATTGGTCCAGCCTTTGGCAGACCAAATTGAGCAGTTGTGGTGTGCAGGGCCTGCAGTGCTTAAATGCAATAGCTGATCTAATCACCAGGCTTGTTCTCCGGGAGGCTTTTTGCTGCATTTTAGCACAGAAAAGTGTTGTCTTTCTCTCTTTTGTAGCTCGAGCTGCTATTTAAGAAAGCAAAAAAAAAAAAAAAAAAAAAATCAATATGCCTTCTCTGGCTTTCAGGCTTTCTCCCCCAAAAGGTGTTTCTTTGGGGAGGGGAGAAAGGTGGAGTGGGGGGTCGAGGAACGTTTTTGTCATTCATAAGCCACGGTGACAAATCCTTGACATCATTCGCGGGTTCTATCGATCAGCTCCATCCACGGCACCAGAGGACAAATAGAAATCATTTGTCTGTCCAGGCTCCCAAACAGCCCGAGACAAAGGGCTGCAGCAGCAATCAGCAGCTGGAGGTATTAGCAGAGGGTCAAGTTCGGAGGTCAGAGGTCAAACAGGTTGTCATCAGTTTCTCACAGCTATCAGAGCAAGGGCAGTGGAGGGGTGGAGTGAAACCCACCACCATCACAGCTGGTTCTTATTAGCCCAATCCTGCCTCTTTGTAAAGAGAGATGGGCCACCCTCCCCCAGGGACACCCCGGGGTGCTCGGTTTCATGGGATAGTTGCAGGGCTGGGGTTGGTGAAGGGACAGAGGGAAAAAAGGAGCAAGATGGGAGCTCTGCTTCCTGCTAGCTGTCTATACTCTCCCAGGGGGAAATTGAGTTATTCTGTCTTGGGAGGAGAAAGGGAGAGGGAGGAAGATGGGAAAGGGGATGGGAAGAGGGGATGGGAAGAGGGGATGGGGAGAGGGAGAGGGAGAGGGAGAGGGAGAGGGAGAGGGAGAGGGAGAGGGAGAGGGAGAGGGAGAGGGAGAGGGAGAGGGAGAGGGAGAGGGAGAGGGAGAGGGAGAGGGAGCAAGCTCTGAGGTTTCTTTTGAAGTCCAAGCAGTGAGTTAATCCTATAAAACTGGAAATGGCTTAGATGGTCTGGTTCACTAGGGTTACAGCCAGGGTACAGTTGAGTTATTTTAAGTCAGTAGGTACATACCACCTGTTTTGGTTTTACCTCCCACTCTCAGGATGAGATCAATATGGGGACAATGAATTGAGAGAAAGATCTGGAAGGGTTGGGTGGCAGATCCTGTGGCAGTGGAGTGACACACACAGCAAGTCACACATGGCAAAAGCTATGATGACATCCAAGTCTTGGGTGAACACTTAGCGTATAAGCCAAGGACTGGGAGTATCACTCATGTGTCTAAAACATAGATATGGGGCTGGAGAGGTGGCTCGGTGGTTAAGAGCACACACTGCTCTTCCAGAGGTCCTGTATTCTTTCTCCAGCATCCACATTAGGCATCTCCCAGCCACCTGCAACTCCAGCTCCAGGGGGATTTGACACGGCTGGCCTCCACAGCAACTGTTCTCATGTGCACAGACCTCCACACAGACGTGTGTAATTTAAAATAATAAGAAAAAGATTTTTAAAAAATGAAACACTGAATTAAACACACTGTAAATTAAACACAATACATCAAGGTCCTTGGCCCAAGAACTTGAGTCTATGGTCATGTTAAGAGGAAAATGGCTGCAAGTAGGAACAGTGCAGGTTTTCCAAAGGTGCAGCTCTAGGGGAGGAGCAAACGGCCTTCTGGAAGACCAAAGAGGGAAGCTGTGTCTCTCCTCTTCCTCCCCCTTCTCCCTCTCCTCTTCCTCCTCCTCCCTTCCCATCCTCTTCCTACTCTTCTTTCTCCTCTTCCTTCTCTCCTCTTTTCCTTCTCCTCTTCCTCTTGTTCTTTTCCTTTTTGTCTCCTCCCCTTCCTCTTCCTCCTCCCCTTCCTCTTCCTCTACCTCCTTTTGTCTTTTGAGACAGGGTCTCACTGTGTAGCACTGGAACTCACTATGTAGACCACCCTAAGAGAGCTTTAATCAAAGGCATGTGCCACCATGCTTGGCCTTTTTGTTGCTTATTTTGTTAAGATAGTCTTCCTATGTAGACTAGCCTTGAAATCATGATCAGGACCCTTGCCTTAAGTCTTCTGAGTGCTGGAACCACTTTCTTTTTAATCTGCTTATGACACAGCACATCTATTAGAAGCCTTTCCATTGGTACTGGTTACTTACATTGCTGCTGTGACAAAATGGTATGACCAATGCAACCTAGGGAAGGAAGAGCTTATTTTGGTGTATGATGGTGTTGTTGGGAAGTCATGGTGGCAGACAATGCATCCATAGGCAGGAAGCACCAGGTAATGAATGTCACCACTCAGTTCCTTTCTCCTTTTTGTCCACAGAATGGTGACACCCACAGTTAAGGTGGATCTCCCCCACTTCAATTAACCTACACTAGACAAAATCTCTCACAGGCAGGCTGGCTGTGGTGGCCCATGCTTTTAATCTCAACACTTGGGAAGCAGAGGCAGCTCTGTAGGTTTGAGCTCAGCCAGTTCTATAAAGTGGGTTCTAAGACTATACAGAGAAACCCTGTCTTGGAAAATAAGAAAAAGAAGAAGGAGGAGGAGGAAGGAGAGGAGGAGGAAGGAGAGGAGGAGGAAGAGGAGGAAGAGGAGGAGAAGGAGGAGGAGGAGAAGGAGAAGGAGAAGGAGAAGAAGAAGAAGAAGAAGAAGAAGAAGAAGAAGAAGAAGAAGAAGAAGAAGAAGAAGGAAGAAGAAGAGAAGGAGGAGGAGGAGGAATAAGAAGAAAAAGAAGAAGAAGGAGGAGGAGGAGAAGGAAAAGAAGAGGAAGAAGAGGAAGAAGAGGAAGAGGAGGAAAAGGATTTTCTTTCATTAGTCTGCTAACACTGCTTTAAATGAGTAATATGTGCACATAATTCATAATTCATAAAATTCAACACTAGGCTCTATAGAAGCCTCCTTCCATTCCTATTCCCAGGTCCCCAGTTCACCTCTCTAGAAGTATTTTTATATGATAAGATTCTGCCTATTCTCAAGAGAGATTTGAAGGTCATATAAGTACATGGATCTATTAGAAGGGTTTTGACAGGTATAGATGAAGGAAAGGGCAGGAAGGATCTAAGAGTCGTGGAAGAGACTCGGACCTGTGAATTTTATGTCTCTTTATTTTAGGATGATTCTTACAAGCTGCACATAATTTCAGTTTTTATTTAAGTCTTTGTTTTTTAATAAAGGGGTTTTACCTGTTTACATTTTTTTTTAGCTTATTTGGTCTTCATAGTTTTAGTTCATAACAGACTCTTACTTCTTTCTGTCACAGTCTCTGCTCTCTAATCTTCAGTGTCTCATTTCCTTTGCTTTCCTAGTGCTCAGGAAGAAATTTTCGCTCCATATGACTAACTTAATTTTTAAAAAATTCCATACATTGTAATCATTTTCACTTTTATTTTGAGATCTTTGAGCCATAAATGATAATATAAGCAACACCCATATCCCTACCATCCATAATTAATGTGCCAATAATCAATTTACTGCCCTTTAGCTTCAAATTCACCTACGCTCTAGGGTTTAAAGTTATCCAGGTTTGCCATACCAAACCCACCTCCAACCTGTGACTGCATCTCCTTTACCTGCTGCACGAGGCTTTGAAGATGGAGAATGCTAGAGGAATACTGCCTTGCTTCCATAATGTCTCTGACTACAGCACAGGGAAGAGTCCCTGCTGTTGTCTCTACAGTAGCTTACACTGCCTCCCCTAATCCTACCTGCTAACCAGCTATGGGTGTCTGCGGAGAGAATCTGTGGTGAAGCCCCCCACTGAGATTTGAGCGTCTCTTTTGATGGGCGTTTCATCTAAGAAAGTGTTTTTAGCCCTAAAAGTAAGTAACCGTTCTCCAATCTTATTCCCTGTCTCTCTTTCTTCCACCCTTCTTTTCTTCCCTGCAAAGGTCCCCATACCTCCCTTAACCACCTTTTATTAGTTACCCATACACCCATACCCATAACCCACATTGTAAAGAGTATGTAGCCCAGAATTCTGTACATGCAAGGGAAGAGTTCTGCCACTGAGCAACACTGGTGGCCCCCTACTTAGCTTCTTGCATGTGTTAAATTTTTCCAGGTTTTGTTTTGTTTTGGTTTGGTTTGGTTTTTTTGAGACAGGTTTTATCTTTATGGCCCTGACTGTCCTAAAACTCGCTTGGTAGACCAGGCTGTCCTTGAATTTACAGAGAGCTGCCTGCTTCTGCCTCCCAAGTGCTGGGATTAAAAGGCTGTGCCAACACAGCCTGGCTTTTTCCAGGTTTTTGTCTCTTGATTGGATCTTGGATGATAAATTTATTAAAGTTGGTTATTTCTGTAGGGCATGGTGCAAAACTCCCCTGGAGGAACTAAAAGGTGGCATGTCTACCTTTTAATCTTGTTTATGATATATTTTGCCTTTGACAAGATACAATTTTAGGGGCTAGAGAGATGGCTCAGCAGTTAGGAGTACTGACTGCTCTTCCAGAGGTCTTGAGTTCAATTCCCAACAACCACATGGTGGCTCACAACCATCTGTAATGGGATCCAATGCCCTCTTCTGGTGTGTCTAAAGAGAGCCATAGTGTACTCACATATATAAAATAAATAAATCTTTAAAATATATGTATATGTATAATTTTAGAAATGTTAAATATATTTTTATTTTTTAGTCTTTTAAGGGTCTTACTATGTTTTTCATTTGAATATGAAATAATTACCTTGGGCTGTGAGCAATCTTTTTCAATATTTTTTCTAATTGTTTTTCATGTGGAAGACACTAAAACATCTGTATTTTATTTCTGTGACTGGTATGTCCCAGCACTGTTATTAAGTAGTATTTCTTTCCCCCAGTGATTAGTGGCGACATCTCTGACATATGCTATGGTCCCCTATATAAATATGAATGCGTTCCTGGGCTCTCGGTTCTTTGGCTGTATTTATCTGTGCCTGTATGAATTAGGACTGGAAATTTCCAACATGAGTTTCAACATTCTTGTGTGTTAAAAAAGAAAGCTTATGTTTATGCCCATAATTTCTGAGGCAAGCTCTCCCCCATGGAAGTATTCAAAGACCCATGTTCCTTCCGTGCTCTGGCTCAATCATCCCTCGAAACCCACGCACTGACACATTTGAGTTCAGACTGCTGAGAGAGAGAGAGGAAAGAACTCTGAAGATGGCAATCCTGCTGCTTTAAGGATATAACTCAGAAGGGAGACTTCTCACATTTGCTCAGATTCTATTAGCAAGAATATATTCTCATAGCTTCACCTTCCCCCAGAAACATCTTGGAAGTGCAGTCCCGGCTAGGCTGCTGTGCACTGAGCCATCGCTCTATTCTGAGAAAGAGACACTAGATTTAGGTGGCTGGGTGGTATCTCCATGAAACATAGTGGCCAGTGTCACACTGTTTCCACAATTATTTCCTCTTACCAGCCAGCTCCATCCCCATCAGCCAAGGGCTCCAGTGGCTCAAGTATCCTGCCTTACACAGCTTTAGCTATCCATTGCTGACTTAGAAACCACCCTGGGATGTAGTGCCTTAAGCAATGAGCTTAGATAGTGGAGACCAAAGATGACATCATTGAGCCCAAGTTCCTATGCAAATGACTCCACCTTTGGCTACATGGAGCTCCCCCAGTTGGCTTCCATATCTCTCAAACTCCTTTTATATTTGAGCACTTGTAATTTTGGGTACCACAGGATACTCCAGACTCTGTGTGTTTCCCACCTGTTCTAGAATCCATCATTTCTCCACAGACCTTTTAGAGTTCTCTTAGGGAGGAGTGGCATTAAAAACAGAGTTAGAAGCGCTAGCTGGAGTCATTGCTACTGGAATTCACTGCTTTTAAGTACCAATGCTCTCATCCCTACAACATCCTCTACGTAAGCATCTGCACATTAAAGTGGATCTCCAGTTCTAACTCATCACCACATAATCAATTATTCTGCCTATGTGTAGCTTAGTGCTACAGTGAAGACCTTGGCTCCCATCCCATAATGTATATGTTCAACAACAGTAGACATTTTCTTGATTGTTTCTCTCCCCGTCCCCACCATCCTCTTTCCAGCTTCTTGATTATAAGGGTGATTCGCACTTAGATGTACACACAAAGGCAGCAATTTAAAGCTAAGCTTCACATTGGAGAGGAACCATGCAGTTTTAATCTTCCCAAGTCGAGCTTATTTCACTTAACATTGTGAGCTCCCATTGCATGCATTTCCATGGAAACACACTTTCATTTTCCTTTGTAGCTGCATAGAATTCCGTTGTGCAGATGCAGCACATTTTCTTTACCCATCTAGGGCATCTAGGCTGGTTCCATTTCCTAGCAGTGGCAAATAAAGCAGATGTGCAAGTCCCTCCATGGTATATCAACTTAACAGTCCTTTTGGGTAAATACCCAAGAGTGCTATAGCTGGGCCATTTACCCTTTCATGCAATTCTAAATATTTAATTAATTGTCACTGATTTACTCATTAACCATGAATTATTTAGAAATCTGATTTTTAATTTTAAGCCATGGAGAGGTTTATTAGAGCTAGCTAGCTAGCGCTCTCTCTCTCTCTCTCTCTCTCTCTCTCTCTCTCTCTCTCTCTCTCTCTCTCTCTCTCTCTCCCTTGTAATCTAGGAACATGTTCTGACTAAGCCTGGATATGGTAGTGCACACTTGTGATCCCAGTACTTGGAAAGCCAAGGCAGGTGGATCCTGAATTCTAAGCCAGCCAGTTCTAGGTTACAGAGAAAGACTCTGTCAAAAACAATGGAAGCTGGAGAGATGGTTCAGTGGTTAAGAACTCTGGCTGCTCTTGAAGAGGACCAGGGTTTGAGTCCCAGCGCCCATATGGTGATCACAACTCTCTGTAACTCTAATCCCAGAAAATCCCCCGCCCTCTTCTGGCCTCTGTCAGTACTACATGAATACAGTGTATAACACATGCTGGTGAGATACCCATAAACCTAAAATTAAATGCTAATTTTAATATACATTGGTATTTTGCCTGCATTTATGTCTGTGTGAGGGTGTTGGATCCCCTGGCACTGGCGTTACAGTTGTGAGCTGCCGTATGGGTGCTAGCAATTGAACCTAGGTTCTTTGGAAGAACAGCCTGTACTCTGAACCGCTGAGCCATCTCTCCAGTCTCCATATAAATAAAATGATACTAATCATTCTAATACTAATAGTAATACTAACAAAACCAACCGATGACCTGTCCAGTGTCCTGTGTGCTTTCTCTGGGATACTTTGGGGTTTCTTCTACATTTAATAAATACATATATTTCTTGTAAGCATTCCATATGTAACTAGAGAAATTATGAATTTAGGTATAACAATATTCACCAATAAAAATCATTCTGAAAATGTGCAAAGTATTCAAATGTTTGGGGCCACACAGAATGAAGAAAACACTAAATTCACGCCATTCTTCTGCAGTGTAAACTCCTCAGACATAAAAAGACAAAGAATGGAAAAGAATAAACAAAAATGAAAACAAATATTGGCCACCAATGGTGGAAGGTAGGTGATTTTTCTTCTTCTCAAAATAGTGCATAGGGGCTGGAGAGATGTCTTATTGGTTAAGAGTTCTCGCTGCTCTTCCAGAGGATCCAGGTTCAGTTCCCAGCACCCACATCAGGTGGCTCACAACTGCATGTATCTTCAGTGCTGGGGAATCTAAGACCCTCTGCTAGACTCCACAGGAACAAGGCACACATACAGTACACATACACATAAAATAAAAAGATACAAAAATCTTAAAATAGTATGTAATGTTCCTTTAACCTATAGAACAACAACAAAAGATCTAGGAAATACTGGTTTGATAAATCAACAATGGCTCAAAATCTTTAACAGGACAGCCTTGGGCTCCTGTTGTGGTTGGGAATGTGCAAGGATCTATGGATCCAAGATGGAGAAATCAAGGTCACTTTCTCCAGGGACTGACTCCTCACTTAGGAGGGGCAGGGCAAGCACAGGAACCTTATGGCACAGTAGGTTGAGAAGACCTCATGGATTTCCATGCATGGTAAGGCTAGAGGACTTGAGCTGGAGAAATTGATTTAAACTTAGGGGCGTGCAAGGTTCCTTGATGGGTCTGGAGATCTCCAGGGAGAAGAATTCGATGTTCCTAATTTTACTGATCTTTAAGCGTGCAACCTCATTGCTGTCTACCTATATCTATACGGTGTATACTGTGAGGAAGATTTTACTACTTTCATATCCACGTTTAGGAAGCAGGAAATAGGGCTGGTAACATGGCTCAGTAGGTGAAGGTGTTGGCCCCATGGCCTGAAAACCTGAGTTTAATCCCCAGAACCCATGTAGAAGTAGAGAAAGCCAACTCCACAGTTATCTTATGACCTCTGTAAGTGTGCTAGGATATGCACACCCTCCCTGACACACACATCATGACCACACATGTGGTATGCATGCATAAATACATATGGATAAAAACCTCATACACAGAAAATAAGTCCTCTAGAAAATATCATTGTGTACCTATAGCATATTTTCTTTCTCCCTGAATCTGTTGATTGACATCTGGGTTAATTCCTCTTCCTTGCTCTTATGGGTAGAGCAGCAGTAAATATGGGTGTGCAAATATCTCAATAGCTGCAGAGTTCTTTGGGCACCTCCACATTGATTTTCATAGTGTTGGCCCCAGTTTCCACTGTGCCTGTTGTGGATAAGTATTCTCCCCACCCCCACATCCTCACCAGCATGTGTTGTCTTTTGTTGTTGCTGTTCATGATAGCTCTTCTGACTAGGGTGTAATAGACTCTCAAAACAGGTTCAATTTGCATTTCCATGGTAGCTAAGGATGTCGAGTTTTATTTAAAAAAAAAAATTCATCAGCCATTTGTGCTATCCCTGTTCAGAACTGCCTGCTGTGTTCCTTAGCCCATTTTTTTTTTAGTTGGAAGTTTGGGGGTTTTATTTAATTCTTGCAGAAAAGAATTCTTTTTAAATGCAATCAGAAAGAGCCATGAAATGGCTCAGTGAGGTTGTCTGATTCAGCGAGAAGGATATTATAAGTGTCCTTTCAAAGAAGAACGAGGGGCTGGGAGTAGGTATGGCTCAGTGAGCGAGCGAGCAACATTCTCCTCACAGGTCACAGGGGCTGAGGGGTGTGGGAGACACTGTGGACTAACCCAGAAGTAGAAAATTAAGCTAGATGGACATCAGAGACCCTAAAACCTGGCTGGGTTTTTGTGGAGCTGGTCTCTAGCCCTTTGCTGACCACAGAAGGAGCCCATCCAGTTATCCCAGGCGGCAGTAGACTCAGCACTGGGGATTCAGGGCCACCACAGCCTGTTCTGTCATTCAGTTCCATGGATCTTTCTTTTAGAGTTCCTCAGACTTGCAGAATGAATTTATGAACACATTTCTGTCTCTTACCTACATCTACTTGCCACAAAAGCCCTGTTCTCCATTCCCAAGGTCCAAACTCAGACATTCCTCCTCCAGCACCTGCAGGATACCCATTCCACCCGCCAACTTCTCACTCCTTCCTGCATGGGTATCTGTGAGTCTAGCCCTGAGAAGAACGGAGGCCATTTGGCTCCCAAGCCCATGTGTTGCTACCCCATTCCACTGTCAGTCAATACTGACTCTCCCTCAGCTTTCTCATCTCTCTGCTAAGCTGCACTTTTAATTACCATGCTGTCTGTATCACAGACCATCTCAAATCCACTTTGAAAGGAGATTGGAAGGAACTGGAGGGATAGGTCATCAGTTTAAAGCACTTGTTGCTTGTGGTGTCTTACAACCATCGGTAACTCCAGTTCTGGGGGACCCAATGCCTTCTTCTAGCATGCTCAAGGACCTGCGTTACATCCCCAGTATTTTACTTTAAAAGTATAAAAAGTATATAAGTGTCTGCGTGTCCACGCGCATGCACGCGCGCGCGCACACACACACACACACACACACACACACGCACGCACGCACACAAAATAAGAGTATTGAAAAAAGAGAACACAGTACTGAGGGCTTACTCTAGTTCTGCACAGAAGTCAGAATAGGAACATTTGCTGAACAGTTCGAAGGGTGCTGACACCCAGTCCAGTCTATAAATTTCCCCTTAAGCTCCGCTTTATCCACATCCCACCATCTCCAATACGAAGCACATCCATTGCCATTCAGCCCTAAAGAGTCAATAATTTCTGTTGATTTTTCTTTTTAACCCACAGAGAGTACAGAAGTGAGGTTCTCCAGTTCAAAGCATGTGGGGCTTTTTGTTAGTGCTCTTCCTACGGTTGATTCCTAATTCTATGGCTTTGTGATCTGAACACATGTTCCGCGCAATGGCAATTCCCTGGAATGTTTTTAAGACTTCCCTTGTGACCTAGTAACTGTTTACACTGGGTTGCTCTAATTGTCTAATTGAAAGAAAATACACCACATTTTTGGGTATGTCAATGCCATTAAAAGGATTATGGAAAAGATCATGAGACTTGAGATAGAGAAAGGTTACCCAGAAGAGCATTAGAAGCCGAGGAGAGAAATACATGAAGGCCTTGGGCAGAAGGGAGCAGTGGGTTTGGAGGCTGTGAGAGCCCACAGCTAGCATCAAGGCATCGCTGGAGAGAGAGAGCGAGCTACAAGAAGTCAGGCAGCAATGGCCGAGGTAGGAAGACAGATTATAAGTAAATGAAGTACAAAGTAATACAAACAAACAATAACCAAACAACTTTGCAAGACCCAGTCATAGCCCAGGCCCCCACCACGTGTCCATCCAGAGCTACCTGGGAGCTGGGAGTTTAGGGGTCAGAAAGGCAACTCCGGAGGCCAATGCCCAGCGCATCCTGAATCGTTGATTCCTAGCTGTGCGAAGCTTTTCCTTTTCTGCTCTTCCTTGGCCCAAGTTCCAGAGGATAATACCAACTTCTCACATAGATGCTGAGCTTCAGCAGGGGTTGGGGGACAGACAGCACTGGTGCGCAGAGCTGCCAGCACCCATCTAGGTCCTGCTTGGGACCTTTGTAGTCCATCTCCCCACACACACACACCGCCCCCCATAGGTGTAGGTTGAACGTGGAGGTGAACTGCTCCAGTGACAGTGCACTGGGGCCCACGGTTAGGGTAGTTGTCCAGTGTCAGCTGAGACTTTGGACGGCTCCATTTCTGCACCAGTAAAAATGGACACAATAACCCACCGCATGTTAGAGGAAGGGTTGGATGAGATAATAATTCACTTTAAGCACCTGGCCTGGAGCCTGGCACACGAGCAAGCACTCAATAAGCATGAGTGTTATACGGTGCCAGGATCCAGTCCCCCACCTCCATCTCCGTCCCACTACCATTGCTGGCGAAATGGTCGCCAGGACCGGGGCAGCATAGGAGATGGCCGTTGGCTAAGGGCCGGAGCGGGCCCATCCGCCCTCCCCGCCTCGCGCTTCATCGCTCCGGCCCGGCCAAGGGCAGCGCCAAGGGCGACTACGGAGGGCGCAGCTGCCCAGGGCGGGCACAGCGCCGCCCCCACCCCAGCCCGGCGCGGCTGCTCCGGACCATCCAACTTCATTTCCACTTCAATTTTATCAGCGGCTGGGGAGCCACGCTGGAGATAGGAGACGGGCCCTGACACGAATTAGCCCGCAGATTGCCCGATACGGCCGGGCCGGGCTCCCGCACGCGCGCTGCCCTCGCCTCTCCTTTGTGTCCGCCTGGCCTCTCAGCCTCGGATTCCCGCGGCGCTCGCCCCGCAGGCGAGATATTTTGCTTCTGGCGTCTCCATCAAACTAAGACCGGGTGTGTTCCCCGGGCTGGCACCCCAGCAAGGGCGGGCGAGGCGGGCGGGCAGGTCACCTGGCATCAGTGTGTGTGTGTGTGTGTGTGTGTGTGTGTGTGTGTGTGCGCGCGCGCACGCGCGCGGTCGTGGGGAGAGGATGTCTGACTGCTCCCTCCCCGCAGCACTTCTGGCTGCCCAAGGGCAGCCTGCTACCAACTGGGAAGAGTATCCCAGGAGAAGTCTAACTGGGCTTTTACACGCCATCCTTCTTAATCCTCGCAAGAACCTTGGGAAATGAGATAGAGAAGGGAACTGTGGAGGTTCAAGACAAGGTCACACTGCGCCTGAGCCTAGGTCATCAGTCAGGATCCGGGGACTGAACTCTCTTCAACTCCCCAGAACCTTGGTGAAGATGATATTTATGCAATTGGTGTGTCACTCTCTTACCTACTACAGGAGTTGAGCAATTGATTATTCCTTAAATTTGTTGCAACAGCTGAGGCATGTATAGTGAAGGCAACGGAGGCTCTAGGGCCTCAAAAAAGAGAATCAACTCCTTTCTCGTGTGCCTTCTACCACAACGCCCCACCCCCACCCCCAGTCCTCCCCACTTGCCCCTGTATCCACACCCTCTCTCCAGGTTTGAGCCAAAGCAAGGACCCTTTATCTATCCCTGCTAGAATAGCTAGACTGATGGCAGAGGCCCAAGGCCCCTGGCTGTGATGGGGTGAGATGTTTCTTCCCATCCCAGAGCCCGCAGTGGCAATATAGTAGCTTGCCTGGCTCCCTACCTCCATTTCCGGGGTGCTGCTGGGGGAAAATTTATGTCCCTCTCAGGTTTGGGAACCAATCCCACACTAAAAAGAAAGAAGAAAGAGAAAAAGAAATGATTTTAATTTTTTTTAGGTCCAGGAATGAAGCAGAAGTGAGTAAATTTTAATGAAACGGTGCAAAAATGACATCATTTACTCAGAAATCATTAATTTGTCAGCATTAATATTTCAGCTACAACATTGCCTGTCATTTTGTGCCTGCAATGACTGATAAATCTATAAAAGCGTGCTGCTAATTTACTGAATATTTATGTGCAGTGTCATTGGCAGAGTAAGAATGGAATTTATTTCATGCCGAGTTCTGCGGGAGAACATTCCCACAAACCTTGATCCTGGTGGGTGGGGGAGGGCAGGGGCCTCCAGACTTCCTGGAAAACTGATGACAGGGTATAGAGAGAGGGTCCCAGGCTTAGCTCCCAGTGCCCACAGGAGGGACTACCCTCCTCTGGCTCTTGTGGCACAAAGGTATCCCTCCACCAATCTCAACCAAGGTTGCCACTTTCAGGAGAAGTCCTGAGTTCTATGGCTCTCACACCATCTTCAGGAAAGTGGAGAGCAGGTCCCAGGTGGCCAAAGGAAATGATCTGGGAAGAGATGGAGTCAGAGCGACTGTTGTGGCTCTGAGAATGGTCTCAATGTCCCTGTCTGGATCACAGGACACTCCCAGTCCCTGCCCAAGTGATTGGGTAAGCAAGCAAGCAAAGCGTCCTGGGGTGGACCAGCAGAGAGGAAGGCAGGGATCACCGGTTGATGCTACTTGCCTGTTGAAGTTGTCATGGACAACTTCAATTCCTGATGACTCCCTACACCTAACAATAGGCTGTTCTTTGAAATGTTGCCACTTTACAGAAAGCAAAGTCAAGGATCTGAGATAGGTACCATCTGCCCACTGAGCCCTTGCTGGCTCTTGCCCATCCCCCAGCTCAACAAAGGACAAATCAGCAGCCTCCGAGTTTTGTATAATTTTGCTCAATTTCCTGCCTGAATGGCATGGGTCTGACCCTCTGCAGGTGCTCAGGAAATGTTCTTGGAATCAATAAAGGATGCTAAATCTCCCATCTCCTGAAAGTTCTGTGTCTACCCTTCCTGCTTCCCCACACTCCCTTGGAGCTGCCTCAGTGGCCTCCTGTCACGCCTCTCCTGTGGCTTTTTCTCTGAGGAGATTCTCCAGCATGCTTACCCAGACTACTGCAGTAGCAGCTCCTTCTCCGAGTCTTTCTTGCCCTCACAATGATAGCTCAGTCCTTTAACCCCAGCACTTGGGAGGTAGAGGCAGGCAAACCTCTATGAGTTCAAGGACAGTCTAGTCTACAGACTGAGTTCAAGGACATCTGGGGCTCCACAGAGAAATCATGTCTCGAAAACAACAATAACAATCAAAAGCAAAAAAGGAGTCTTTCTGCTTCTCTCCTCTAACGTAAGTGAGATGCCCAGGCTCCAGGGACCCTTTGCAGTCATCAGCCAGCCTTGTCTCTCACAAATTCACACTGTTTAACACACACACACACACACACACACACACACACACACACACACACACACACACCATCTCCAAGCCTCTGTTCTCCCCTCCACCTGGTGCTCCCCACTCTCCATGCTACACAGTGAAATCCCCTTTGCCCTCCAGCCTATCGGGCTCTCTTAACCCTTTTTCTTGGCAGGGCCATTTGTCAGGGAGTCACTCCCAGTCCCTGCCCAAGTGATTCTTCCATCCAGTGCTTGGTAGGAGAATCTGAGAACATGAGGAAGTCAGGGGTGCCCATTGTCTTTACCTTCAGGACTGCCCTAGCTAGGGATCAGCACCTTGTGGCCTTGATTATCCCTATCTATGAAATGGCCTGGTGCAGTTCTGTCCAAGTCTGTCCTGTGCGTATTTGGATGGCAGCCCCAGGTGTATAGAAGCTCAATAAATAATCATCGAATGACTGAGCTCTAACGGTCTGGTTCATGCCAAGGTTCTGAGGTTCTATAATTTGGTATTGTTTATAGAGGGCCACAAGGTGCTGCTGGGGTTTGGGGAGCTGCTTTGCCACCTACGTGGAGAAGTGACACATGGGCTGGACTCCCCTATCCGTGGTTCATATCTGAGGAAGGTGAAGCTAAGATGTTGAATGACTTTAAGTTAATACCCAGGTCCTCCTCTCTAAAATCCAGGGCTCTCCAGATGTGTGTTTTCTTTTGCCTTAACATAAGCCAGTAGCCTGCAAGGTCCTGTGGGATTAAGATCTTCAGTCCCTCCCAAATTCAGTGTCCCAAAATCAAAGCCACATGCCTTCTGACTTCAACACTCTAAACTCTCTGCCCCTTCTTTATTCCCCCTAAGTACTAGAGGTGGAACCTAAGCCCTTCCCACATGGGCTCTACCACAGTGATACATCCACAACCCTTTTTAATTTCTTTTTTAAAATTTGAGATAGGGTTATATTAGGTTGCTCAGGTTGGCCTCGAACTCACTATATGGTCCTAGTGGGCCTGGAATCTGCCAGCCTCCTGCCTTAGCCTCCTGGGTAGCTGGAATTACAGACACTACCACCTCCATTCCTACATCTTGACCCTTCAACTTTTTCCTTCTATGTAGCCTCAAGGTTCCTCCTTCTTAGACTCTCCTTGTCCATGAAAGCTTACATAGAGGTATTTTGTGTCCCACATAATCCCCTCTCGTGGTTTTATACAGCATTGGTCTGTTTCTTGCCTGTGTCCTACATCATGAGGGTGGAGATATCTCTGCCCTGCTTGCCTGTGTCAGGTCTCTGGAACAGCACAGCGGTGAGGCTGTTGGTCAGATGGATCTGGACCCTGCCGTTCTGCCTAGTCACTGGAAAGCAAAAGGACCAACTCCCCTCTCTCCAGAGGACATGGCCCTCCTGGCGTTGGTGAGGAGGCAAGAGTGGTCTGGGACACGAAGAATGAAGAATCGAAGGGGCCCTGGACTTCCAGGAGCTGAATAGGGAGCGGAATCCTGGAGAGGCCAAGCTGGAAGCCACTGCCCATCCTTTGCCCTCGCTCCCACCCTCACCCCCCCCAACCCCGCAGACTCACACTCATTTCCTTCCCCCAGCCAGTCTCATTTACTTTCCCTAAAAGCCGCTGGAGGAGCCAATATGTACGTGATGAATATTTCATCTCTTGCGTGTGGGTTGGCGGGAGAGCTGTGATCACCCGGGGAGGGAGCGCTGCCCAGCCATGCCTGGGAAGGAGGGGCTGAGAAGGACACTGGCAATTGGATCTCAGAGAAGGCTCCTGCACTCACCCTCCTGCTGACCTTGGCATGGGAGACTTGGGGAGGGTCAGGTCAGCTACCAACACTTCCTCCACCTTAGGATCTTTAATTTTTTTCTCTGGGTTTCTCCAGCAGCTTGGGGAGGACTCTGCCTTGGGATCAGGGGTTCTGGCTGTGGACACCAAAGATGCCTCCTGTGGCACAGGTGTAAACACGATCTGGGGAAGGAGGGAAGACCACCTAGGGCCTTCAGGAGGGAAGGTGAGGGGTGTGCCAGTTCTTCACGCTCACCCTTAATCCCTCCGTTTTGCTCTCTCCCCAGGACCTTGCCTAGCAATGGCCAAAGGACTGGCAGCTCCTTCACTAGTTGAGCAACGGTTAAACCGCCAAGCCCCAGTTTCCCTGCCTGGAAACATACCTGTTGAGGTCATTCTGAGGGGACAGCATGGTGCCTAGCAGGTCAGGTGGCCAGGACTCACTTCACTCTTGAGTGTCACCACCATACACATACACACTCTACCTTCACCATAACCAACTCAATTACCACCACCACCACCACCACCACCACCACCACCACCATTCATCATTCATCACCGCCGTTATCATCACCACACACCACTGTTACAGATCGTCCACCTCTGGTTAGAGAACAGAGGTCTACAGTCACCTCCTCCCCCAAGGGCCTCTCTACCTGCCATGATCTTGCCAGGCTACACCTACACCCCCCTGACGCCTCACACCTTGCAGTTCTGCTCCCTGATGAATGGAGTGGAGGGGAGTTTCCTCCTGGGCCTCAGCCTGAGGAAAAACCCGTCCCCTCTTGTGTTCTCCTTCACCCCTACCCCCTGGCCCTCTGCAGCCAGATCCTGCCCTTCCCCCACTGGTCAGGAGCGGTCCCCTCTTTCGTCTCCACCCACCACATTACCCTCTGAATACTCTCATTATACCATTACTAATTAGGGCTGCTCAGCAAATTGGCAGCTGCATTAGAGGGAGACAGTGTGCAGGAGCATATGGTATAATATCGTATTAATGAACACTCTAAATTCAAACCCGGGTCAGCTGCTCGCTTCTTGCCAGTGTCACCCACACTGCAGGGAAGGAGGGGGCGGTGGCGGGGAGCACTCAACCTTTCCCTGGCTTTCCTTGTCTGTTTCCAAAGGTGCATTTCCCCAGTGTGGGCTGGTTAGGTAGGCCTGGCAGGGTGGAGAGTGGTCATTTCTGGCATGTGGGGACAGAAACTGGCGCCTGGGCCTAAGTGTGAACCACAGGAGGGCCTCTCTCATTGTAGACAGTAGACATATATAATTATAAAAAAAACCCAGGGCCCAGGGCCACGCTGGCCACCTGGACTACCTTGACGTCCCCCAATGAACCTGTGGAGGGAGCTCAGCACAGGAAGCAGAGTAAAGGACACAGAAGTCAGGGTGCTTTGCCAAGGTCTTGGTGGCTAAGCTGGAACCCCAAAGCCTTGCTTTTGCTACTCTGTTCAACCACATAGGTGGAGAGTGGTGTTGACAATGATCACAGTATACCAGGAGTGACAACAGCCTTCCTCCCCTTTCCCACGATGCACAGAGAACAAGCAATGTGCCAAATTCAGGGGATAATCTACATGTCCTGGAGGAGGAGATGTGCAGAGTGGGCCCGGCAGACCACACTGGGTAGAGATGCACGCCACGTGAGGTCCCTATGAAGAATGGAAATAGCTGAGGCAAAAATGTTCTCTGTCTCTCTTCTCCCAGGTCAGGTAGAACAGTGTACACCAATGTCTGGATGCCCAGGACTGCACCTTTGTGAGGTGTCCTGATTGTTGGTCCTGAGCAAGTGTGGGGAGTGTTCTTGGGAGAACCTCCTCTCCCATCTATCTTACTGTCAGCAGGCTGGGGCCAGTGACCTTCTGACAGGATGACTGGTCCTCATTTTACTTCAAGGCTAAAAGCTGGCTGTTCCAGGCCTGCTACGCTCAGAGAGTGAGGGACTGGTCCTTTCCAGAGCTTCCTTCTCTGTCCAGACTCATCTTGGCTCTGGACAAAGCCTCCCTCAATATGGTCTCCCTAGGATACCTTCCTCTGCTGACTACAGAGTTCTTAGTGTCTGAGAATGTCCTAGAGACCCCTTTTCTAAGGGGTCCCCACCTTGAGGACTAGGTCTGTCTATCAAAGGGAGGTGTGGAGCTTGGACATATTTACCCCCAATCAACCCAAACAGAACATCCCAGGCTCTGGGATCCAGACTTCCAGGATGAGCAATCTTTGGGATAACTCAAGTATGTGTGTGTAGGGATTGCTCTGGACGAAGACGCAAGGTAGCATAGATTTCCAGATGAGCCACTAGGTAACTTTCCTACAGGCTTTTCTCTAGCTTCATCTTTGAAAATTCGGTCCCAACCCCTCCTCCCCTGCTGTCCCTATCTTCCAACAGGGGGCCCTGAAAGGCCTATTTGAAGGGTGTTGCAGGGACTCCCTGTCAGAGCACTGGAGTCTCCAGGATGGCTTGCTCCTCTCTCAGGTCTGACCGTGACATGGAGTTGTGGCCTGCTCTGGGAGGGGCATGGGATGCAGACACGATGTGGGCAAGGAGAAGAGTGGTGGTGCCAAGGTAGCAGAGATTTGATCTCCTCAGTCTACCCTGTGGTCTGCATAATTGCTATGCCCCGTGTTACCTTAGTCAGGATTGTGGGGTACTTTTGTGCAAGTGCCACTGGTTGGGGATCACTGACCACCTATTGTCCCCAGTCTGCTCTGGGGACTGATACCCTTTCCTTCTCCAAAGCCTCCTGCTGGACCCTCTGAGGCAACTGAGGAGGAGGGATGGGAGGCAGGGTGAGATTCCACAGCCCTAGGGTCTCAGTTGAGGTGACCTAGCTTACCTAAGCCCAGTGGGGCAGGGCCGAAGGATCCTGAATATGTAGCCCCAGCCTCTCTCTAGTGCCTTGGCTGGCTTCTGCCACCACTCACCCCACGGTCATAGGATCATTTTCCTTTGTCTCCAGGACCTGCAGATCATTGCCCTGCTCCCTACAGGTCTTGCAGCAGGGAAGCCCAGAAGAAGTAAATAATTGTCACCCTTCCCAGCCTGGACCAGCAGGGCAGAAGGTGGGGTGACACCAACCCGTGGATGCCAATTACTTTGTCTGCCCCTACCAAGCCCACCCTCTCTGCTTCCCACAGCTGGAGCTCCCACCTCCCTGCAGGGGAGTAAACAGGCCAGAGAGGTGTTGGCTGAGCTCTGGGGCTTAGAGGTAGGTGTCCGGGCTTGTCCGTGGGGTGGGTTGCCCATCCCCCACTCCATCTCCTGGAGGCTGTGTTGCAGCTTTGCCCTGACACACTAGGTAGAGTGTGTGTGTGTCAGAGAGAGAGTCAGAGACAGAGATACAGAGAGAGACAGAGAGAGGGAGGGAGGGAGGGCGGGAGAGAGAGATAGAGGGAGGGAGGGAGGGAGGGAAGGAGGGAGGGAGGGAGGGAGGGAGGGAGGGAGGGAGGGAGGGAGGGAGGGAAAGAGAGAGGGAGGGAGGGAGGGAGGGAGGGAGGGAGGGAGGGAGGGAGGGAGGGAGGGAGGGAGGGAGGGAGGGAGGGAAAGAGAATCAACACTGCATTGAGCCCAGGCTAGGGAGATGAGCCTAGGATTCAATATGGAAGGTAAGTTTCTCAGATGGCAAGACCACCTTAGCAGAGCTCCAGGTCTGCTCACCTGTCTTTTCCATATGTGATCCCCCTGTGGCTAGAACTCAGTTCAAGGATACATTGATACCAGAACCACAAACTAACATTTTGTACCTACATCTCATTGACTGGGTGGGAGACCAGACCACAAGAATGAGACCAGCCACATAACTTGGAGTTCCCCGTGCAAACCAGAAGTGTAGGGTCCTTTGTTCAGAAAGTATTAAGAAGAGCATTAAAGCATTAGACCTTCTAAGCTCAGGGCTCTGTGCACAGATCACCAGTCTGTGAATCCAGCCCTGGTTATGGGATCATGCCTGCTTCCTCAGCAGCCAGAAAACCTCACATACATTCTAGAAGTCTCCCTGTCTGGAGTCAAGAGACCACTGTCACAGACACTCCCTCCACACCCCCTTCTAAGAGAAATCAGAATTTCTTCAGCTTGGAGAAGGAAAACCAGCTTGGCATCCTATGTGCAGGCTCCCCCCAGGATCAGAAGGAAGCTGCAGGGATCCAATTGGAGATAGATAGATAGATAGATAGATAGATAGATAGATAGATAGATAGATAGATGCATGGATGGATGCATGGATGGGTGGGTGGGTGGGTAGGTGGATGGATGGATGATGGATGGATAGATAGATAGATAGATAGATAGATAGATAGATAGATTGAGTGATTGATAGATTGATTGATTTTCTTATGGTTGTTTGCAGGGGCAGTAAACACAGGCTCTTGCATCCAAGGGAGAAACTGCCCAGAGCCAAGGATCTGTCTCTCTTTCTCCCTCCCTCCCTCCCTCCCTTCCTCCCTCCCTCCCTCCCTCCCTCCCTCCCTCTTTTTCTTTCCCCCCCTCTCTCATTTTTTGAGACCAGGTTTTACTTTGTAGTCCAAATTGACCTCAAATACACTGCATAGTCCATACTGGCTTCAAGTCCTGCCTTCTTCCACCTCAGCTTCCCGAGGGATGGAATGACAGGCTTGTGCCACCACCATGCCTAGCTAGCTCTGTGAGTTTCAGAAGAAACCAAGATCTAGGCTTTTCCGGGTGTTGTGTTTGTGCAGTGCTTCTGGGAAGAAGGCTCTCACTGGTTTGCAACGTGTGTGTGTGCAGGGATCCCTGTGGCTAGTGTTCCCGTGTTCACAGCTGCACAGACACTGTGTGTTTGTGTTCAGTCAGAGCCCAAGTGCACACTGGGAAGGCTTACCCACATCACACCAGCGCTGCCCTAGTAGGTGCCCTGGCCTCCAAGATGGAGGGCACGTTCCTATCCTCAGGCATCTGCATTGGAATTCAGGCCCTTGCCAACCTGTTCCCTGCTCGCTAACTATAAACTATCTGATTTATATTCATTAACCAGTACTAGACAGCAGCAGGCACGGCAAACTTCAGTGGGGGACATGCCTCCATCGACAGCCGACTACATTCAGTTAATTAAGGGGCTGTAATTGTTGTACAGGACAAGGGTCCCCAGGGCACAAGCTTTGTAAATAACTACCCTCTACTGCCCCCATCCCTCACCCCTCCCTCCCAACTCTCCTTCCCAGATCTTAAAAACCAGGTAAAGGAACTAAGGTTATACAGACTATGGGAAGTGTTAGTGAAGGCTTAGGGTGTGCTGAGAATGTATATGATACCTGACCTAAGGTGGGCTGGGGGGTGAGGGGGGAGTTGTCAGTGCAGAGAAACCTGGATTTTACTGCTCCCACTGACCAAAGCCAGGTAGGAGAGTCTGCCTCATGTGTACATTGGTGCATTCATGTGCTCATGCATGCACTTGTAACTTACACAGGCTAGGTGGCCCATGCTATCGGCTTCTCACCTGCTTGCATGTCCCTCCTCTGAGCTCAGCCAATTGAAAAAAGAGTCATCCCACCAACTCCAAAACTGGAAGGACTTGGCTTTTATACACCTCTGATAAAGGGTCGGGCATGGTGAGGCACACTTGTAACTCTAGCCTCTTAGGCCAGCCTGGGCAACTCATTGAGACCGTATCTCAAAATTTAGAATAAGAATGAAAAGGGGGTCTGAGGCTATAACTAACTCAGTGACCAAGGTCTTATCTAATGGATTCAAGGCCATGAGTTCAGCGGGGGGTGCGGGGGTGGGGATGCCTCTATCGACAGACCAACTTCATTCAGTTAATTAAGGGGCTGTAATTGTTGTCCAAGACAAGGGTCCCCAGAGCACAGGCTTTGTAAATAACTTCTCTCTACCACCCCCTCTACAGCATGGGGGGAGGCTATTGAAAAGAAGGAAGAGACAAAGGGAGGAAGTGGTTGTAATGAGCAAGGTTCATCCCCTTTGGAACTCTTGGACTACTGGGTAACTTCTGGTTCATTAGTGGAGGGGTAAGTCCTTCCATCTGAACTTAGAGGGGGACAAGGTGTGGTCTGGGAAGACTGATGAAGGATGTGTACCCATAGAAAACAGTGGCAAACAGATGTCATACACAAGGTAGTAAAGATCCCAAAGGAAAAAAAAAAGGAGCCACAGACATCTTACTGAGAGAGACAGATGGGGCTGAGGACCAGAGCGTTAACTCAAGGGATAATCCAACCTCAGGAGCAAGTGAATTTGACTGGAGCCTGAACCCATTTGTCCAAGTGCTTGCTTTTGTCAGGGACAGAATAACAGATAAGATTGCTGGTCAGGGTGGAGGCCAGGTATGGATGTAGTTCAGATGTCAGAGCACTTGTCTCAAATGTACAAGGCCTTGGGTTAGATCCCCCAGCACGAGAGAGAGAGAGAGAGAGAGAGAGAGAGAGAGAGAGAGAGAGAGAGAGAGAGAGAAAGAGAGTGTCATAGCTGCGCATACTGTGCATTCTTGACACATGCATATTCTCCAAGTATCTGTTGAGTGAATTTTACATTCAAACGCTCCCTGGGCATAAAATAAAGCAGCAAATGTGATAGAAAGGGTTTCTGGCCTCACAGGATTTACAGAAACCCAATTGCATGTGTGCATATATGTGCACACGGTACATGTCTATGCCCTGAGTCCACATGTGTGTGTCTACACCCTGAAAGCACACTCCTTCATTCTGTCCAGGGTGACGAGAGGCATGACTCCCTCTTGGAACTAGTAACTGGTACACTCCGACCCCTACCTCTTGCTATAGGAGCAGGGAACTTACGTGGGTTTTCTTATTGGCCTGAAAAGGGATCAGCTGCCCTCTGGATCCTGAATATTCACCCTAAGCCAAATCCTTCACCTCGATGGCAAGGCTGGGACCATCTGTGTGGCTCCTGCAGCTCACAGCCCACTGCACTCAGGTCGGCTACAACCCTCCAAGTGGCTTTTGAGGAGATGCTCCAGAAGTGGGTCTTTCACTGGAATCTATCTGATGGAGTCTAGCAAAGAGAGAAAATAAGTTTCCCTGTCTTTCCCCCAGCCTTCCACCCCCATTCCCACCTATCAGCCCTTATCTGAAAGAAAAATTAGAGCGTTATTAGGAGTTTCATTAGGGGTGAGCAGGTGGAGAATGAAATTACATCTCGGCTCCTTCTCAGCCCCTGTAAGTATTAAGTGGTTTGATCAATGGTGTTCACACAATTAATTCTGCCTGATTGCAGAGAGTGGCTTTATCGACAGTTAGGTTTCCCCAACTTTGTCTAGCATCTGAATGTGCCTTCAGGATGTGTGGAGTGGAGCTGGGGCTGGCGGTGAAGCCCTTTGCTGAATGCCACATTCAGCTCACACATCGTTTAGGAAATGAAGGTATCATGATGAGATTAAATGGATAGTTCCAGACTAGAGGAGGCAAGGCAGTCCACCTCCTACCTCCTGTTTATCCACGTGACCAGCATTCCCACAGAGCAGGACTAGCCTCCTTGGGAAACTCAGGCAGCATCCTCTCCACCCGGCCTCTCTTGTGTACTGTCCCAGGTAACTCCTGGTAGCTCCCTCAAATCCCAGCTGCTTTTGTTTAATTCACGAACTTTGAGTGGGTCTCTGAGGATGTGGAAGGCTGCTGGGCACAGTGCTTTGTGGAATACACTCTTTGTTTTAGAGTTAGCTAGCCTCAAACTCAAAGAAAATATTGAATTCCCCTGGAATTACATTCCCAGTTCCCCAACTTTTAATGTATTTAAGTAGTGGCGTTTTATGTTTTTTGTTTTTTTTTGGTTTGGTTTGGTTGGTTGATTTGTGTGTGTGTGTGTTTTGTTTTTGTAGACAAATGGTCTCAATCTCATTATATCAAAACTTTTTGTTGCTGTTTTGTTTTGAGGCAAGGTTTCTCTATTATGTAACATTGGCTGTCCTGGATCTCTCTAAGTAGACCAGGCTGGCCTTGAACCCCAGATAGCCACTTGCCTCTGACTCCCTAGTACTAAGGTTAAAGACACATGGCACTACCCCAGGTCAAGGCTTTTTTCTTAAAGACAAGGTCTCCTGTAGCCAAGGCCAGTCTTGAACCCCTGATCCTCCTGCCTCTCTCCCTCCATCTGCCAAGTGCAAGCTCGTGTTAAACACAACTGCTAAGAGGCAGTTTATATTTTGATTTTATGTGTGATTGAGATGAGCCCAGGGCCTGCCTTATGCTTGGAAGTGCTTTGCCAAGAGACCATATCCCCAGCTTGACCTTGAACTTCTGAGCCTCCTGCCTCCACCTCCAGTGTGCTAATTCTAGAATCAACCTATCTATATCTTGGGAGGTGGCAGGGAGGGGGTGTCTTGGGCTATGGATGCTAGGCAGGGATGTCAGAGCAGAGGAAGGGGACATTAGATAAAGCTGGAGAATAGGACAGAATGTCCCAGTTCTTTATTCTTTGAGCCTCACCAAGAGGCACAAACCACTGGAGAAGACCTCTAAGCTGGAGAAAATGGGTGTTTTTAGTCCCTTCAGCAGATGACAAAGCAGAACTTGGAAGTCCCACACCAGGAGGTGGTGGCACTTCTGACAGGAAGGACTCAAAAGAATTGACCTTCCTCATCCTTGAGGGGAGCCTGCCTCCCACATTGTACTCTGCTGCACTTTTCCTATCAGGGTCACGAGAGGCCCCCACCCCGACCCCTTCTCACCTTCATCTCTCAGGAATTCCTGGCACACCACTTGCCAGTTCACATGGATGGCAAACCTTACCTCCAAGCCCTGAAGTGCAGCAAAAACCCCCAGGAGGAAAAGGACTCTAGGCTTGCCACCCAAAATATGTCCTGAGAGGGGAGACCATTAGGTTGGGGTCTTGTTGACTCTGACTATACCTGGGCCAAGGAGGCTTCTCTTCATCTGAAAAGGGTGAAGGAAGATGGTTATTGAGCTGTGTAAACCTTTATTTCCAGACCCCAGGCCAGCCACCATAATAACCAATGAATAGTCTATGAGTTTCCTATGTTTATCTGGTAGACTATTATGTAGCCACCAACAATATAATAGTATTGGGTTATAATAATTATTAAAGGGGAAAATTGGGGTGAAAAACTATACAAATCCAGTTTAGTCTGTGTGTTTGTGTGTGTGCGCACACTCAGGTGTGTGTATTAGGCCTGTGTTGAGTAGTATCTGAAAACTACCTCCTTAGCATCTCATCGTGAGCCTGTGGGGAGAGTGTATTGTTGCTCTTTGTTTATGGGTGGGGCTCAGAGCACACAGGTAGTTCACTCTAGGCCACATAGCTGGTACGTGGGGAAGCCAGGATTCTGCGTGACCCTGCCACTCTGACACCTGAGCTTCTTACTGTTGCGTTAGTTGTTTTCATGCTTAATTTTTGCTGTACTAGGGATTGAACATAGGGATTCAGACTTCGAGACAAGCCCTCTATGACTTTATTTATTTATTTGGGGGTGAGATATGCACCCATGTATGTGTGAAAGTCGGAGAACAGCCGGTGGGAACACTGGCTTCCCTGATCTCTCCATCTATCATGTGGGTCCTGGGAATTGAACTCATACAGGTCCTTAGGCTTGGCAGCAAGTGCCTCTGCACACTGAGTTTCTCTCCCTGAGAACTGGGACTTGCCAGGTAGCCCAGGTTGCCCTGGATCTTTTATTTATTTATTTATTTATTTATTTATTCATTCATTCATTCATTCATTCATTCATTTATTTATAATACGGTCTTCCTAAGTTGCCCAAGCTGGCCTTGAACATGAGGTGTCCCCACCCTCAGCCTCCCGAGCAGCTGGCATTATAGGCATATGTTATCAGGCCCAGCTTATACATTGTCCTATAACAGCAACAAGAAGGACCCAGCAGAGACTCAGAAACATCAGAGCCCAGAGAAACGGTGGAAAAGTCACTGGCTTCCCTCTGCCTGTTTACTCAAGTGGAAAGGCGGAAAAATCATTTTAAGCAGGTGCCTTGCATTTAAGAAAAATGCATGGAATTACGTTTCTACAAAGCTAGAAGAGCTGAACCAAAGCACCATCAGGGCTTGAAATGAGATTTTATGTTTTCCTCATTCTGGGCACAGGGCCATCAATGGTGCCACGTGCCAGGCTGCTGAGGGCCACTTGTTTGTTAGGGACATCAGGGGCTGGTGGCTGTCTGCCTAGGCTGGCCCAGCCTAGCCCTGCCCTGGTGAGTGCCAGCTGCTTGTGGTCCCTCAGAGGGCTGAGACTCTGAAAGCCACCATGTGGGCATCTATCTAGCTCCTTGCAGATATGGCCCCTAGATGCTGGCCAGAGCAGCCCTAGGGGTTGTTAGGAGTGCACAGGGTCCTGCCCACCCAGTGAGCATGTGTGGAATCTAACCAAGGAAGGATAACTCCCTATGGCTTTCTTTCCCTGTGTTGGCCCCCAAGTATATAAAGTCACAGGGATCCTGAGAGCTAAGGCTTGCCATGTGTGGTGGGCCCGAGGAGCTGGGGTCGGGTGGGGGAGGAGGAAGCTCCAACTGATCCATGAGCAGCCTGGCAGCCACAGCCAGGGAAGGTGGGGGCGGGGAGTTTTGTCTGTCAGCAGATCTTTCTAGAAGGAGTGTCAAGGTGTCCCTAGCTCCCTCCCGTCCCGTGCAGAACCAAGTGTGAGAACGCTGTGTGCAGAATGCTAGGGCAGGTGGCCAAGGGCATTGGGTTTACCTTCCCTAGAGGAAGACGCCCCGTCGCTGCCCTGCCAGCCTCACGCTCAAAGGGCCAGAGTTGGGAGCTGTTTCTCGCCAGAACAGGTCCTCCCATCTTCCCACTTTAGGCTTGCCTCCCTCCTCTGCTGAGACATCTGCTTCTCCCAGCCCTTCTCCTGGCCACCTGGTCCTTAGGACAAGTCCCGGCACAGTCAGACACCAACTTCTGGCCCTTTGTGACTCCCAGCACATCATCTCTTTAAAGAGACACCTGCTCAGTTTTTTCCCCAGTCTAGCTGCCTGGAGAACAAACTCAGGCTGTGGGCATTGTGGTGGCCAAGAGCTAAGCCCACTTCTAGCTTTGGCTCATGAGAACTCGGTAGCATCTGGTGCTAAGCCCTGCCACACTTTCATCAGCCAGGGAGCTTGCAATAGACTGAGGCCTGGGGCCCAGCCTGGACCAGCTGAGGCAGAGCATCCCAGTGAGAACAGGAATGGAGAGGAGGCCTTAGTTCTTTTTTCTTTAAAACAAAACAAAACAGAACAGAACAGAACAAAAACAACAAGTTCTTCTGTAGTCTTGGCTGGCCTCAAACTCACTGTGTAGCCAACGATACACAGTGAGTTTTGATTCTCCTGTCTCTACCTCCTAATTGCTGGTGTTAAAGGCATGTGTTGCAATGCCTGGTTTATTTGGTGCTGAAGGTCAAACCCAGGGTTACATACAAGCTAAGAAGCACTCTACCAATGGGACCACCACCCAAGCCAAAGGTGTGTTTCTTTTCTTTTTCTTTCTTTCTTTCTTTCTTTCTTTCTTTCTTTCTTTCTTTTTTTTTTTTTTTTTGAGACAGGGTTTCTCTGTACAGCCTTGGCTGTCTTGGAACTCACTCTATAGACCAAGCTGGTCCAAACTCAGAGGTCCCCCTGCCTCTGCCTCCCAAGTGCTGGGATTAAAGGCATGCCCAGCTTAAGGCATTACTGTTGCTTAAATGCTGACTCACACCACAGACAAGGAGACAGTGAGACAGTCTCTTCACCTCACGTTGCTGACTTGGAGGTACAGTCTATTCAATAAATGATAACTACATAAAAGTTATCTATCATAACTGCACCCCATGAGAAGTCCTTGCTAGAGGCCTCCAGTGGACCGAGAGCATAGACTTGGCCATCCACAGGACCCTGGACATCAATAGATGCCTCCTCTCTTAGCTACTGCTGCTGGTTACAGGTGAGGTAACAAAGCCTAATTAGTGCAAAGAGCACTGCCTTTCAGAGGCTGTGTCACCTTGGGCAAGTTGCCCAATCTCCCTGATACTCAATTTCTTCACCTTTAGGTGAAGGGATGGTGATGCCTAAATCACAGGTTTGTGGGAGAATGTCTAATGCACATAGAAGAATGTTCAGTAGAATACTGCTCCATGGATGGGTGGGCAGATAGCATGACAAAGGAAGGAAGAAAGCTAAATGGTATAATGATGGATAGATGGAGCCGGGCGTGGTGGCACACGCCTTTAATCCCAGCACTCGGGAGGCAAAGGCAGGCGGATTTCTGAGTTCAAGGCCAGCCTGGTCTACAAAGTGAGTTCCAGGACAGCCAGGACTATATAGAGAAACCCTGACTCGGAAAACAAAAACAAAAAAACAAAAACAAAAACAAACAAACAAACAAAAAAGATGGATAGATGGATGGATGGATGGATGGATGGATGGATGGATGGACAGAAGTGGATGGACACTTGAGCTATTTCCAGGAAGGGATATGGGTTGCTCCACTTGGAAGTCTGAACACCTACAAACCAATCCTAAAAGAGGTTTGTTCATCTATGGTTCCAGGCCTGCAGGGAGGGGTGGAGGCAGGATGGCTTCTTCTCCTGTCAGAGTCTATCCACACAGGTGAAGCCCAGGCCCTCAGCCATGGTGTGACTAACTTGCCAGGAGAATAAGCATTTCATCCATCTTGCTGTTCCCCTGCAGTGACCCTGACCTCACAGAGGGAGGGGCTGGGACACTCATCTTCCCTCTCTCTCACCATGGTACCTGTGGGGTCATGGAGGTGCTGGCATGGCTGGGATGAGTCTGTCCAGCAGTGAAAGTGAACGGGGTGAGAGGAAGTTTCTACATGGCTCCTGCAGGCTTCAGTGGGTTTCCTCTCTCACCTGCCCAAGCCATTTCCTGGCTCCTAGCCCTCTCTACATGTTCAGCCACAGGTTTCCTCTTTCATTAAAGCTGTACTTCCTGGGGGTCCTTCCCTGTCCTTTCCACCCATCTAAGTCACCCTAGCATCAGCACAGACTCCCCTCACTCCATTGTCCCCTGCCATAGGTGAGATTGAGCAGGATGGCTCCAGCTGGCTCTGCCATCCCTGTTCTGACATGACAAGACTCCCACTGAGACAGACTCCAAGCCCACAGTCTGGGAGTGGGGGGTGACAGGGAACGTCCCTTGGGCTTTGAGTTGCCATCCTGGGGCAGGAGGGGTCCTGGCTAGCTTTTCTTCCCCGAGCAGGTACAAAAGAAGCCGCATGAACACAGTCTGCCTTTGAACCCTGCACTCCTGGGTCAGTGCCAAACATAGCCCCTATCCCGCCCCCAGGCAGCCTCTGGAAAACTGGGGCACCACTTGAGATCAAAGGGTCCTAGCCCCTCCTCTCATAAAATCTTTCTAGCCCCCAAGTTGCAGTGACTCTCAGACCCAGGCCTCAGTACCAAGGGTCCTCAGCAGGGTGGATGCAAGCCAAGACCTCAGAAAAAAAGCATTATGCAGGCTCCTAAATCTGCATTGGTTTCTGTTAATCACCAGCTATGCTCTCCCATGCAGATGCCTCTCTTCTTCACAGGCATTACTGTATCCAGACTCCCATTTTATAGGCGATGAAACTGAGACTTAAAGAAATAAAATAAAACTGGAGAATACAAAGCCTTCTGGTCCCTAATCAAGGATAAGAGGTCATTTCTAAAAGCTGGACCTGATGGTACAGCTCTGGAATCTAAAGTATTTGGGGGAGCTGAGGCAGGAGAATAGGAGGTTTGAGGCTAACCTGGGCTAAAGAGAGAATTCAATGCTAATTTGAGCACCTAGTAGGGATTTGGATATACTCAGTGGTGGAGCATTTGCCTAGCATATAGGAGACCCTAGGTTCTAACCCCAATAACACACACACACACACACATACACACACACACACACACACAGACAGAGTGAATATGTTTTGCTACGTTGCAAGAGACTTCCCTTTTCTTCTTTCAAGTGCCCCAATGACCTTAGGCCCCTCTCCTCCCTCCTCTATGCACCTCCTGCAGGATGAACAGGCAACCAGGGATCTCTCAGAACCCAGCTTTGTAAAGACTGGAGAGCTGGTGGCATGGAACCACACTGAATTCCCTCATATGATGGAGGTAGGAGAGCACCGGGGCAGGACAAACTCAGCTCCTCCCCTCCCCCACTCCTCCCCTCCCCACTCCTCTGCCTCTCCCCTGACCCCTCATAGGCCCTCTGCTTCCTCTCTTCCTCCCACCACCTCACCTCATCTCCTGGCCGCTTACCTCGCTCCAAACTACCTGATCAAAGGCAAGAATTTGGGAGCCTGTAATGAGCTCCTTCTCCTCGGCTCCCTCTCCACCCGGTCCTCTGCCCCTTCCTGCCAGGCCATAAATAACTCTTTCCCCAGGGGGAGCCAGGATGGATGGGAGATGAAGGCCCTGCATCAGTTCCCTGAGGTTACAGGGCAAGCTAGAAGGTCCAGAGAGAGGGTTAGAGTGGAGCTGGGGCAAAGGCATTCCTTAGACCGCCGCACCCCTAAACAGTGACGAGATTTTGCTTTCTCCCTCAGCGTAAGTGTCTGGGAAGAGCAACAGATAAACCAGAACTCATGCAAATCAGCACTGTTCGCTAGAATTTTCTGTATGTTGAGCATGCTCTCTGAGCCATCCAAAGTGGCGCCAGGAACCATGGCTGACAAGGTCCTGCACAAAGGTCATCGTGATCGCGATCACCGAGATAAACTTTTGGTCCCCGGTTTAGTCCATGCATACGAGCATCTATATAGCCACACGTGGTCAGTAAGCTGCCCTGCTGCTCAGTCCAGAGCTCTCAGCTAAAGTGGGACAGCTTCTTCCTAATTTTTCCATGCTCAAATTTCAAGTCAAGTTCCCTCAAACTGAGCTTTCTGTACCCAGAATCCCAGTTTTCCTCTGGCCTTGATTTTATTTAAGGGATTCCCTAGAGCATGGATCTGACCATTGTGTAAACTCACCCCACTGAATGAGTGCTTGCTTGAATCTGTAAGTAACAAATCCCAGGAAGAGAATTCCATGGGTTGTGGAGGTAGGTTGCCTCTGGTATGAGTCTGGAAGGCTAAGCAAGGGAGACTCTCTTGGAGGGACACTGAGCAATTAGTGAAGGACACCCCAGGCAGTGTGAACAGCACAGGCAGACACTCAGAGGAACCAAATCTAGGGTGACAAATGCATACAGGCACAGGATACCCCAAGCCTGTGAGCACCCATCTCTTTCTCTGTGTATGTCATGCTCTGACTATTGTGTAGCTTTCACTAGGGGTGCCATGTCCCCATTTGCTGGAGGGGGAGGCCCATCTGAAGTAATGGGAAGAAAGCAAGGAAGACGGCCAAAGGCCCCTGAGTCAGGAGAACTGAACAGTGGTTGACAGCCCCAGGTTTTCCCATCAGCAACCTCTCTGACGAAGACACCTATAGGACTGAACAGATACTGAGGCCATTTATTACCCAAAGCCAAAGAAACTTAGTGTCCCAAAGTCCCCATCCAAAGATGTGTCCAAGGCCTTCCCTCACAGCCCTCTGCCGCTGGTGAGGAAGAAGGTGTCTCCTCTGTGTTCACATTAAGCATTTAGGAACTAGGAAGCCAGAAGATACAAACAGCTGCAGATTAATATCTTGAAGAAAAAAATTTGGGGGTGCTAGCAAGATGGTTTAGAAAGGCACTTGTCGCTAAGCCTAACAATGGAACTTAAAAAAAGTTGTCCTCTGACCTCCATGTGTGTCCTTGGCATGTGCACACCCACACACATATACTGTAATAATAAATGCAATAACAGTTTTTTTTAAGTGAGCAGTAGTGGTTGCACACCTTTAATCCCAGCACTTGTGAGACAGAGGCAGGCAGATTTCTGAGTTTGAGGCCAGCCTGGTCTACAGAGTAAGTTCCAGGATAGCCAGGTATACAGAGAGAAACCCTGTCTCAAAAAAAACAAACAAAAGAAAAAAAAGAAAAAGAACGAAAGAAAGAAAGAAAGAAAGAAAGAAAGAAAGAAAGAAAGAAAGGAAGGAAGGAAGGAAGGAAGGAAGGAAGGAAGGAAGGAAGAAAGAAGGAAAGAGAAAAAGAAAAGGAAAAAGAAAAAATCATCAGTCCTACTAGAAATCAAGATAACAATTTAGACAAGAAGAGACCTCACTGCACATATATTAGATTGGCAGAAATTAAAATTCTGGAAATAGCCATATATCGAGGGGCGAGCAGAACAACCTAACAGTATTAAGAAAGTTATC
Source organism: Mus musculus (assembly GCF_000001635.26). Taxonomy (NCBI): domain Eukaryota; kingdom Metazoa; phylum Chordata; class Mammalia; order Rodentia; family Muridae; genus Mus; species Mus musculus. The sequence goes on along the minus strand of NC_000077.6, from coordinate 84,622,267 downwards.
ACTCACAGGCAGGGAGAACATAAACTCAATTGATGACTGTTTGTTTGTTGGTTTATTATTTTCCTCTACCTGGGGCTGGCTCTCAGCTCCCATGCATGATAAGTAAGTACTCTACTATTGAGGACCACCCCTGGACCTTCTTTGGTTGGTTGGTTGGTTCGTCTTAAAATTTTGAGGCAGGATCTCACTAAATTAGCCAGGTTGCCTTGAACTCATTCTGTAGCCCAGGCAAGCTTTCAAGTTCTTCCGACGTCAGCTTCCTGAGTGTCAGGGACAACAGGCCTATGCCACCAAACCCAGCTCAATGCTGGTTTTTTTTGAAGGGACCATTTTCCAATATCTCATACAACTGCTGACATTACTGTTGTGGTAGACATTTTCTCTAGACCTGGCCATGGAATGTGCTTGGGCTAATGTGTTATTGGCAAGAATGAAGTCAGAGAGAGATTTGGTTTTTGGTTGGTTTGTTTGCTTGCTAGCTTACTTGTTTATGTATTTATGTGTGTGTCTATGAGTGTGTATGGTACATCTGAGTGTGCAGGCAAGTGGGGGGGGGCAGGGGTCAATGATGACCATCTCCCTTCATTGCTCTCCACATTAGCTTTTCAGATAGATCTCTCACTGAATCTGGCTACCAAGCTCTAGGGACCTGTCTATCTTCACCCTCCTGTTAACAAGGATTTTGTTTCTCATACAGGGTGCTGCTTTGTAGCCTGGGCTAGCCTAAAACTTTTTTGTTTGCTTACTTTTCTAAGGACAGGGTTTTACATAGCCCAGGCTAGCCTCATGAATTTGGGGCTACTGAATTGTAGGTAGCTGAGGATGGCTTTGAACTCCCAATCCTCCTGCCTCCGCTCCTGAGTGCTGGGATTCTTAGATGTGTGCCATCATGCTTAGTGCAAAGAAAGAGGTTTAATAACCCCTTGCATAGAGTGACTTGTGCCCTGGAGAACACGCCATCTCTTAGAGCCATGAGGAAAGCCTGATCCAGCTCTGTGAGGAGGTTGTGGCGTGGAAACTGAAGAGAGTTCTGACCCAGTCACGCAAGCTGCTACCGTTGTGCCTTTCAGGCTTGTAGCAAAGCCGTAAGCTGCCCTCACTGTGCCCTGCTAGGTTTTTTGTTTGTTTGTTTTTGTTTTTCTGAAATCATTTCATGTGCGTGCTTGTGCTTATGTGTGCACGAGTGTGTATGTGTGCGCTCACTATCTGTGCTCATGCAGGTGGAGGCCATTTCAATCCCTTCCTGTCTTATTTTCAGAGGCAGAGTCAGTCTCTCACTGAATCTGAACCTCGATGGTCTGACTATACCCACTGGTCATCAGCTCCAGGATGCTCTTGTCTCTGCATCCCTGCAGGGCTCTGGGGTCACAGGCACATGATCACTGCTGCACTTGACTTTCTAACTTGGCTTCTGGGGACCCCAACTCACAGCTGCATGCTTGTATGACAAGCACTTTACCAGCTGAGCCATCTTCCCCAGCCGGCCCGCTTCCATTTTGTTTTTTGGGCTTGGTTTGGGGTGGGTTTTGTTGTTGTTGTTTCAAGACAAGGTTTCCCGGTGTAGCCCTGGCTGTCTGGGAACTTATTCTGCAGACCAGGCTGGCTTCAAAATCAAAGCAATCTGCCTGCCTCTGCCTCCCAAGTGCTCGGATTAAAGGTGTGTGGCACAATCACCCAGCCCCTTCTCTATCTTTTTAAAGACTTATTTATTTTTATTTTGTATGTATAGGGTGTTTTGCTTGCATGTACATCTGTGCACCATGTACTTGCCTGGTGCCTCTGGAGGCCAGAAGAGGGTGTTAGATCCCCGTGGAACTGGAGTTACAGACGATTGTTACCTGCCATGTGGGTCCTGGGAATTGAACCTGGGCCCTCACGGAGAGCAGCCTGTGCTCTTAACCATGGAGCGATCTCTCTGGCCCTGAATTTCTAACCCACAGAATTGTGAACAAACGGAAAGAATGTTGCTTTAAGCTGCGAGTTTTGGGGGGTGGTTTATGACATTACAATAGATAACAGATAGGCCTGTCAGCCAGCAATTCCATTCCAAGTTATATGCCCCGAAGAAACCCTCGTATATGTGTGCAAGGAGAAATATACAGGGTGCTCGTAACAGTGAAGGATAAATAGAGGTGTATTTCTCCATTTGATGCATGTGGCACAGAACTCACTCAACAACATGGTGAGTCCCAAAAACGTATTGATCAGGTGAAGGAGTTTACATACAGGATGCCATTGAAATGCTACTTACCTGCAAGCCCATAGAACACAGAAATCATGTATGTATAATTTGAAGTTTTCATAGGAAGCCGGGAGAGTGGTTACCCACAAGAAGGAACAAGGAGGGTGCATCTCTAGAGGAACAGAGTTTCATTGTGCCTTGAATGTTGTTTCACTTCCTTAAAATATATGTATCTGAAGCAAATATGGCAAAATGTTCAGATTCAACAAAGCCAAGCGGAAGACGTAGGGGTATTCATTATATTGTGGTTTATAGTCTCTCTATGTGTGAAATATTTCATAATAAAAAATCTAATTTAGAAAAATAAGAATGGGATAGGAGGCTATGAATGGCAAAGGGTAATTTAAGACGAGATAGATACAGAGAGAAGATTCTGGCCCTCTGGGACTGAGTCCTGGCGCCGCCCCCCCCGCCCCCCCCCCCCCCCCCCCCGTCCCATGCTGGCTGAAGTCCACACAAGCCCCTAAAACCCTCTCTCTTGCCTCATCAAAGAGGCTCCTGGCAACTCAGGGGGAGGCGGGCAGACTTTGTATCATGAGGTTGCTTCAGCCTGTTGGTGAGTGGACAAAGAAGTGGGTCATGATGGCAAACATCTGATTTGCAGAGCTCAGAAGACAGAGGCAGAAGAATCCACAGGTCTGAGGTGAGAGCCACCTTGCCTGGTTTAAAACTGTTGGGTTCTGTTGTGTGGTTTAGATTTTTCTAAGCTAGGGCCTTATGACATAGCCTATAGCTTTAAGTTTCCAATCTTTCTGCCTCTAAATGCTGGTATTGTGGGTGTACAGCAATACACCCTGATTCCAGAGTCATTTGCTTGAGGAACTGTGTGTCACCCAAGAGCGGCACAGTGACACCATATGCTGAAGGAAAGAACACCGCTGTGTCTGTGAGGCTAGAGAGGGCTTCACAGAGAAGAGTTCCATGATTTCCAATGGGCAGAATCCAGTGTGGGAGGGGCTGGAGATGTGGATGGGAGGTGGGCAGAACAGAACAGAACAGTGTGTGCCTACAAACACCACTGGTCATATTAACTCCCATTTACTTAGTACCCAGGGTTCTTGAGTTCTGAGGTTATCCTCAGCTACATAGTGAGCTCAAGGCCAGCCTAGGTTATATCAGACCCTATCTCAAAATCAACCATCAAAGGGACTGGAGTGGTTAAGAGCATGTACTGCTCCTGCAGGGGACCCAAGTTTGGTTCCTAGGATCCACAAGAGATAGCTCACAACTACCAGTGACTCCAGCTCCAGGAGAATCCAATGCCCTCTTCTGGCCACTCCAGTTACTGCACACACGTGTACAAGCCCACACAGAAACAAACATATACACAATGAAAAGAAGGCTAGGCGTAGGGACGCACACCTTTAATACCAGCACTTGGGAGGTAAAGGCAGGTGAGTCTTAGAGCAGCCTGATCTACAAAGCAATTTCCAGGACAGCCCAGAATACACAGGGAAAGCCAATCATACAAACACTTAAAATAAAACACTCAACAAATCAAATATTGTTTTATTTGCCTCTTGCAAATGTATAAGGAGAAAATTACTGGTACAATTTTTTAGAGAAGGAAAATGAGTTCAGAGAGAACTTGCCTAAGTTCTTAACCTGGCTCTGAATCCAGTGTCTTCTTTCTCTGTCACACGGCCTTTGGTACTGGCTGGTGGAGTACAGTTTTACCTTTGTTACCAAAAGTAACCATGGCTCTTGCCCTCCTAGACTTGCCTTCTAGCTGGATACATGCTGTAAAGACATAAACAAGGAGCCTTCCAGCTTCCATCTGTGCCCCAGAGCTGACCCTATGCCACATCGCTCCATACCCAAATCCCACAGATAACCAGATGGCGAATGACACCTTCAAGAACATAAATAACCAAAACAAAGGCTACTTGGCATCATCAGAACCCAGTTCTCCCACCACAGTGAGCTCTGGATACCCCAACACACTGGAAAAGCAAGACTCTGATTTAAAATCACATCTCATGATAATGATAGAGGACTTTAAAAGGGACATAAATAACTCCCTTAAAGAAATACAGGAAAACACAACCAAACAGGTGAAGGAATTGAACAAAACCATCCAGGATCTAAAAATGTAAATAGAAACAATAAAGAAATCACAAAGGGAGACAACCCTGGAGATAGAAAATCTAGGAAAGAGATCAGGAGTCATAGACACAAGCATCACTAACAGAATACAAGAGATAGAAGAGAGAATCTCAGGTGCAGAAAATATCATAGAAAACATTGACATAACAGTCAAAGAAAATGCAAAAAGCTCCTAACACAAAACATTCAGGAAATCCAAGACACAATGAGAAGACCAAACCTAAGGATAATAGGCATAGAAGAGAGTGAAGATTCCCAACTTAAAGGGCCAGTAAATATCTTCAACAATATTATAGAGGAAACTTCTCTAACCTAAAGAAAGAGATGCCATGAGCATACAAGAAGCCTACAGAACTCCAAATAGACTGGACCAAAAAAGAAATTCCTCCCATTACATAATAGTCAAAACACCAAATGCACAAAACAAAGAAAGACTATTAAAAGCAGTAAGGGAAAAAGGTTAAGTAACATATAAAGGCAGACCTATCAGAATTACATCAGACTTCTCAATAGAGACTATGAAAATTAGAAGATCCTGAGCAGATCTCATACAGACCCTAAGAGAACACAAATGCCAGCCCAGGCTACTATACCCAGCAAAACTCTCAATTACCATGGATGGAGAAGACAAGGTATTTCATGCTAAAACCAAATTTACACAATATCTCTCCACAAATCCAGCCCTACAAAGGATAATAGATGGAACACTCCAACACGAGGAGGGAAACTACACACTAGAAAAAGCAAGAAAGTAATCTTCTTTCAGCAAACCCAAAAGAAGATAGTCACACAAGCATAATTCCACCTCTAAATAGTCACATAAACATAATTCCACCTCTAATAAGAAAAATAACAGGAAGTAACAATCACTATTCCTTAATATCTCTTAACACCAATGGACTCAATTCCCCAATAAAAAGACATAGACTAACAGACTGGATGTGTAAACAGGACTCAGCATTTTGCTACATACAGGATCTTTACCAATCCTACATCCAATAGAGGGCTAATATCCAATATATACAAAGAACTCAACAAGTTGGACTACAGAGAATCAAATAACCCTATCAAAAATGGGGAGCAGAGGTACAGAGAGATGGCTCAGCGGTTAAGAGCTCTTCTGAAGGTCCTGAGTTCAATTCCCAGCAACCATATGGTGGCTCACAACCATCTGTAATGAGATCTGACTCCCTCTTCTGAAGTGTCTAAAGACAGCTATAGTGTACTCACATATAATAAATAAATAAATATTTTTTAAAAATGGGGAACAGAGTTAAACAGAGAATTCTCAACTGGGGAAACTCGAATGGCTGAGAAGCACCTAAAGAAATGTTCAACATCCTTAGTCATCAGGGAAATGTAAATCAAAACAACCCCAAGATTCCACCTCACACCAGTCAGCATAGCTAAGATCAAAAACTCAGGTGACAGCAGATGTTGGTGAGGATGTGGAAAAAGAGGAACACTCCTCCATTGTTGGTGGGATTGCAAGCTGGTACAACCACTCTGGAAATTAGTCTGGCAGTTACTCAGAAAATTGGACATAGTACTACCTAAGGACCCAGATATACCACTCCTGGGCATATACCTAGAAGATGCTCCAACATGTAATATAGACACATGCTCCACTCCGTTCACAGCAGCCATATTTATAACAGCCAGATTCTGGAAACAACCCAGATGTCCCTTAACAGAGGAATGGATACAGAAAATGTGGTACATTTACACAATGAAGTACTACTCAGCTATTAAAAACAATGACCATGAAATTCACAGGCAAATGGATGGATCTAGAAAATATCCTAAGTGAGGTAACTCAATCACAAAAGATCACACACACATGGTATGTACTCTGATAAGTTGATATTAGCCAAAGAGCTGGGAATACCCACGATACAATTCATGAACCACATGAAGCTCAAGAGGAAAGAAGACCAAAGAGTGGATGCTTCAGTCCTACGTAGAAGGAGGAACAATATAATCAAGGGAAGTAGAGGGTGGGAGGGACTTGGGAGGAAGAAAGGAGGGCAAGGGGAAAAAGAGGGGCAGAATCAGATATGGGAGGAGATGTACAGAGGGTAAGGAAATTGAACAAAGGTTTGTAGCAATGGGAGTTGGGGGACTGGAGATAGCAACCAGAAAGTCCCAGATGCCAAGAAAGCAAGAGACTTCCAGGACCCCACAGGGATGACATTAGCTGAAATATCCCACAAAGGGGAGGGAGAACCTGTGGAGACCATATCCAGAGGTTAGACATGGTTGAGGGATGGGGCTCACCCATTTCCAAAATTTTAACCCAGAATTACTCCTATCTAAAGGAAATACAGGGACAAAGAGTGGAGCAGAGTCTGAAGGAAAGGCCATCCCAAGCCTCACTTGGGAATCCTTCCCACATGCAGACACCAAGCCCAGACACTATTGCTGATACTAAGAAGTGCTTGCTGACAGGAACCTGGTACAGCTCCCTCCTGAGAGGCTCTGCCAAATCCTGACCAATACAGAGGCAGATGCTTGCAGCCAACCATCAGACTGAGCACAGGGACCCCAGTGGAGGGAAAGGACTGAAGGAGCTGAAGGGGCCTTATCTGGCATCGATGGGAGGGGAGGCCCTTGGTCCTGTGAAGGCGTGATACCCCAGTGTAGAGGAATGAATGCTAGGGTGGTGAGGTGGGAGGGGGTGGGTGGGAGGGGGAGCACCCTCATAGAAGCAGGGTAAGGAGGAAAGGGATGGGGGCTCTCAGAGGGAAAAACAGGACTGGGGATAACATTTGAAAGGAGGAGGGAAGGGAAAGAGAGTAAGAAAGGGATGTATACGCCTGGAAACAGCTGTAACCAAGCTCAGACTAAGGAAGCCAGGGCATGGAAAGTGGACGTTTTCAATGTGATCAATGAAGACTTTCCTAGCTTGTGCTTAAATTATAGCATTTGTACATCCTGTAACGATAAGGAAGGGGAACCATGAAAAAAGGAGCTGAAAGGCACCACAAAAAGAAAGAAAGAGAGAGAGAGAGAGAGAGAGAGAGAGAGAGAGAGAGAGAAAGAAAGAAAGAAAGAAAGAAAGAAAGAAAGAAAGAAAGAAAGAAAGAAAGAAAGAAAGAAAGAAAGAAAAATAGATCTAAACAAGGAGGGCCAGCAGGATGGCTTAGTGAGTAAATGTGTGTCTGTGCCTGGCTACTTTTCTCTTGCTGTCATAGCACTCCATAACCAAGGCAACTATAGAAGAAAGAGTTTATTGACAGTTACAGAACCAGAGGGTGAGTCCAGAACCATCATGGTGGAGAGGGGAAGGGAGCCTGGCAGGAGACAGGCATGGCATTGGAGCTTATATCCTGAGACAACCACGAGGGAGAGAACAAGTTAACCAGGAATGCTGTGGACGTTTGAAACCTCAAAGCCCATTCCCAGTGACATAACTCCTCCAAAAAATCCTTCCCAAACAGTCCCACCAACTGGGGTCCAAGCATTCAAACATACGAGCTTATGGGGGGCATTGCTCATTCAAACCGCCACAAGGTACTTGCCACCATGCCTGAAGACCTGAGGCCAATCGCTGGTACTCAAATTGAAAGGAAAAGCTGATGGTTTCCACAGCCTATCCGTTGACTTCCATGTGCACAACGTGATGGGCATGCATACAAGCACACAATAAACAAACAAACAAATGATTATGGTTATCTCAAGTCATGACAAGCCATGACTAGGAAGATTATAAAAGCAGGCCATGTGGCCGAGGAACTTCCATTCTTCAGCAATAGGACATAGCAGACACTCTGCCAAAGACCCCATGAACCACTTAGAAAGACAGGGGAAAATAGACAAACATCCCATTATGGGCACAGCTAAGTGGGAAAACATTGCAAATATATATATATATATATATATATATATATATATATATATATATATTGTCCTAGGATCAAAACCACAGAAAAGGAGCCAGAAGTATGACTCAGGTATGCACCTAGCTTTGATGCCCAGCACCAAAACAAACAAGAACAAGAGCCCAGAAGTCTTCACAACCAGTCTCAGCACCATTACTCTGAGTTGTAAAGGCCTTGGGGGGGAGCAATAGGAAAAATGAGAAGATGGCCAGACAAACAGACACATGCATGTGCCAGACACACCCACGCATACATGCACCACAAAACCAGGGTCCTTGAGAGTTACCGCCTCTGTGAGAGGGAACAGAAAGAATGTACTTACATAAAGGAGACCAGCAGAGAATTGGGCCTCTCCTGTCTTCATTTGGGCTCCAAGAGAAAATGAAAAGGCCTTTAAGCCTCTTCGTGTGAAAACTAGAACCCCAGGGCTTCCTCATCTGAGGCCGATCATCCATTCCACAAGACTAGACAATGTGAAGCCATCCACAATCGTGGACTTGAGCCAGTACCAGCCTTACAGATGAGCCCAACACAGCCTCTGCTAACTGGAGGCACACATCCAATCCAGCCCTCCCAGATCTTTATTGATAAAGCCCTTCAACCATGGGTCCAAATTCTAAAACTGCAGGGCATGCCAGGAAACAAGCCACCAGCAAGGTCTGCAAAACCAAGCGCCCCAGACTGAGATCAAACAGAGCAAAGCAAATGTGTCTGCTTAGCATGCTTAGAGAGGAAATTCTTGTGATTGGAGGTGACTGTGCTTGTCACTGGATGGTCACCACCGGAAGAGCTTTCTAGGAAAAGGCTTTTGAGCAAGACTTGAATGTAGAAAGAGAACTGGTCCTGTAAAATAGAGGGAAGGTGTTTGGCAGACAGACAGCGGAAACGGCAGTGCATGAGCCTGGGGCAGGAAGAGCTTATCTGGAGCCACAGAAGGAGAAATGGTTTTTAAGACTCAGCGAGTACAATGTGGGCCACAGAGAGATGGGAAAGGGGGTTCTGTGGAACCCGTGATGTCTGGCTTTTATTCTAAGTGTTAGGGGAAGCCTGCATGGATTTCAGAAAGAGCAGAATAAAGCCTGATTTGCATGTGTTTTCCTGTGTATGTAGTTTCTTGTTTTTGTTGTTGTGGTGCTGTTTTGTTTTGCTTTTTGTTTCTTTTTGTTGTTGTTGTTTTTGTTTGTTTGTTTTTGTTTTTCAAGACAGGGTTTCTCTGAAGCCCTGGCTGTCCTGGAACTCACTTTGTAGACCAGGCTGGCCTCGAACTCAGAAATCTGCCTGCCTCTGCCTACCAAGTGCTGGGATTAAAGGTGTGGGCCACCACGCCAGGCTGTCTTTTGTTTCTTGTTTTGTTTTGTTTTGTTTTGTTTTGTTTTGTTTTGTTTTGTTTTTTGAGACAAGGTCTCTTTTTTGAAACAAGGTCTCTTGTAGTCTACATTGGCCCAGAACTTCCTGTGTAACCGGGATGTCTTTCAACTGCTGATTCTCTTGACTCCACCTCCTGAAAGTTGAGATTTCTGGCTTGTATCTTCATTCCCAGTTACATGCAATGTTAAGGATCCAACCCGAGGTTTTCTGTGTATTAGGCAAACACTCTATGGTGAGCTGTAGTCCCAGGCCCTAGTCTGCATGTGCAAAGGATCCCTTTTGTTCAATGATTAAGTAAGTAATCTGCGCTTGCAGATTACCAGGGTTTGATTCCCAGCACCCACATGGTGGTTCACAATTCATAACTCCAGTTCAAGGGACCCAACACTCTCTTCTGGTTTTTGAAGGCACCAAACACACAAATAGTGCACATCCGTAGATACAGGCAAACACTCAGATACAGAAATTACAATAAATCACAAGGTGTCCCAGCGCTCAGGAGGATCTCTCAGTTTAAGTCCAGCCTGGTCTACAGAGTTAGTTCCAGGGCATCCAGAACTACACAGAGAAACTCTGCTTTGAAAACCCAACATTAATCAATCAATCGTTTTTTGGTTTTTGTTTTTGTTTTTTTAAAAAAGACCTAGCCAAGTAACACATCTTTAATCCTAGCACTCAGGAGGCAGAGGCAGATAAGTTGGAGGCTAGCTTGGGCTACAGAATGAGGAAGGAAGCAGTGAAGGAAGCAAACTGCTCTCTCATCTACCAGGACAGTTCCCATCTCTACCTGCACCTCCTAGTGTATATCCTGTGGAAAGTCAAGGAAGGAGACAGTCTTGAAAAGATTTGGGGGAGAAGGGTTGGATATTTCTCACCAAGAGCCTCAGCTGCAAGGGGATCGCTCCTACAGTCCGCGAAGGAGGGACAAGAAGAGAAAGTAGCTTTGGAGAACAGCCAAGGCCTTTGATCTGTTTCAGGCCCAGTGAAGCCACCAGGTGTCTCTCCTCACAGGCCTCACAGGAAGTGTGTGGCCAAGCCCGAATTGGAAGTCTTCAACTCCAATGCTTGTGAGAGGAACATCTGAGTGCAGCCTTCCTCCCTCCCCTTTGAAATTGGCCTCACCCTACCCCACTGGGCCCAGCTACACTCAACTTACCACTAGGAGTCTCAGAACAAAAATGGGGATAAGCCAAGGACCAGCTAGAACAGGGGACTTTAATCCATCAGTGTCCCAGTCTGAGCACCCCAACATCTCCACAAGTTTCCTGGGTAGAGTCCCCTGGAATGGGGTGCCTGGAAGGAACTTTATAAAATTCTCCACAACCAGCCAAGCGGAACCCATTTCCCCTCACAATGCAATTAACAGCACCAACATTTACAAAATATGATTACAAGCACTTTGGTTAAGTAGAGGAAAGTATATTAGATAGCAGTGAGGGGTTGATCTTAATGTGCATTTTTTCGAGAGACTTGCATTTTCTTTGTGCAAATAAAGAGGCCCTAAATTCTCCATAGGCACTAAAATCAATGCACTGGAACCATGATAACAAACACAGGCTCTACTTTTTGCTACATCCCCCAATTAATTAAGCCTTTCACGGGCATGTAATTAGGAACATTAGCAAGTCATAAAATTGCCGTGAGTCTTTAAATTATGTGCTGGCCCTCAGCAATTTGTTTTTAATTCCTTCTGAAGACAATGGTACTGCGGGGCCCAATAGATCTTCATAGCAGCCCACTGTGCTTGGCTTTATGGTGCCCGCCTGCCTGCCAGGCCTCCTGCCAGCCTGGTGCCCACTGCAGCTCCCGGGACTCAGGAGGTGCCACAGCTCTGGCTCCTCCCTTCTGCCTTCTCTTCTCTCCCTCCCCCTTCTCTCCTTCCTCTTCCTCCTGCTTTTCCTCTTTCTCCTTTCTCTTCTGCTCACTTCATTCCCTGATCCACTCTCTTCTCTTTACTCTCCGTTTCTTCAGCTTCTCCCTGCTTTAGTCCCTGGCCTGCACTCATTCTCCTCACCCTTCTCTCCTTCCTCCAGGTCTCGAGCTCTTTCCTCTTCCCACACCCCGACAGGTCACACACTGTAGCCCTGGCTGACCTCCAACTCAAAGCAATCCTCCTGCCTCCGTCTCTAGGTGCTGGTACTACAGATGCGCACCTCATCCTCGGCTTTGTATTTACTTTCTTCTTTTATTTCTCTCTTCGCCTCCTCCTTCCTGTCTCTTCTCTTTATTCCTTTCTTCTCCTTTCTTTTCCTCTTTACTTTTCCCTTTCTCCTTCTCTATCACCCCTGCTGTTTCTCCTCCCTCTCCTCTTCCTCCTCCTCCTCCTGTCTTCTTCTTTCTCCCTATATCTGTTTTTTCCCCTGCTCTGCTTTTCTCCTCCCCATCCCTAGGTTCTTCTTCCTTGCCCTTCCCCCCTTCCCATGACCCCTTAGGACTGAGCTAGGCGCACACCACTACCCCTCCTCCACCTTTCCACTGGCCCCAGCTCCTGGTCCCTCCATTCCCCATCCATCCACCTTGTGAAGGGCCATGGAGGCCATCTATCCTGACCTCTTTGATTTGTGGCATCAGTTATACTCACTGGGTGCCAGGCCCTGACCCAGTTCCCTAGAGGTGTCAGAGGGAATGAGGGGCAGGGGTTACGACCCTACCCTACTCCCACTCCCCAGTCTCTTCTATAGGAAGGATAGTGGGGCAAAGCAAAAGGCTGTTGCGTTTGCCTAGCTGGCCAAAGGTCCTGAAGGGATTTGGGATGACCTTGTACTCATCTGCCAGGACCCCCAGGAACCCAAGAGAGTTATCAGACCCTGCTCTATACCCAACACCACCCCAGTTGTTGTCCTTATAAGCCTCAAAACTTAGGAGAATTAGGTCTTTGAGTTCAGCCCTCTGTACCCAGTCCTCCTCCTACATATTCAAAGCCTTTCCTCCCAGCCAGAAGTAATTTAACAATCTTTATTTTATTTGTTTGTGTGTTTAGAATAAGTTTTTAACTTCTCATTTTGGCCTGCAAGGCCCTCGGTGACCCGGCCCCAGCTATTTTGCCTGTTCCCAACTCATTCCACATCCCTGAGTTTCTCCTCTTTGCTTTGTCATATTAAGCATATGCTGTCCCCTTCATCTAAGATGCTTTTCCACTCGCCGCTCTTCCTCAGGAGACTTTACTGAATTTTAAAGTCTCAGGTCCAACATAATAGTCCCTGGTCAATCCTGACTTGTGCTACTCACAGTACTAGGCATGAATGACTTCCAGGCCTCCCTATATTCGTCTTCTGGAACTGGAACTACAGGAAGGCTTCTATGCTCACCCGGAACTTATGTAGATTTCTGGGGATCTGAATTCTGGTCCTAATATTTGCACATCAAGAGCTCTAACCGCTTAGCAACCTCTCTCCCCGCCTGGGAGTGTGAATTCTAACATACGCAGAACCAGGAGGCCCAGAACTGATGAAACACAGCCATGAAAGATCTATGTGCCCCATGCTCCAGGCATCTAGGCCACCTCTGAATAAAGCTCCCAGGCAGCCAGGCATAGAGGCTCATGCCTGTAACCCCAACGCTCGGGAGGCAGAAGCAGAAGGATGGTGAATTTGAGGACAGCCTTGGATACAAAATGAGGTCTTCTCTCAAAAAGAAAGGGGGGAGAAAAGTAGACGTGACTCAGGTCAAGGTGACTCAGTTAGTAAAAGAGCATGCCATGCAAGCCAGGCACCCATGAAAAGCAGCTGAATGTGGTAGCATGGATAAGAAGTCCCCTGAAACTTGAGGGCCAGCTAGCCTGGAGTACACAAACATCAAGAAAGACCCTGCCTCAAAATGAAATAGAAGTTGTCCTTTGACCTTCACAAGCATGGGTACCATGTATTATACACATATCATACATACACACAACAATAATAATAATTAATAATAATAATAAGATGATAATAATACAAAAAGTTAAGCACCCAGACCAGTATGAGCCTTTCTTCAGGGATTTTGAATAAACAGGGTGCCCCAGCCCCCTCCCCCAACTCCCACCGCTAAGAGGGACACACTTTCCATCTCTACCAAGCATATGTAAGCCTTTCATTATTTGTAGTCTGCAGCCCCTTAGGCCTCCTGCCACAGTGAAGGCCACTTGCTTGGCTTACTAACAGGGCACTGGGGCTTACTGGGCTCATTTTGAAGCAGCCACTATTCCCTCAGGACAGGAGCTATGACTGGGAGCCTGGAGAGCAAGCAGCCTAACCTTGAGTGAGTGTTTTCATGTCATCTGCAGAACGCAAAGCCTGCAGAGACTACTCGGCGCAGACATATATTACATGTAGAGCTTTTTATCTCTCGCATGTGACCCTGCCCATCATGAGCTGTGAGTTTTATTCTCGCTGGTGGGACAAAAACCACCTCCCACTGCAGCATATATCAAGGGAGGGATGCTGAACTTTCTTTGCATTAATATAAATAGCTGTTTAGGTCTCATTCCCCAGCCCGGGACCCTCTGCGTACCTGTCCTTCATCTACTCTGCTTGGCATCTGGTTCAAGTTTGGTTTATTTAGAGCCCGGGTTGGCGAGCTATTCCATATTAAAGGTGCATTTTAAAAGAGCATTTTCTATTCTAATTTGGGGAAGCCAAGCTCTTCAGGGCTTTCGGGAGCGGTGTCCACCTGATTTACATTTCTCCCATTGGAGCGGAGCTACAGACGCACATTAGGATGTAAATAATAGTGATGGATACATGTATCTTTAAAGATCCATTTCCTCTCCATTTTTTCTCTCTTTGAGGGGAGGGGACAGGACAGGACAGGGAGGAGGTGGTGTATCTGGGCTGTGGTGGGCTGCTTGAGAAGGCTGGGTGTGGGGAAGAGCAGTTCAGAGGGCTGGGCACTTCCTCACTTCTCTGAGCCTAAGCACATCTAGCCGTGTGGAGATCACGTCATCCCACAAGGAGCTGTGCAGAGAATAAACCCAAAGTCACCTGCATGAAGTCGGGCACACGGCAGGTGACCGACTCAGCACACACGGGCATTGTAAGTCTGGTCGTCTGTCCAAGCACCTGCTCACTGCACACAGCCAGCTCTTTGTCAGTGTGTATCAGTTGACTCCATCCATTCAATGCCCTGCTGTGTGCTGGAGAAAGATGATCTCTAAAGCTCAGCTCTTCCTCTCTACCCAACCACGGCTCCTACAAAGGCTCCCGAGAAACCCGTTCCTCGTGACCTCTGTGAAAGCCATGCAAGCCATATGTCAAAGCTCTACGTGTAGGAACTTCTTGCCCCTCTTCTTCACCTGAACCCATCCCACGTACCTTCTCCCCAAGAAGCTTTTCCAAAACCCTCCCACTGGGTTCAGTGCCTTCTCCTGACCCCAAAGTACACTTATCTCCCTCCACCTACTGCTGACAGCCCATTTGGGAACTTGTGTTTCCGTCTTTCCTACTAAGGTGCAGCCCCAAGGGCAAGAGGCACCATGTCCATCTTGATCATCATTCTGATCCCCAGCCTGGCACATAGTAGGTACTCAGGAGATATCTGTTGAATAAACAGGTCCCTATGTAACCAAACTAACATGTGGTGCCCAGTAGGTGCAAAACAAGTGTTTGTGGCGTACAAGGCTGCTGTTGATGCTTTCAATGGCTCCTGATCAAAGGATGGAGCTTCAGATGAGGTATGGGGGTGCTGCCTGCTACTGTGTGCAAGAAAGAATGAGCTTCACCAAGGCAGCTGGCAGAGGCAGGAGCGTTTCCCAGAGGAAACGCCACTCAATGGGAGCCTTGAAGATCACAGCTGTCCCAGAGGAAGGGGGAGAGACATGGAAGGAGGCAGTAGCTAACAGAAACAGAAAGAGATTATTTTTTTTTTCTGGATCTTGGATGGAGATACTTGATGATGGGGAGGTGGGATGAGAACTCAGCTGGGCCCTGTTTTTTTTTTTTTTGTTTGTTTTGTTTTGTTTTGTTTTTTTTAATGGGCACTAGGAAGTTAGTACCGTAGAGAATGAGGTGAGAGAGGGCAAGGAACAGAAGGCAGGCAGGGTATAGAAAGAATGTTCACCTCCCTCTTGTCAGAGTGCCTGAGACCAAGCAGGGACAGAGCCTAGTTCCTGGACCCTGAAAAAAGCCAAGAAAGCAAGCATGGAGAAGGAGGAGGAGCAGGAGGAAGAGGAGGAGGAGGAAGAGAAAGAAGAAGAGGAGAAGGAGGAGGGGGAGGGGGAGATACAGAAGGGCCCTCAGGATCTCAGTTTCCCTGAGTCATGAAGGCTAGCGAGTGGGATAGCTTTGGAAGACCAAGGAGAAAGCCTTCTGCCCTTCCTCAGAACAAAGGGCATGGCGACAGGATAGAATGGGAAGGACTGGAGAGGTGAGGAGGAAGGAGATCTTGTTGGTAGAAACAGGAAATGAGGGAGAAGGAGTGGGAGCCGGAGGTGGACCCTGAGGGCAGAGGAGCAGCATTGGAGTGCAGAGTCTCAATAGGAGGCTGAGGGTTCTAGGCTGGGGCACAGAGAAGGAGACAAAATGAAGATGTTCTTTCATCTTTCCAGACAGGCGGGGCCAGACACGAGAGGGAGAGTGACAGAAATTCTCATTGGAGCTGTTGGGTTTGAAAGAATTTGTCCCTGGAACAAGCTTTTTATCAGTCAGCTTTGCAGACATGGCTGCCTTAGAGGCTGTTTCATCTTCCTCTAAATTTCTCTCTCCTTCATCTATCTTGTCTCCCTGCCTCCTTATTTCTTGAACCGGGCTCTGTGTTTGTTTGTTTGTCTGTCTGTCTGTCTGTCTGTCTGTCTGTCTGTTCCAAATCTGGACCTGGAAGAGGCCTAGCAAGAGCTGGTCCAGGGGAAATGGGAAGTCAGGGAAGGCTGGAGAGTGAGCTACTGTTCATAGCAGGCAGGCTGGGTTTTTCTCCCAGGTCCATCAAGAACTGCGTCTGGTCTCCATGGTCCAGGCTGAACTGATGCCGGGGTAAGTCTGGCTGGAAGGACACAAGTGAGCCTCCTCAGCCCAAATAGAAGGCTGAACTCCCTGCCTTTTCTAGGAACCTCTCTTTTAATGGTAGTGTTTCATGTCCCCCTCACCTTGTGCCCTAGCTCAGATGGCCAGCGGGAAGATGTTCACTGTATCCCTACAGGAGCAGCTGAAACTTCAGGAGTTTGTACTTCTTGGAGAAGACCTGGCTGGAAACAGCTTGGGATCAGAAGTTTCCTTGGAGCCACTCAGAGCTTTCTTCTCTTTAGTCCTTACTCCAAGCCAACAATCCCACCCAGGAGAGGCTGTGACCCACACAGACGGAAGAGCTAATGGATGGCCTGAGTGTCGCGCCAGATGCTCCAAACTGGACCATCAATTCTAAACCATCTTTGCAGGGCTTTATCTGGACCACACCCTTCAGAGTTTAGGGGGCAACCCTTTGGGACACCCGGCCCCCTTCTTCAAATCCCAGCCTTGCTTCTCCCTGAGCATCTTGGGTGGGAGGGGCCGTGCTTGGCAGGAGCAGGGAGCAGGGCCAGGCCATGTGTACAGAGAGGCCTCAATTTCACAGGGCTTGCTCCTGAGTGAGTTTCACATAAAAGGATTAAGGCAAGAGGAAGTGCAGAGGAAATGGGATGTTGGACACCTTGTTAAACGGGCTGTCAGGGCTCCCGGAGCGTGGGTGCTAACTCTATTCCCTGCCTCCACAGAGGGAGCAGGCCAGACCATTACCTCAGTGATCAAAGATAGGCTAGTAGTCAGGAGCCTTCTCATTCTGCCCCAGAGGCCAGAGAGGCTAGAAGAGCAGCAGCATAGGGCTGCGCTGCCCCTCCCCCAGCCTCAGAGCGTTCCTGAAGGGTTCAGAAGGGGAGGTTGAGGCTCCCAGCATCTGCTGCCTGCACCTGGAGAGTTTTGAGTCCCCAGGATTAAGTCTCAGCACGAGTTGGGTGTGGAGAGGGGCGTTTGACCTAATGATTTGAGATTATTGTTTCCTTCCTTATCAGAACACCGGGGACATTCTTTTTCCTGAGCTGGGAATTGGCTCCGTTTGTGAATGAGTCTGATGGGATCAGCGCTTTCCTGAAGAGATAAGGGGGTTATCGGTGGGGTGGGGGGTGGGGAGACTTCCTCTGGGAAAAGCAGCTGGGAGAAAGGTTGTCTGAGGCCCCTGGTGGGGGATGTGTTAAAAGGGAGGGTCACAGTAGCCTGTAGCTAAAAGAGCGCTCTCGCTCCCCCCCCTCAAACACACACACACACACACACACACACACACACACACACACACACACACACGGGAGGGGGTTGTGGCTTTTTTTCCTGGCCTGGCTCTGCCTGGACCACCTCCTGTCCATTACAAGGCCAATTCCTGCACATCTCTATAGGTCTCATAGACACAGTGGAGCACACAAATCACCCATCACCCAGAAACTTTGAAACTCTAAGGGCTAAGATCAGACACGCAGGGGTTCAGAAAGCCTCTGGACATTCTATAATTAGTGTCCAGCCCCCTTGTGCCTCCCTCAATACCAGGGCTATCTACACAGCCATACCTCCCATAAGGCTTCCTCAACATCTGTTGATCCTTCTGTCTGGACCTCCCAGTCCAGGCTGTGAATGCCTGGTATGTAAGGGGCCAAGGGTCTTCATTGTCTCCAAGGCTTAACCTTGCACCTGCTGGGCTGCCCAGAGCCAGAGGGAAGGAGGGTGTGGACAGGAGCCAGGCTTAGTCTTCCCTTCCTTTCCATTACCTGGCTGACTGGAGTTGATGTTCCACGGATGTAATAAGCATATATAGAGTATATGCTGACAGCATCCTCCTCTGAGATATAAAGATAGGAAAAGGGCTAATACAAGACCCTTTATATTCTCTAGTGTAGGATGACCTCTCCCCGGCCTGCCCTTTCATCCATCCATCTATCTATCTATCTATCTATCTATCTATCTATCTATCTAATGTGTATGAGTTTTTTACTTGCATGGATGTGTGTATAACAGGCATGTCCTAGAACCGACATGTAGGTGCTGGGATTTGAACCTAGGTCCTCTGTAAGAACAAGAAATGCTCTTAAGGAGTGAGCCACATCCCCAGCCCCCTAGTGCTTTATTTTTTTTTTTTATTTTATTTTAACTTACTAATTATGAAGGTAGCCTCAAACGTGAGATCTTCCTGCTTCAGCCTTCTGTTTAAGTTATGTATGTATGTATGTATGTATGTATGTATGTATGTATGTATATTGTATATGTATAAAGATCTTGCCGGCATGTATAAAAGAATACCATATGGAGGTCAGAAGTGAGCCATCAGACACCCTAGAAGTGGAGTTACAGATGATTGTGAGCCTCCATGTGGGAGCTGGGAACTGAACCTGGGTCCTCTGCAAGAGCGGCAAGTGCTCTGAACTACTGAGAGATCCTACCAGCCCCCACTGGCTTTTCAAAAACTCATACAAATAAGAAAAACTGAGCATGGAATAGGGTCAGCAAGCTTGTTCTATGCATGGTCCCATGGCAAATATTTTAGATTTAGCAGGCCACTCGGTCTACCTGGACTCCTCGGTCCCACAGTGAAACCTCAGAAGTGGCCAGAGAGGGGACCCTGATAGAGTGGCTAAGACTGCATCCCAAGGGCGGGTCATTTGTACTTATAGATGTGGGCTGTGGATGTTTCCAGGTTAGGCATTTTCATACTAGCTCTTACAACATTTCTATCCCCTCCCACCCCCCACCCCCCCTTTTAGAAGAGTCATTCTTAGTTTGTGGCCAGACCAACAAACAGAACCAAACAAGAGAATCAACCAGTAGGCTGTCACTTGCAGATTCCTGCTTTGGGTGCAATTAATGGGAGTTGTCCAGTTCCAGACATTAGCCTGGTGCTCCCCTCTGTCTCCACACACTACTGAGGTCCCCCGACCACGCTGGATTCCCTCTATTAGATGAAGGTATGTGGTGTGAGGGGACATGAGCTCTGGAAGCCCTGATCCTGTCACCAAGGGGACGGGAGCTGGACTCTGATCTGAGAGACGCCTGATAAGTAATGTGGTTTCACTTCAGGTCATTTCCTGAAAGTCAGATCCACTTTGCACATGGGG
This sequence comes from Mus musculus, assembly GCF_000001635.26. Taxonomy (NCBI): domain Eukaryota; kingdom Metazoa; phylum Chordata; class Mammalia; order Rodentia; family Muridae; genus Mus; species Mus musculus. The sequence continues at coordinate 84,602,634 of NC_000077.6, read as the reverse complement.
ACACGAGCAGGAGCTTCCCAATTCACTCCTGGGGTGCCAAATTAAAAGCCAAATAGGATGTAGCTTTTGCCCAGGCTGTGTCTTCATCTGTCAGGAAGGGTTATCTTCAGTGTCACTGCTGGGGCCTGTTCCTGTCACTCTCTCCAGCCAGCACCTATACTGTGGCTTCCGGAGAACCCCTACTCCCTCCCCACCTCCTCATCCACCCCCACCTCCACTCTCACACCACCACCACCACTCCCCCCCAACTCCAAACACAGGCCACCAAGGTGTCCATGCAAGGTGAAGGGCTCTCAGACAGGGAGGGGTAGGAGTCCCCACTGAAAGAACTCACTCTACGGGGTGTTCCCAGGAACCTGGCAGCCTACTAACAAAGGCCTGTGCTGTAGACCTCTGCTTGACTCTCTTTAGGAAAAGGTCAGATTCCCTACAAAGGTCCAGGTACTTAAGAAGAAGGAAAACAGAGTGTGATGTCCAGAAACAGCCAGCTCTAGTCCCAGGGGAGAGAGAGAGGTGGGGAAGGAATAGGCAGATGGAAATATAAAGAGTCAAGCAAAGAAGGGCTCACAGAGATCTGCCAGTCTCTGCCTCCTGGGTGCTGGGATTAAAGGTGTGTGTCACCACCACCTGCCAAACAAAGAAAAAATTTTAAGGGAAGAGCACTTATCTGTTGATATATGAATGGATAAAGAAACAGTGAGGTGTATGTAAATATGTGTATAAAATGGAATATTTGCCTTTTAAAAAAAGGGAGGGGATGGAGATTCTGATGTTTGCATCAGCACAGATAAACTTGGAAGACACTGTGACCTCTGTGACAAAAGCCAGGTAGAAGAAGAACCCGAAGGCTGCATGATCTCACTTAAAAGAGCAAGCTCGGGGCTGGAGAGATGGCTCTGCAGTTAAGAACACTGACCACTCTTCCGAAGGTCCTGAGTTCAAATCCCTGCAACCACATGATGGCTCACAACCATCTGTAACAAGATCTGACACCCTCTTCTGGAGCTGTCTGAAGACAGCTACAGTGTACTTACATATAATAAATAAATAAAATCTTTACAAAAGAGCCAACTCAGCCAGGAGGTGGAGGCTCATACCTTAGTCCCAGCTGAGGAGGCAGAGGCAGGTGGATCTCTGTGAGTTACAGGCAGCCAGCCTGGTCTACAGAGCAGGTGCCAGGACAGCCATAGCTACACAAAGAAACCCTGTCTGGAAGAGAGAAAAGAAAAGAAGAAAGAAAAAGAGAAAGGAAAGAAATCTTGAGGAAGGTTAGGGAATCGTGGAGGGAGGGGTTAGAGAAGAGAGTGCTGGCTCATCCAACAGATAGAAAGCAGGGGCCTGAGCTTGGCCCCACTGGTGGTGGCCAGCAAGAGAGGTGCATTGTCCCCACTCCCTTTGCTGAGCTTCTGTGAGCAGAAGGAGCATCCTGATGGTGTGGCACGGGGGTGAGGTGAGGGGATGGGAGGGAGTGGGAGTGGGGTGGAGGGGGTGGGGTTTGAGAGCCAGCAAACCTCTGTGGTTCTGGAAACCTGTAGAAGGGGAGGCAATGTAGCAAAGCTTATAGGGAGGGGAAAGTATGGAGGGGGATGGGGTGTGGTGGGGAAGCTTGGTAGCTAAGAGCTCTCAAGTGGAACAGCCCACCAGTCTGGATCTCAGAGATCTGACTACACACACACAGGTCCCAGGATGGGGCGACTCTTCAGTGCCTTTGAGACAGCTCTGGATGTCTGAGGAGGATGCTCCCTCCCCTCCCCCAGGCCAGTCTCTGCAACTCATCTGGTATTCTCTTCCCAACTCTTGTCAGATTCCTTACTCTAGAGCAGAAACCTGTGTGTGGCAACCCCTCTGGCAAACCTCTCTTTCCAAAAGCTATTTTACATTATATTTCATAACAATAGTTATGAAGTAGGAATGAAGCAGTTTTATGGTTGGGGCTCACCACATGAGAAACTGTAGTCAAAGGTCACAGCATTAAGGAAGGTTGAGAACCACTGCTCTAGAGTCTCAGGAGAACCAAAGCCAAGGACCAGGGACTTCCAGAATGTCAGGGTATATAACCTCTTTCTACAGTGAGGCCCTAATGCCTGCTGCCCTGACTCCTGCCAGGCAGTCCCAACCTCGTTCACTGCCAATGCTGGTCCCAGGATGCAGAGACAAAACAGAGTCTACCCCTGTGGAACTCACCAGAACACAGATTAGAACAGGGCCCCTTAGAATGACCTTAGCGGTGATATAGGCTCTGGGCATCTGCAGAAGTGGTTGGAGGGCATTCTCAGCCAGCGTGGACAGGGCAAGCTGGGGTCAGGGAAGCTGGGAGTCAGATACTCACTAAGGCCCTGTGCCAGGGTTCCATGCCAATTCCACTTTCTTGCTATGTGACTTTGTTTTTTGTTTTTGTTTTTAAGTTTGTTTAATATCTCTGGGCTTCCTTCCCATTACCCCACCTGCTTACAAGTGCTAATGATAGTCGCAGTAGACATTAATGCCACTTGTTCAAACCACAAAGGACCTTCCTGCCTAAAGCCCGGGTTGACCTGGGAAACATGAAGTAGATTTTTTGGTCTTTGTTTGGTTGATTGATTTTGGTTTTTCAAGACAAGGTTTCTCTGACCTGGAACTCACTTTATAGATCAGGCTGGCCCCGAACTCAGAGAGAGCCACCTGCCTCTGCCTCCCTGAGTGCTGAGATTAAAGGCGTGTGCCACCACAACCCAGCTACTTTAAGATTAAGTAGTTTTTAACAAATAGAATGGTGGTATGCTTTACAGAATTCTCGCCAAGAACTGGCAAACAGCAGGCATTTAATAAATATTGAATGAATGAGAAGAGATTGAAGGACAAGAGACCAATCAGGAGTCCATTTCAGTGACCCAGGTATCCCATGGTGAAGGCAGAGGCTAAGGCACTTCGGGTGACAGGGTGTGCACAGCCAGGCACTGGCTTCCCGTCGTCCCCTCTGTTGCCTCCTCTGCCTATTCCAGCTTCCCTGGGACTGCCTGCCATGGGTATTGCTGCTCTTGCAGCGCCGACCGCCTCATAACTCACTGTGTTTATGATGAAGCGGAGCGCTTGTTTGGGAAGACAGCCACTCTGATACCCAACAGCCCCCAGGGCCCTTCCTGATGTTTCTCCGCCTAACCTCCGCTGCTTAACAAGCCAGCTCTCTCTCCCACACCCTGCTTTCCACACCCCCACCAGTAGCCCCAGTGTCTCCGCTCATGCGCACACCCCTCCACCAGCCTCTGCCTCGCTGTAGCCTGGAGGAAATTTATCGCAGGCCCAGACTGCTGTGGGCAAATACTAATAAAATGCTGTTTTGCTGCAATTTGTTTAATTGGCCACAGAAGAGATGTCTTGAGTATGTGCGAGCTCTGCCCGCGCCTGAGCCGCTGGGCTCACAAATGCTCATGACTCCCTCTGCCCATCCTGTCCCCTTCATCCCCTTCACTCTGCCTCTCTCTAGGGCAGGAGGATGGGAATCAAAGGAGGTTGTTGGACTGCAGATGCCAGGAATGGGGCCACCTCCATCCGGTTTCACGGAACTTTACTGAGCCCTTTCACCTGTGATCTTCAGGAACTTGTCACCAGCAAACTGCCTGTGTTCGAATCCCAGCACATCTTAGCTGTGACTGTAAGCAAGTGCGCAGCTTCTCCGTGCCTCACTCAGTTCCTCGTTTGTGTGAAAGGGATAATGATAATAACGGCATTGTAAGAATTATATGAACAAATTTATATAAAATTTATGAGCAGTGCCTGGAACCCCCAAATTAGTCTTCCAGACTTGGATTGCTTTGGTCCTGATTCCAGTTTTGCCACTTGGCAGCTATGTAACTGGGAAAATTACCGAAGGCTTGTGTGGCTCGTTTTCCCCATCTGTGAAATGAGTGTAATTGAACCAACCATATAGAGCTGTATGAAGATTAAACAAGTTAGTTGATGTAATACCATTAGAACAGAGTCTGGCATATAGTATATGCTGTAGACTTGGGACACTGAGGCAAATGGATTGAGAGTTTGAGGCCAGCCTGGGCTATGGAGCAAGACCCTGTCTCACAGAGCAAGGATGTACTCTGGTAGAGGGTTTGCCCCGTGTAGCATCTGCAGCAGCAAAAGAAAAGAGGAAAAGGATTAACTGCCATTGCTAAGCCAACAGTAGCAGGGTGTGTGGGGCTGGCATGTTTGCTGGCTGTAAATAATATCTGGGAAACCTGTATTCTGTCCCTGGAGACGTTGTGTAGTATGCTGAGTCTCCAGAAATGGCAACTCCCAATGGCAAAAAAAAAAAAATGAAGCTGCTTTTTGGGGTCTCAAGACCAGCCAGCATGGCTGTTAGTGTGGGAGACCCTTGCTATATCATGGCTAGCAGAGATGGGAAACCCTAGCTCTATTTCTCTGAGAACATGGAGGGAGGAGCATTTACCCGCTGCAGCTCCCCAGATGGGGTCTCGGGCTGGGCTACTGCTTGTGGGGCCAACCCAGCTTTCCAACTGCTCTCCTCTTGGACCCTGGTAGCCACACCCTGGGTGTGGGCACCTTGCCACCCACCAGATGGCCCCAGCAGAGGATGGGTTCTAGAGGCAGGCTAGGGAAGGTAATGGCCGGCCGGCTGCAGAAGCTAGAGGCACAGTGGTCTTGGGACAGATGGGAACAGGGCGCCTGGGGCCAGATAGGGATGGTCCACAGGGCTCTTGGGAGCAGGCTGGCTGATGCCTGTAAGATGTGGCTCATATGAATATACTTGCACCCTGCAGAAATGTCCTACTTGATCTGAACCAGGAAGCTTTGCACAGGAAGCTCACTCCTCCCGAAGATCCACCAATGCAAGGCTGTGCCTAGGTCACAGGGCCTCAGGACACTTGGCAGAGTCTGAGAGTCACAGGAAAAGTTGCTAAAGCCCTTCTACTGCACTTCCTCTTCTGCGACCAGACTGACCCCCAAGGGATGGAAGAGCCTCTGAAGCTGACTTCAGGTTCTTCTAGAAACTTCCCTAGTGCTCTTGGGCAAGTACCATCGCCTCTTTGTGCCTTCTTTTCCTTACCCTTAAACGGGAGGGATAATGGTAGGGTAGAACACTATGAGGATTAAACGTGGAGTTGGCACCTTCGGTTGCTGGTGTAGCTTAGTGGTAGGGTTTGCAGAGCACATCTGAGGCCCTGGGATCCAACCTGCAAAACCAGACACAAAAAGACAAACAGAACCAGTGCCTGTCAAGTACAGAAAGCAGAGGTCAGCCTCCCTCCTGTAGGCACTCACTGTCTCTGCACCACTCAGTTCCTCCTTCCTAAGGGTAGTTTTTCAGTTTTGAATCTGAACTCTTGGTGACAGGGCAGACTGGCCTCGTCCCTAGCCTGCAGCAGGCACTCAGTAAATGTATCTTGGCTTGATGGCCATGTGAGAAACCTTTCTTTAGAACCCAGCCTATACTCCAGCCCAGCTCTGACGCCTCCAACCCTAAAGAAAGGTCCTTTATGTTGCAGTGATGGTGGTGGCCTATGCCACCCTCCCTTCTCCACTCCTCTACCGCCTCCCCCCCCCCCAGGCTCCCTCCCTACTTCCGCTCTCCCACTCATACAGGGAGTTTGGTGTAGTTTCCTCAAGCAGGGCTCTGATCCTCCAACCAGAAAATCCCCATAATACTTGGGGCTTCTGGAAAGTGAATGTCCCTGCTGGACCTGTATAGGGATAAGAGAAGCCTTTTTGAAGCAGGCTCTGCTCCATTATTCAGAAGGGAACATCGAGGACACAGAAAAAGACAGTGTATACCCAAAGCAAAGTCAACCAGGAGAACCAGAATACATGAATCCCATGGAGGGTGTGTGAGGGTGTGTGAGGATGTGTGTGTGTGTGTGTGTGTGTGTGTGTGTGTGTGTGTGTGTGTGTGTGTGTAAGTGTTTTGGGGGTGCAGATCTCATTCTCCCATCTTCCCTGAATCTGCTAAGGCCAATGCAGACAGCTATGAGAAACGATAGCAGCATATATACCCTGGGATGCACAGTTTCATGCCCTCTGCTAGATCCAAAGTCAGAGGGGACCAAGAAATCAGCTGCTCTCTGGGGCTGATGGAGGATGGCGAGGCTCTCAGGAGGGGCTGGTGGGAAGAAGCTCTCAGATAACCCTGGAGCCATGAGTTAGTCACACCCCAGAGACTTCTGACACAAGTAAGTAGTTATACCTTGATTCCACCAGACCTTGTGTAAAGTGACGCTAGGGTTTCTGAGGGCTTGTAAATGAGCTACATCCAGTGTGGTACAGGATGAGGGGAGGAATAGGCAGGGTAGCCACAGACCCTGGGAAAGTGATGGAACAGCTCAGAGAAGCCAGAGGCTGGGCTGGGCTTGATGTCTGCTGATCCCCGGTTGCCAGGGCTTCTCTGCCTCAGTCTCTTTAAGGGGATAAAGAGGAGGAAACGGAACTCTGTCAACAACCTGTTCCTCCCTAACACTCTGGGAACTGATTCAAGACTTACTTAAGAATGCCCTCCCCACTTCATGGAACTAGCAGTCTAGTGGGACAGACAAACAGAAGATGGCTCCCCAGGATCCCCACCTATGTTTTCAGGGCTGTAGCAGATCTGTGCCAAGGCCTGTTGTACGCATGGGCCCCTCGCTCCATAGGAGTCTTCTCAGAGGAAGGGCCGCTTAACTATGAAAGGAACTGTTAATGGCAGCTGCCCCTGTAAAGACCTAACGCAGGTGAGGGAAATGTTGTAAGAAACCCAGAGGACAGAGGGTTTAGGAACTGGCCGTAAGGAGAAGAGATGGGCCAGGGCCCCCTCCAGGAGAACTAAGACACTTAAGCTCTATCTAGAAGACCTTGGGAGGTCTGCAAAGGATAGACAAGATGGGCTCAAGCTCTAGTGGCTTAAGATCCCTCTATGGCTGAGGGATAACTCACCTTGGCAAAGACTCACCATGCAAGCTCAAGTGTTGATCCCCAGGCCCACAGAGGCAGAGTGTGTGTGACGCTGGGCATGGAGGTATATGCTTGTAATCATAGTGTTAAGGAGATGGAAACAGGCAGCTTCCTGAAGTTTGCTGCTCAGCTAGTCGGGCCTAATTGGCAAATTCTTGGCCGGTGAGAAATGCTCTCTCTGAAAGCAAAGTAGATTGTTTACTGAGGAATGATGCTAAGGTTGTCCTTTGGTCTCCACACACTTGGGCACACATGTGTATATGCTTGCACAAGATTCCTCTCATTGCAACTAGAAAGGAGTCTGGAGGCAAGGAGACAGGTTAAGAGGCAATACTTTCCTAGCTGTTACTAAATTCCTTCCTAGGGGGGAAGTGTCTACCCTAAGGTCCAGAGGCAGGGTTTTTGCCAAAGTTCCCTCTGGAGAATCAATGCCTTTACTGGGCTTCCTTATAAAGCATAAGTAAGGGGATATTTACAGGGGTGTGGATGCTCTTTCCCCCAACAGGTCATGCTTAGAAAGTCTTTACCCAACAGGGATGAGGGCTTCCCTGTCCCAGCTTCTATATTCTAGCCCCTCTGAGAGGCCACATGCAACTAAGGCAGAGTCTCGTAAAACAGGTTCTATGGACCATCTGGACATGCAGGTGAAGGCCTCGTGATCCTCTCCACCCCTCTATGAAGGGGTGTCAATAGTTAGCCCAGCCAGGAGGTTTTGCAAGAGGTGTACATCTGAACTCCCCAAGATGGCGGTTGCTTAACCCAGAAGACAGTCACATCCCTTCAGAGGCACCTCGGGCTGGGTAGGGGGCAGAAACTGGAAATTATAAGGAGAAGCATCTGGTATCTGACTTCGACGTGCCACTTGCCTACACACAGATACCAGAGCACAAGCCTCCTTGAAACAAGAGGCTGAAGTAGAGAGTCTGGTTTTCACTTTGGTCCTACACAGCATAGTTCCCTACCCCCTGCCCCCCACGGCTCTTCACTAGCTAGTGTTATAAGCACTAAGTCCAAGTTTGTGAATTCGTTCCCCAAACACTCCCAGCATGTGAGCAGCAGAGGGGAGGACGGAGCTCTGCAGACACCTGGCTCTTGCCCTCCAGGCTCTTCCAGTCAGCAGGGGAGATGGGCCATGTGTGCAAACAGCAGCAACACAAAGTCTGATGTGTCCAAGGCAGAACTTGATTGTTTTTAACCGAAGGCTGTTTGCAAGGGCAGTAAATGATTAAGGACCACATGAGTGGCACAGATGGTGGTTGCCTTCACAAGTTAGAAGCCAGGGAAAGCCCTCTTCACTGGGGGCCTTGGAGATGCAGAGGGGCAGGGCTACTGAGAGACAGGAACCAGGGAACTGGGTTCAAAGTCCCAGCTGGGCCATAAGGTGAGTAAGGTGACGGTACCTCTTTGTATCTTTATTTCCTCATGTAATAATAATAATAATAATAATAAGGAAAGGGGACTGATGATTTAGTGGGTAAACGACTACCGTGCAGACTGAGGACTTGAGTTTCAATTCCTGGAGTCCGATTCCAAGCTTTTCCTAGGAACCAGTGTTCCTATGGACAGATGGGAGGAGAATCTGCGATGCTCATGGGCCAACTAGCCTTGCTCATGGCGCAGCTAACAACAACAAAAGGACCCTCAGAAAGGTAGAACTCAAACCACGCCTGTGGCTGTCCTGTGACCTCCACATACACACCATGGCACATACAAACCTGTATTCACACACATCATAGACACATATTATGCATGTGGCCACTCACGTGTGGCCACTTACATGCACACACGCACGCACGCACGCACTCACGCGCGCACACACTAATGGGACTACTGAGGATATGACTGGGCTTGTAAACCTTTGCCCTGAGTTTGATCTCTAGCCCTGCATAAGGTCTATAATCCCAGCACTTGAGAGGTAGAGGCAGAGGACTCAAAAAGTCAAGGTTATCTTCAACCTCGTGTTGAGTGAAGGCTAACCAGAGCTACTTGAGACCTTACATTCATAAGGAGAGAGAGAGAGAGAGAGAGAGAGAGAGAGAGAGAGAGAGAGAGCCAGCCCTGTGGAAGCAGAAGGGAGATGGAATAATAAAGCGAATGTTCCTGTGAATGCTAGGGTATTCTGGTATTCTTCCTTTGTAGGGATTGGGATGCACTCAGCCATGGTCATAGTATGTATCTTGCACTCAGTGTTTTGGAGACAGGAGACTCTGAGAGTTGCAATCTTGGAATGGTTTACAGGACCGGGCATCTTTGGGCAGTGATGTCTATCTAGGTCACAGCATCTGTAAAATAGGGTAGACACTCCTACCCCCCTGTTTACCCTTTGGCAAGGGTTTCCAGAGCCATATGCAATTGCCATAGGAACTTCCCATTCTTAACCAGGTAGTTTTTAATCACTAACCTTCCTGGGTAGGGGAGAGCCCCCATGTTGCCCAGTTCTTTTGCCATCTGAAGCGCCTGCCCCCATGACTCTGCTCAGTGTGGGAGGGGACCCAAGTTCCAGCCCTCCCTCTGTGGTCCAGATAACACCAGGCCAATGGGGACCTGGCCTGGGGAAACGTCCCAGATAAACACCACCTGCCCCAGATAACCAGGGCCTATCAGCTTGGCATCTTGTTCTCCAAACCACAGGCGCTGGTGATAAAGGGATTGCAGGGGAGGTGGGGGAGGGTACTGCTGAAAGTTTCACAGGGTTTTGTTAAGGTGGCTGTTGTTTGCAACAAATGTTTGGCCCTTTCAGGAACAAACAAGTCCTCTGGTAGTCAGGGCCTGCCAACTCGCCTTCCCCTCCCTTCCTCATTTGCATCTCGAATCAAAAGCCAGACAGCCATTTGTCCCCTTTGCTGCGGTTCTACAAGGAGGACAAGAAGGCATCAGAGATGAGATTAGGAAGTGACAGACAGGCAAATTCCACTTAAAGGGTGTGTGTGTGTGTGTGTGTGTATGTGAGTGTGGGAGTGGGGGGATTCTTACTCAGGAACACCAGTGTTTACTGAGTACTTTCTATGTATTTGATCTAATGCTGCCTTTGCTTCCATTCTCCAGGTAAGGTAGCTGAGTCTGAAGATCACAAGTCACAACTAGAGTCTAGGCATAAAGGTTCTAAACCCTGCTTACCTTTGTCCCCAAACCTGTGCCCATATCTGGGTGTTCCTAGGACCTGAAGACCAGCATCTGCCCTCCTGGGTCCAAGGACCTTTGAACCACTCCTGGAAGCTGTCTTTCGCGTCAAGGTTGGGATGGCTGTTTTCCTGGCTTACCAGCTCCCAGTTCTTAGCATCCTTGGTGATCTAAAGCAGGCCCACCTTCCTACCTTTGAGCCGTTGCTCAAATGCTGCTGTCTCAGTACAGGTTTATGCCACTATTCTGCATACGTACTGGTCTGCTACGCACCCATGTTCTCTAGTCTATCACCTCTACCATGTCGGTCTCATAAGATAGACAGAGACAAAGAGGGCCAGTGTAGAGATGAACCATGCCCAGAATCTAGCAGCCAGTGAGCGAGAACATGAGCTAGAGAATGCTAGAGGAGAAAACTGGGGGTCAGTTTTTACTCGCCAAAAGAACTCACTGTTAACTAAAGCAGTCACAAGAATGAAACCCTGGGTCACTTAGGTATTCTTATCACAATTATTGAGTGTGTGCATGTGTATAGAATGTGTGGGTAGGTCAGAAGACAACTTACAGGAATCGATTCTTTCCTTCTGCCATGTGAGCCCCTGAGATTGAACTCAGAGAGTCAGATTTGGAGGCAAGCATCTCTACCCACTGAGCCATCTCACCTATCCAAACCTAGGCCTCTTGGTTTGCAGTGTAGGGTCCTTCCCAGGCTCCCAGAGTGGGGATAGATGCTCAGACACATAGAGGTTAATGAGACGGACACAAAATGTACACATTTTCAAGTATACATTCACACAGACAATCCTGTGATACCACGTGGGATCACTCCCCCAGACCATGTCAGGAAGCAGTCCCTGCCTGTCAAGATTTGCTCCCCTCCCCTCTTTCCTCACCCAGGAGGTGGGGGGTCCATCTGTAGAACAGCACCAAGCCACGAGGCTCCACGCTGTGCTTAAAAAGGCCACTTAATTTTTCATTCTTAAATGCTGAGATGCTCTTGTCTCCAGCTTCGCCCAGACCCCTCCGTGGAGATGGATGGGGGCACGGAACACAGTTATCAGAAAGATTAAGCCAGGACTTGTCATTTTTTTATATCACAGAGCAGTCAGCTCGACGAGTGATGTCCTCCACTCCGCCAGGATGAGTCCAGAACCTTTAGTGCCAGTAGTAAAAAAGACTATAAAAAACACCATTGGAGAAAGGGTAATGATGAAATTTAACTGCTCCCGATCACACACCTGGGGTCTGCTCACCACGGAACCAGGGGGTTCGGCCACATCATCCTTTACTGCTGTGTCCTTGTCTGTGCATCTAAGGTCCTTCCACTGAACCAGAACGTTGTGTCCACTGCAGAGAGCCGGGGCTGCCTGCCCTGCTCCGCCCCCACAGCAGGTGCTGAAGGAACAGCACTGACTCCACCCTTAGAGGCCAAAAAGGAGCCTTGGGGCACAAACTTCCAGGGGTCATACCTGGAGCTCAGGGTTGTACAGGAGCTACAGTCAGCACTGCTACTGAAAACAAGGTGGGACCGGCCTGTTTACTGCTGGCTGCTGTGATTTCCCTCCTTCAGTTTCCCTCCCTCCCTCCCTACCTCCCTCTACTTTGCTTTTATGTGTTGGGTACTTTGCTAGGTACACAAGTACCACCTGCTCTTCTTACTGATCTTCGACATTTCCTCCTAGCTCACCCATTCTTGACACTGGAGTCCACCCCATAACACCTCTGCATATCTCCTAATGTTCCCTTCTAGCCACCGTGACATCCTTCAAAACTGTTAGCTCTCCCCAGCTTCTGGGCTCTTGCACACATCACTGTGCTCCCCTGCCTGGGGTCCTTGGGTGACTATCACCTTCCCATTGGCAGGTCAAAGGCACCTCCTCCAGGAAGCTCTCCCTGCCATCCTCTGGGCCTGCTTCCTTCGCAAAGCTTCCTGCATTTACCCTGATGTGTGTGCTTCACCTAAGGGCTCAGCACTGCTTATCAAATCCACTGGATGGAGAGCCCAAGTGGAGGACACACTTCTGGGTCTTGAGACTTAACTGTAAATCAGATGAACTCCCAGTCATGTTCCAATAGAGGTGGATAGACTAGGGTTGGCACCCTCATATCAATAAAGGCGTGTCTGAATTTAATCCTCCCCTGTTAGGTAGGTGACTTATCCTGATCATGCCACTAAGGATCCTTGGTGCAAAATAGAGCTTCTAGACCAGGTCTCACTGCACAATGGTGTCTCCTCTCTACCCCACCTGTCTCTAGCTCACTGGCCTCTTGCTATGCCCAGTAAGACCATATGCTCTGTCCACTGATTAAGAACAGGCCTACCTTCCTACCTTTGAGCCGTTGCTCAAATGCTGTTGTCTCAGTACAGGTTTATGCCACTATTCTGCATACGCACTGGTCTACTTAGCACCCACACTTTCCATTTTATCACCCCTACCTTTACCAAAGCTGTTTCCCTGCAAGAGCACAGATTTTGCTTTTCCCACTCCTTGCCTATCTACAGGGTCTGGAAGCAGGGCTCAGTTACAGGCTCTGTGAATACACATTAGAAACACAAGGCTGCATAGGGCTGGCTTTCTGGCTGTAAGAACCTGTTAACCATGCAAAGTCACTGTCTATGGTGTGTGAGCGCTTCCATTTGTACAGGATGCTGCTCCAGTCAACAGGGATGGACATGGCTTCCTGAGGGTGAGGCATCTTCTGGCAGGAGTGTACATTAGAAAGAATGCCCCCAACAACACATGTCCCCTCCATACCTCAACACATGACCCTTTCCCAAGCCTGGTCCTGTCAATCAAACCATGTTCCGACTGTGGATGAAGGATGACTCGATAGATCGTACAGAGCCAGACATACAATGTTAGACCCTGGCCCAGCTATACATCTCTACTCAATCAGAGAGTGATTCCAAGAGCTGGGGTAGAAGAAGAACAGTATCAGCCTAGGAAGAGCCACAGGCCAAGACCATAGTGTCTGCAAGCTGTGTTTTCCAGCACCCAGCTAGCATTCCAAGCCTCACCCACGGACTCTGAGCTAGTGAGTCCCCCTGACTGCTCCCCATAAAATGAGAGTAGAGTTTCACAGATGCCTCTCAACCCTCTCAAGTATGAAGAGCCTTTGAAAATTTGTATTGCAGCATCCTGTACATATGGGACCGTGCACATACCTCAGTCAGTGGCTCTTCATGGTTAAAGGTTCCTACATCATCCTGATCAGGAGATGAACATCTCCAGTTCTCTGGAAGCTTCCTTGGGGCCCTTTCCAGTCCCTACCTCCTCTGAAGGTAAGGCTTATTTATTCAGATTCTTAATACTGTAGGTTTACTTTTTATTTTATTTTATTATTTTATTTTATTTTATTTTATTTTATTTTATTTTATTTTATTTTATTTTATTGAGACAGGGTCACTTGTATCTCAAGCTGGCCTCAAATTCAATATAGAGTCAAGGATGACCTTGGACTTCTGGGATTTGGCTCAACACTGGGGATTGAACCTCCCCAGGGCTTTGCACATTTTAGGCAAGCACTCTAACACTAGAGCCGTGTCCGCAGCCCAGTACTACAGATTCTACTTGGTTTTGTTGTTGTCTAGCTTGCTGGCTTTTGAAACTCAAGGAATCCTTTTAGCCTCTACAGAATGCTGTTCTGATTTTAGGATCGATGGCAGTCTTGATGAGTTGCTGGTATTTGTAGCTCTGTTTAGTCCCCTCCCACACAGAATCAGGTGGTCCCCATGACTGATGAAGTATAGGAGAAGCGACTGTATGTCTTCTGAGGCAAGTACACAAAGGACATGTGGCCTCTACCCTGCTCTTGGGTCACCAGCTCTCTGGGTGTGAGCCTTAGTGTGACCCCACAAGAAGAGGAGATGTGTACAAAGAACAGTCCTCCCATCCATACTCAGTCCCCATCCCAGCACACAGCCTCCCCTAAGACTCACCCTTTCTGGAAACACAGAGGCGCTCTCCACCTATGTGCGGGCTGCCCCAGGTGGCCCCTCAGATGCCCTGCTCACTTCCCATCAGCATGTCAAATGGGGGAGTGCATCTTGGAAGCCCCAGTCAGCACACACCAGTGAAGTCCTGAGAGACCCCGAATCAGAACCACCCATCCCAGCCATTCCTGCATTCTTAACCATGAGGAATAATAAATGTTTATTATTGTTTTAAGCTACTAACTTTTCGGATAATTTGTCACACAGTAATAGACAAGTAATACAGTATGCATTGATTGAGCAAATACTCAATGAGCCGAACCACCTAGGCACTGAGTAACCGTTAAAGGATTCATTAAAAAATTATATATATATATATATGTGTGTGTGTGTGTGCATATACATATATGTGTGATGTGTTTATATGTATGTATACATATATATGTGATGTGTATATATGTATATGTACATATATATACACATCACATATATATGTATATATACATATATACATATCACTTATATTTATATTTATTTATATTTATGGAGAGAGAGATGTACGTATCTTTGTATATATGTATGCACTCACATATGCATCCAAGCTGGCCTAAAGTCTGTGATCCTCATGCCTCAGCCTCTTAAGTGCTGGGATCATAGGTGTGCATTTTGCCACCCATGGATACCATCTTTAAAAAGCAAACACCTTTCAGTATCTTCTTATACTTGAAGAAGTACCTGGTTGCAAGTGAGGGTGAAGAGCTCACGATGAGTCACTTGGATGCTCCAGCTCTTTCCATACTCCAAATCTAGAACCAGAGGCTGGAACCTGTCTCTCAGTCACTGCTCCTCATCCCTAGACAAGGGAATTTAGTAATGAGGGAGTCTAGTTTTGAGTCTGAGCAGACATTTGTTCAAATCCTGACTCTCTTCCAGATCTGCTCAGTTCTAGACAAACAACTGTCCTTCTCCTGATGCCAATTTCCTCCTCAAAGAAATAAGAGAACAGAGGTTGGGATCACAGGTTGTGGTGTGAGGAGGAAACTGTATGCAGCTCGTAACTGGGACTCCAGACATACTCGAGAGATCAGACAGTGGATTATCACCCACAAGCTGGCTGGGCACTCTTGGGGTGTCAGGGGACACTGTCCTCCTCTCATGCAGGCCTCAGTTGGCTCCCCCACACGTGCTGTGGTGCCTCCTAAGCTTCTCTGCACCCCAACAGCAGCTCTGGAGGGCCAGGTGAGCATATGGCCACAGGAAGGCTCTTGGTGGGAGCCAGCCTGCTTCCTCTCCCTCGTTAGCGTCGCCCGGGGCTGCTCTCTCCTTAGCAAGGCCTGGATAACGAAGGCCACAGCCTATTAATTGCGGTGACAGTGATAAAGGAAGAGGGGGAGGCTGCTATTTGTCTTGCTCGTAACCTCTCGCATCATTCCAAGATGAATGAAAACTCATTTTCTGCTTTGATTCGGTCTAATTTCTCTGGCCCCCTGGGCCGCGTGGAGGGGGAGGGGCGGGGAGGGACTCACAGCCTCCCGTTGAGAAGGAATTGGGGGAGGAGAAGATGGGGTTAGAGGTCACAGAAGGAGGAGGCCTGCCCCATGATCGAACCAAGAACCTGTGGGGGAGCTGTTGGGACCAACAGCTATTAATGTGAAAGATACAGGGCTCATGCAGGAGCTGACTGGATTATGAACTAATCCAGCCCAGGAAAGACTCTCCACCCATTTCACAGATGTGACAATGGAGGTAGAGACTTGCCCAAGATCACAGAACCAGTGAGGCCAAAGCCCAGCTTCAGCATGGAGGAGAATTGGTCCTGGATTGTCACTGGCTTTTTATCTGTCACCTAAAACGTTGCCTCTTACCCAGATGAATGGATAGGAGGCAATGAAGTTCCACAGAGAAATGACTGTTGAAGAAGGAAGTTCCAAGTACTGCTCATCCATTCCCCTCCAAGGAATGGGAAAGGGAGATGGGCTGGAGGCTGGGGGATGAAAATGGGCTCTTCTTTCCATCACACCCCACACTGACCCGAGTGGACATTGTTAGCCTGACCCATTTGTAAGATGGAGCCTTAGGCCTCTGCCTTGCTGGCCATGTGGTGGATGGGTGTGGGGTGAGACTATGGAGAAGGGCTCCACCTGTGGCAAGTCCCCTGTTTGCAGAAACGGGAAGGGAAGGGGCCAAGCCTGCAGCCCTAGCAATCTGAGCTTCTTGGTCCAAGATTCATCTTTGTCCCTGGAAATTGATATCCAGAGTCAACTATTTGTGAGTCCCTACACAAGCCCTGCCTGGCCATTTGCTGTAAATCTATCTCCTCTCTGATAGTCAGAGGTCCCATGAGGCCCAGGAAATCAAAAGGGCCTGGGTTTCATGACCTTTCTGTTAAGGTGACCCCAGAACAGCTCTATGGGACAGGAAGAGTTGTCCCAGAAACAGGAAGAACATAGACTGCATCAGACAGGCTTCACACAGCATCCTTTGGGACTTCCAGGCACAGGCGAGGAGGTGTTGACATTGGGAAGAGTTTGAATGATGCTCTGATACTCAGCGTGAATAAAAACGTGTGCTCTGAAGCCAGACAGTGTGCTGTATGCTGCTGCTCTGCCCTTGGCTATGTGACCTTGAGCGAGTAGCTTTGCCTCTTTGGGCCTCACTTGTGTTTAAAGTGGGATGGTAATCGTGTCTCCTTCCTCATGCACACAGAGAGTGTGCCCTAAGTGGGTTGTGATCTGAGAGGCCAGGCACCAGGCTGAGAAGGGCTGCTCTAGGGTCAGGATGTCTGTGAGAAGTGAGACAGCTGACTCAAGCGTGTCCCCCATTCCCCTCCCTACAAAGTTCTCCCATCTGCCCCATCTGAATTGCAAATGGCCTTTCCTTTCACTACAGCCCCAGCAGGAGACAGCTGAGGCCAGAGAGGCAGCCCTGCCCCAATAGGGTGCCCATGGCCTTGCTCTGTCTCCAAAGGTCTGCAGGAGGAGCCCTCAGACCAAGACCGCAGTCCAGAGAATCATGGGGAAGCAGATGGAAATCCATTCAGAGCCACTCTACCTGGCATCCCTGGCCTTCCCACCCTGGTTCTACCATCCCTTTCCGCTCCTGACCACAGGGCCCCTTCACACAAGGCCCAGTCTGAGTCTTAGACTCACATAAGAAAGGGGAGTAACCCTTGGTCCCGTGCTCAGAATCCTTACATGTGCCAGGCCCTGGGTGTTGTGCCACAGACCTCACCTCAATTGTACTTTCCGTAGTCCTATCAGGTGCCTGTTCACAAGTCCCCTCTGTTGACAGTCCCATTCCACAGCCAGAGCTTCAGAGGTCCAGAGGTCCCAAGTGGCAAAGCCTCATCTTGCTTTCTCCAGATCTCAACACTGAAGCATTACTGTCTTTTATGCAACAGCAGACCCTGCACACCATCCAGTGGGAAAATGGAGTGGAGGGGCATGAACAATATGGGAGGCATAGAAGGAGCTGAGGTGATGTGTATAAAGCACCTACTCTGTGCTACCTAAAGATTAAAAACATGATAAAAAATGGCATCCTAGAAACTGACACTGTGGACACCCTGGCATCAGGTCAGGTGTCCTCAGCTGACTCTCTGGCCCTCTCAGAAGCCCGGCAAGGTAGTTATTGTTATTGCCACTCCACAGAGGCTCTACTGAAGCTAGGGCACCTGAGTGTCTAAAGCCACACAGACTTCAAGCACCCACGTGAGAACCTGGGCTGCTCCTGTCTTCCTTTGAATAGCAACATAAGAGCAAGGACTCTCTCCAGCATTTATTGGCTACTTTTCCCTGGCCAGTCTGGGAAGCACTTAAATAACAAGGTGACCCAGCTGTCAGCATCATTTCCATCCTACCAATAGGGAAAGAGAAGCTTGGAGGTCAGGTAAATCAAGAAATGGGCCCTCACCAGGAGTTAGGATCTCTCTTTGTATTTCCAACAAGTGTCTCTCCCTGAGAAACAGCCTAAAGTCTTCAGGGATCATAGAGTCTCCATTCTGTGACCTTCCCAGATGTATCTCTCAACACTGTCTCCACCGATTGGAAGATAATCTGTCTAACAGATTTCATCAATTCCCAACTCAGATATTCTTCATACATATGTGTGTTCATACTTGTGTCTCTTTAGGAAACTCCCATTCACCCATTTTTACATACAATTTCATTGAATCCTTCCTTGACATACCGTAGAAGAGGAATCGATGTCCACAAGACACCCTAACTATTGTACATTTCATAGTTCACCACAAGTCCTTGCTCCTGTCTACAATTCTCTGGCCACACCATGGACTCATCTAGGCGTGAACTTGTGCTCACCAATTTTATGTCCTCAATGGCTTCCAAGATCCCAACATCATAGAAGGTTCTCTGCAAACAGTGTAGGGCATCCAGTTAATGTCTCATCTCAATAATACTTAGCCTCAATTGTAAATCCCCCACAAAGATGAAGCTGAGAAACCTGTTTTCTGTACTCTCAGAGAAAATGACACAAGCCCAGGGACCTCCTATGCCCTCTCTGATCCAAAGTTCCTGAAAATGCCTCTCAGGGCCTGAGCCTGATGACGCCTTAGGTTTTGTTCCTAAGACAGGAGAAAACTGGGAAGAAATGGCAAGTCTAGACTTAAACTGATTCAGTTACCTGCTTCAAGTTTCATTGGAAACAAAAAGCCTAGCCTCTGTCCCTTCCAAGATAACCTAGGGCCATCTTCAGGGTTAGAAGGGTTCAAACCCTGGTCCTAGCTGGGCATGGTAGTACATGCCTGTAATTCCAGCATTTGGCAGGGGTGGGGGAGGCAGAGCCAGAAGATCAAAGGCTCAAGGGCAGTCTGGGATACATGAGACCTAGTCCCCCCCACAACCCCCCAAAAAAATCCCAAACTAGAGACTAGGGAAATGGCTCAATCAGGAAAGTACTTTGCTTTCCAAACATGAGGACGTGAGTTGGAGTCCAAGCACCCATATAAAAGCATATAATTCCATATAATCTGGGCAGGCAGAAACAGGAGGATACCAGAGGCTTGCCTACATATGAGCCTGTCTTGCCCAATCAGTTAGCTCCAGGTTCATTGAGAGAACACGTCTCAAAACCCAAGGTGAAGAGCAATTGAAGAAGACACTGATGTCAACCTCTTATCCCCACAGGCATGTACATGCCTGTAACACATATGTGTGTGTATATAACTATATATATAACTATACATATAACTACACATATAACTATATATATAACTGTATAACTATATATACACATACATATATAATATATATGATATATATATGATATATATATATAAAACTTAAGTTAAAAAAAAAACACCAAACCCAAACTAAATCCTGGTCCTACCGCTCCCCATGGGACTTGCTGAAGTCCTCTGGATAAAGTGCGAAAACATCACTTAGCCCAAAGGATTGTTGTGAAAGCTTCAAATATTCCTCACTGGGTCTCTATTTATGCCTCTCTCTGGTCCTAGGGATCAAGCCAGAGCCTCACAAATGCTAGGCAAATGCTCTCCTCTGAGTACATCTACAGCCCAGGATTGACATGTTCTAGCATGAAAGCAGGGCTCTTGGCAAGGGCCTGGCTCTCTTTCTTCCTCATCCCTTGGCTATCTTAGTGGGACCCCCTGCATCCCCGAGAATCTTGACTACTTTTGCAACGAGTTCATACTGGAAATGTGTGTGTGTGTCTTTATGTGTGTATGTATGTATTTATTTTGTCACCAGGTTTTAGACACAAGCATAGCAGAACCACTTGGGGTTTTGAGTAAAGGAGGGTCTAGGATCTGAAGACTTAGGAGAGGGGGCTGCAAAGCGGAAAAACTGAAGAGAGGAAACCAGTCTAAAGCAGGGAGAAAAAACTCACAGCCAGAGACCAAGCCATGAAGGGATATAAGAGAGACCGAAAACACCAAGACAGGGAAGGAGCTGGAGAGCAGCAGAGAAAGAAGTCCCAGCCACAGGAAGCAGCAGGGGCGCAAAGAGCCCTGGGCAAGCCCAGGAAGGGCAGAGACTGCAGGGATGAAAGCCCCACCCAACCCTCAGCAGGGCCTGACTTCAGTCCAACCTCAGAGCTCTGCTGCTGACAGAGAAAAGCCCCTTCTCTCACAGCCGGGTGAATTTGATATTCAATCAATGAAGATTAACTCGCCCAAGGTAAGGGGGCTTTCACATCCGTAAGGAAGTCAAATACGATTATGCAGATGAGAAAATTATCCTAAGATGAGGAGCTCTGCTATATGATAATTATGAGAGAGAGTGGACTCCCACACTGATTAGCATATCTCTAAGACCAGACCGATGATGGGGGAGGTGGGGATGAGCAGAGGTGACAGGAATCCCACCCACAGAAGCTGGCCAGGGACATCTGGTCCCTGATGTCCTCGTGTAGAAGAGAGGACACTTCTCCTCAGACAGTGAGGACCTAGTGAGAGTTCTGATTCTGATGCACCTGTGGTCACTGCCTGGACCAGCTGTCTCATCTCACCCTAGAGGGGTTCGGAACCCAGCTCCTTAGACCTAGGCATCTAGGTGAGGCAGAGGCTGCTGGACGGGGACCTCCAAGTGGAGTCTGGAGTCTGCTTGGAGGTCCCTTGAGAGGTTCTTAGCCCTCAGGAACCTTAGAGTTCCCAAAGAGTATTAAAACTTACCTGTGCCTGGGCATACCCCAGACTGACAAAGTCAAGATCTCTACAGAAGGACCTGGACACTGTTTGTTTGTTTGTTTGTTTGTTTGTTTGTAGCTCATTCTAGCTGGGCATAATGGCTTACATCTATAATTCCAGCACTTGTGGAAGTTAAGGCAGGAGGATCCTGAATTAAAGGCCAGGCTTGGCTATATAATTAGACCTTATCTTTGAAAGAGGCTTCTAGCCTTGGCTATATAGTGGGTTCCAGGCCAGCCAGGACTATGAAAAAACAGTCTGTTTTGTTTTGTTTTGTTTTGTTTTGTTTTGTTTTGTTTTGTTTTGTTTTGTTTAAAAAGCATACACATAAGAAGATAATTCTAGGATACAAGCAGTGTTGGAAACTCTGCCCGGAGCAATGCATAGTATTCTAAGTGCATGCCTCTATTAGAAGCCCTCAGAGACCCACAGGTCTGAAGCCTCAAAAAGCCACTACCAGGTAGGAGTAGTCCTGGAAGAGGTCAGAGAAGAGCAGAGAGTGAAGAGGGAGTAACCCAAAGTGGGGCCAGCTTGTGAGTACTGCATGTACTGTGCTACCTGCGTGCCTGTCCTTCAGTGGAGAGACTGTCTTCATTTGACAGAAGAGGCAAATAGGCTCAGAGGCAAAGTGATTTGCCCAATGCTGCAGTCAAGATTTAAGCCCAGCACAGGAGGTCCCCAGGCCCAAGTTCTCTTCACTTTTAGCCATAACCTCTTGCCCCTGGGGAGAGGGCCTGAGGGTTCTACACCCAAGAAAATGCCAGGCTAGCTTGGGGCTCTCCAGTCTGCCTGATTTGGGGTTTCACTTTGTCTGCTGTGCCTCTGTACCACCTCGGGGTGTTAGAGAGAAGAGAGCAAAGGCTTGGAAGTCAAAAGCCTCAGTGCAGTTCCTGTCTGCTCTTGAACAAGTCATTGCCCTCTTTGGCCAATGGGGACAAGGAGACCAAGTTCTGCCAACAGATTGAGACATTGTCAGCGTCTGAAACATGCTGTAGAGTTCAGACATGCCTGTTTCTCTCCTTTGAGGGCCAGGAGTTGGATGAACACAGTGAAGACTAAAGCCCTGGGCTGGGAAGGGTGACTTAGTCAGTGAAATACTTGTTATGGAAACTTGAGAAGCTGTAATTCCCAGTGCCAGTGTTAAAGACAGGAGAGGGGCTGGAGAGATGGCTCAGCGGTTAAGAGCACTGACTGCTCTTCCGGAGGTCCCGAATTCAAGTCCCAGCAACCACATGGTGGCTCACAACCATCTGTAATGAGATCTGATGCTCTCTTCTGGTGAGTCTGAAGACAGCTAATGTACTTACATATAATAAATAAATAAATCTTTAAAGACAGGAGAGGCCATGCACATCTGTAACCTCAATGTTGGGGAGGCTGAGTCAGGCAGATCCCTGGGCTGTGGCCAGCCTAGAGTAATAGGCGACCTCCACTTTCAATGAGAGACCGTGGCTCAAAACCACCAATGGTTCCTGAGGAACAACACATGAGGTTGACCTCTGACCTCCACATGTCCATATGCACACTCGCACACCTAAATAGAATAATAAAAGAATCTTTGAAAAATAGGAGCAAGCCCTCCCTATGTCCCTTCCCTGTCTGTGAACACACGATTGTTGTGAACCTCAACCCCATCACCCATACCCTTTATCTGCCAGTCGCTTTAACAACCAAAAACCTGGAGTCAGTGTGGCTGGGCAAGGGCGCTCCAGGCGAGGGGTCCCTATACCTTACTCTATTAATAGTCCTACTTCAATATCACTTCATAGGAGCTCCCTTGCATAGCCAATTGAGGATAAGAATGGGGAGACACAGAAAACAAGGACAAGGGTCCACACTGGTAGAAGGGGGACGCCTACTTAGATGCTTCAGAGTCTCTGTGAATGTCTACCCTGTGTCTGCAACTCTGACTTCTCTCTGCATCTCTGTGTGTGATGCTCTGTATATGTGTGGATACTGCATGTGTTCATAAGCATAACGCTGTGTCTTTGTACCTGTTGTAGAGTTGTGCGTGCATACCTGCGTGATGCACATATGGGCCTAAAGTATGTGGGTCAGCCAGGGTACCATCTGTGTTCATGAATGTGTAGAGAAGTGTGTGTTAGTGTCGAAGGATGTGTAGATGGGGATGGAGCCGCGCATCATTGTGCTTGAGTGTATCTGTGTTTAGACAGGCATGTAAGTGTCTGTACACACCACTGTGTGTATGTATGTATGTAACATGCCAGTGGGTTGTGTGTGAGACTGTGTGTGTGTTTCAGTATAATGTGTGTGGAAGATAAGTGCCCTAAGTGAAACTGGTTAAGAATGTTTTAACATGTGGAGTGTATTTGTGTGTGAGTGTGTGTGTGTGTGTGTGTGTGTATTTGTGTGTGTATGTGTGTGTGTTGGGTTATCAATATGAGGAGGGGGTGATATATGACTCTGTAGACCTGGATGAGTGTCTTTCATGGATAAGGTCCCTGTGTTTCTTAAGACCAGGCAGAGGGAACAAACCTCCAAGAGAGTATCTATCAGCATCTGTTAGGTAGGGCATGTGCCTGTGGGAGGTGTGCCAGGTATATGGGGTGTACCATTGTGTGTGTGTGTGTGTGTCCGTGCGAGTGCATCTGCAGATCTGCATGTCTGCGAGAGGCGGCACCTCTCTAGCTCGGCTGGGCCCTGGCACTGTAAATCCATCAACTCCACATGATTTTGTCAGTGCTGACAGCTAACTTCAACATGACGACAAATCTGGCCCCAGAGGATATTAAGCAAAGACACATGAGCCTATAATTTTCTGCTTCCACGTGTGAGATGCTATAATAATCAAAAGAAAATGAGTTTCTAACTACCCCAGCTCTTTGTGCTGCTGCCTTCATGCCGGCTGCGCTAATTGAATCACCCAGCACCACTGTATCAATGGTAACTTGGGTATTGGGGGGTAATCAGGCGTGCGGGGGGGACCAGCTTGGAGAGGTGCAAGGGCTTTTGTGAAGGTCCCATCTGCCTCCTGCACCAAAGCTGCGGGGCCACCGCCTGGCCTGCCGTTGACTGGACAAGAGAGTGACTGAACGGCAGGGGAGGGCCTGAGAGGGGACACTGGAGAAGAAGCACCTGGGTCCAGATGCTGCAGTCTCCGGCTCCCGGCTCCCAGCTCCCAGCTCCCACACACTGTGTGGAATCTGGACTTTGGAGATAGGCCTACCTGGATTCATTCCTGGTCCATAGCCCTTATGCCATCAGCCTCTGGGATATGTACAAAATTGCACAGCCCTTCACCTCGTGGGGCATGGAGGATAAGTGGCACACAGCAATTAAGCTACCCACACCCAGGTTGTGCTCCAGAGGGCAGACATGTGGAAGCTGGGATGATTTTCTTTCTCCATTGTTGGCATCTTGTTTCATTCACTGGTCTCTATAGTTTGTGACAGGGCCCGTTATCCCTTTTTTCTTTCTGAAGAAACTGAGGCTCTGAGGGATTAAGGGATTTGGCCACTTGAGAGACACGGCTGTCTATATATTCACTAATGTAGGGGGTGTTCAGAAAGGAGGAAAATGCCCCCGGTGACGTCTAGGGGTTCTTCCAACAGTTCTGTGGCTCAATAAATATTAGTCATTCACCCACCCTGCGTGCCGCTTACAACGAAGCAGCCGGTAAACAGCTGTGTTGCTTTCACAATAAGTTTATGAGGATTAGGTGCAGTTATTTCACAAGTGAAGAACCTGAAGCCCAAGGAGGTTAGGTAACTCACCCAAAATCATAACAATAATAAGTTGTCTTCACACACTTCCCCTGCATTTTAAATCCACGTTTATCTATTTTATCCATTCTTCTTAGAGATTCAGAGATTCTATCCTGTCTCTCTTTTGCCTCTGAAAAAATCTTCTAAACTAAGCCCCTCATTTGTCTCTAAGAGAAAGCCTCTCTCTGCCTGGATCATGCCCTCTGAAATAGATTCCAGAGTAGGATGGAAATTCCTCCATTGCCAGCCCTACTGTGTATGCTTGGTGGGCAGCCAGCCAAAACAGTGAGAGGCCCTGTCTCACCAAACAAAGTGGACAATGGTAGAGAAAGACACTGGCATCCTCATCTGGACTTCTATGGCTGCTCACACCCATGTGTGCATACAACATGCACACACACATGCACATGCGCGCGCACACACACACACACGCACACACCCACACACACCATCTCCATGTCACTCTCTAGCTCAGGAAGTCTTCATGGAATAGCTGTTGTATGCCTGGAGCCGAGTGGTGAGCTGGAGGGTTCAAATAAGAAATTACTGGTAATCTCCCACCTTTGTATAGCAAATTTTGGAGCAGGACAAAAGGCGTACATACATAGGCTTTGGAGTCAGGAAGATCTGGTCTCTGATCTTGACACTGTCGCTGACCAGCTGGGGAACCTTGAACTTATTACTCAACTGCTCTGTGATGTTCAGTCTTCAACCCTGAGAAATGGGGTCACCTTTCCCTTAGGAAGAGGAAAAAAAGCCAAGAGTATCTGCTCACACCATTCCCCGTCACGTTGTACTAGAGATCCTTGTCAATTCAATAAGACAGGAAAAAGAAGTCAAAGGTGTACATACCGAGAAAGAATTAGAGAATTGGTATAGTCAGCATGATCCTCTTCATAAAAATAAAAAATAAAATCAAATCAGCCCAAAACAAAAAAAATTTTTTTAAGATACCAGGGCTATTAAATTTAGCAAGATTGCAGGGCTGGATATCAATACACCAAAATTTTGGTATTAATTTCTACATGCTGACAATAAGCAACTGGAAATTGAAATAGGAATAGGGGCATTGATCCCATTTTACAATGGAAGGAGTAAAAGGAAGTTTCAGGCTGGCATACTTGCTCTGCTTTCCAGAGAGAGAAAAGAAGGAAAGAGGCCAGGAGAGGCCCTCCTTTCCTTCCCCTCCCACCTTGCGGCCACAGAAAAGGAGCCGTTCTGACATGCACTCTATATTTGTCCTGGTGACAGATCTTAAGAATTTTCCACGAATTTTGGGGATCCAGAGGTAGGAAAGTAGATCATCAAATCTGGAGCACCTGGGAAACTGTGTTGGCAAGAGCTCATGAATGCTGTGCACCTTGTAAACTGCCCAGGGGTGGAGCTGAGCCATGGCTGGTCTGAGCGTCCCCTCTGCTCGCCCTTCTCTTCACGTTGCTCTGCACTCCTGCAGACCTCAATCTAGTCACAACCTAGATCACACCACCAGAAACCAAAACAGCTTTCAAAAGCACTAACTGATTGGTTCTGAGCTTTTCCTTGGCTGAAGCTTCAACTCCGTATTTGTCTATGATCGCCTGATGGCGTGGGTATAGGCACATGCAAGGAGAAAGGCCTTCAACCTTCCCACCTTCCTGTTCCAGGTCCTGTCTCCTCAGCAGCTGTCAGCTTGCTCACAGCCTTGTAGGAGGGGGAAACAGACGCAGACGCAGAGGCTACATACATCATACCACAGTGACACTCCTTGAAGGTGCTCAGATGTAGTTGGGGAATGGAGAATGGGTGGTGACAATGAGCCAGGGCTTGAGGCACCTGGAGGAGGACATGAGGGAAGGACTCGCCCTTGGCCTGTGGTACACTATGTCCATTATCTGTCTTACCAACCTCCACTCCCAAAGTCTTGAGAGGTGGCTGTTCTGTGGTTTTATCATTTTGCTGAGTTGCAAACAAACTGAGGCCCGAGTGGAAAATGAACTTGGCAAGCTCTCTCAAAGGGTGTCCCTCCCTCAGGGCCCCTCCCATTCTCGGGGAATCCTTTCTCAGTTTTCCTTAATAAATCTACTTTCTCCTTGTCTACATCTCCTTATTCTTCTTTGGTGTGAGATGATGAATCAGAAGCCACTGACTCAGGGTGGCTTCGTTGGCCATTGATCACCCAGGACCCTGAGTTAGGCTCAGAGAGCATCAGAAAAAGCTCTGTCACACTCAGATCTGAGGGAGACCAGCCAAAAGCCTAAGCATGAGTCTCCTGTAACTCTGCCTGTCTCTCGCGTTCCCTGCAGCTCTCCCAAGCCAGCCACCACACAGCTACTTGTGGATCTCCAGTGCTGCCTTTCTTACCAACTCAAAAGGCTTTTCCCTCTTGCTCTTCTCCATCTCCTTCATCTTAGCAGCTTCTGGGATTTTAAGCTTGCTTCCCCCGTTGGTTTTCTTTCAACCTCTCATAAAATAGTCTCCTAGAGAGTAGCTAGCAAAGGCAGGATGTGAACACTTGCCAACCTGCTTTCAAAGCCCTTACTGAGGACAGAGGGCTGGAAGGGGAGAGAGCTTCAAATGGGAGATGGGTGGAATAGAAGAATCTGATTTGTGGGTCATCTGAGTAAGTAGAATCAGGTACAGAGTTATGATGGTAGACGTTTTGGAAAAGGCAGAGCACACTGTGCGCATTTGGTGATTTTTGCATGAAAGACCTGTCTGGGAAAATGTGGACATGTGAATGACGTTTTGGGTTGGTAAAGACATTTCACACTCCCTTTTCCACTTCTGGAGACTTCAATCATGGAAGCGTGCTGCTCATTCATAAACTAGCCAAGCTGTTCTAGAAAGAAAACACATAAACCTCACACCATAACATTAAAACTCAGAATCAGTTCCCAGCCATGACCACACACTTGAAGTGATTCTCAGGGCCCTAGGCTGTGGTCTGTCTTAAGGCTAGGATCTGTAGGAGATGGTCGGACGGGGAAGTAGGCCTAAGATAGCTTAAGCCCCCCGGAACCCACCCTCTTTCCTCTGATGGGTGAGGGGCTGTTAGACAGAAGAGAGTGGCTTCAGGAGAGATGTCTGAGATGGGACGGGACATTTGGGCAGTTGGGGCCGATTTGTCACCATTTTCACGGACAGACTCGAGAATTAAGTGGCATGAAATTGAGCACAGACCAGGTCTCTTCCCCCAACCCAGACCCCCCCAGAGACGGGCCGCCCTGCCCAGAAGGGGAGAATGGAAAAGGGCAGGAGTGGGAGGGGTGGCCAGCCATGCTCAGCTGCTCCTGAGTACAGATGGAGGAGAATAGAAGGGGGCTGGGCTCAGCTCCTCCTCCCGAACCTCTGCCCTCTGTTCTCAAACAAGCAGAGGCTCCGTCAGTCAGAGCCAGGACTGGCTCCCTCAAGCCCAAGTGCCCTTAGAAGTCAAGGTTGGGGGTAGTGGCCAGACCCAAACCTCATTCAGGGAATCCCTTAGACCTTTATTCTTATCTCTGAATATCTGCTGCCACTTTGGCTGGGTACCCAGGAATAGGCAGAAAATAGGCTGAGGGTCTGGCTCTGCTGGGTATAGGGTTGGGGAAGGGGTGGGGACGGAAGCTTTCATGCCGGAAAGAGAGGAGTTAAAGTATGCATGGGGAAGAGTTGGAGCCTGGGGTTCCAGTTTGGGTTCCAGTCTGGCCTTACCCTCTTTTGAACCTCCATCTGCTCATCTGTAATAATAATGATGACAGCCACCTGCTGGGGGCTGTTCTAAGCTCCCTGAGTACTTTGCAGCAATCCCAATGATGGGATGATACCCTTCCAGAGAGTGCTGTTATCAGTGGCATCCCATTTTGCAGATGAGGGAGCAAACCAAGCAGCCAGTGAGTGACCAGGTGAGACTCGCTGTTTCACAGTCTGCTGCCCTGGGGAGCAGAGAGGAGCCACTGAGATACAGACATGTAAACTCCTCACATAGTACATGTGTGACCCATGTCACCCGCTGTCAGCGCCGCTCAACTTGTTCTTTAGGGAGGGCACGGAAGGCTCAAATGCAAAAAAGTTTAAGTATGAACTTAAAAGACCAGTGCATGCTCCCACAGAATTGCCAGAGATAGAAAACAAGCCCAGAAAGAAAAGGGACGTGCCCAAGGCCAATTGCAAGTTTTTGTACAAAGACACTTATGTGGGGCCAGGATTCAGTGCTCTCCAGGATCCTAAAGATACCCCCCTCCAGCTTTGGGGAGAGCATTTTACTTTACTGTTCCATAAAGAAATGTATCCCTCCCCCAGCAGAAATGAGACTGAGCCCCAGGCTGGGTGGAGATGACAGGAGAAGACAGCCTCAATCTGCCATCCTGGCCACCTCCTCCTGGGCAGAGCTTTGCCCTACAATTAGGAAGGATGTGTCTGCCTCAGCGCCAGGCCTAACCAGCCTATGAAAGCCACGAAGAGCCCCGCAGGTGGCCACGGGGAGGACAGGCCCCATGGTACTTAATAGGGCCTAATCTCTGCCAGTGTTGTCGGAAATGAAAATGAAAAACAGCCACGATTTTGTGGTTTAAAAATTAGCATGTGTGGCTACATCGTAAGCCCCTGGCCTGCATTACCATACAGATTTATCCCTGGCCCAGCACGCAGCCAAAATATGTAATTACACACAGGCTCAGGGTGGAAAAGTTGCCCTTCTGTTTGCTATCTATATAATATGGGATTTTTAAAAGAAAGAGCTAGAACTGGGCCTTGGTGAGGGACCCACTTCACTTGGGATGCTGCTGGTGGACTCTGAGGGGTGGGTGTCTCAGCCTCATCTGCAGCAAGTGATGAGGCAATGCACGCACTTTCTGACTTAAGAGCTGTCTCCTGAGCTGGGGGACCGAGGATCGGAGACGGAAAGCCTTGTCATTGAATATTGTGTTCTCGTATATAGTCGCACATCACTTACGATAATACATATCCTCAGAAATCTGCTCTTTGGCAATTTCATTGGCATGTGAACATTATAAACTATCCTTACGTGAACCAAGTTTGATATATCACTAGATGGTGACATCATGTGGGACCATCCCACAATATGTATTACTTATTGTATATGTTATTATATATGGGAGCTGTTGTTGACTGAAACATTGTTGTTATGCTGTGTGCAGCTGTATGCTGCCCTTAATTTAATTAATTCATTAATTAAAACGTTTTTATTATTTTATTTTATGTGCATGCGTGTTTTGTCTGCAAATATGTACACTATACTCATGCCTGGTACCTATGGAGGCCATAAGAGGCTGTCAACTCCCCTGGAACTGGAGTTAAATGTGGTTGCAAACTGCCCTGTGGGTGCTGGGCATCAAACCCAAGTCCTCTGGAAGAGCAGCCCATGCTCTTAACCACTGAGCTATGTCTCCAGCCCTTCTTATACTGTCTTTTAATAAGCCTTCCCTGTAATATCAGGACAATCTAAAAATGTGAAATCTGAGAAGTAGGTGCCTTATCCCACTTGAAAAGCAAGGAAACTGACCTTTGTAAGTGGTAGAGATATGAACTCAAACTTAGGACTCAAAAATGTTTCAATATTACAAATACCTGTTTAATATGGCCCCAACCTCAGTAGGCCATCCCCATCCAACTTAGAGATCTCATTTGAAGTCATTATGAGAGCAAAATGGATAATGGACAGAGAGACTATATAATAGTATTTAAATATGAAAACTGAAAGAAAATCCATAGCCAAGTTTGGTGGCACATGGCTCTAATCCCAGTACTAAAGAGGCTGAGGCAAGAGGATCATCAACAGTTCAAGGCCAGCCTGGGCTATGTAACAAGCTCCTGAATAAAAGGAAGGAAGGAAGGAAGGAAGGAAGGAAGGAAGGAAGGAAGGAAGGAAGGAAAGGGAAGGGAAGGGGAAAGGGAGGGAGAAAGAGAGGGAGGGAGGGAAGCAAGAAATGCTCATGTGGGAGTTAATGATAGAGAGACAGACTAAAAGATGTTGCCAGGTGTGGTGGCACAGGCTTTTAATCCTAGGACTCAGAAGCAGGCAGATTCCTGAGTCTGAGACCAGCTTGGTCTATGTAGCTAGTTCCAGAGCTATACAATGAGACTCTGACTCAAAGGGAAGAACAGGAGAGGAAGAAGAAAGAGAGAGAGAGAGAGAGAGAGAGAGAGACAGAGAGACAGAGAGACAGAGAGACAGAGAGAGAGAGAGAAAGGAAAAGAGATGCCACCTATTAGCACAGAAACTGATACATGGGACACAGAGTAGATATAACAAATAAAGGCTTGGTGGAATGAGTGGCTTAAAGCCCTAAAATAAAAACCAGTGTCTTCATTCAGGGCTGAGTGGTAGATCATGTCCAGATTACTGAGAGAGATGAACAAATCAATGTCCCAATTCAGAATCAATGTCCCAATCCAGAGGTGGACGGAAAAGGAAGTGAACATTCCCCATATAGGAATCAATATCTCAGTGAAGATCTGCTTGAGGCCATCAACATCCCACTTGGGGATCAATGTCCCAATACAGAGTGGGTTGAGAGGAATCAATGTCTTGCCCTAAGAATGTGTAAGAATGCCAGCATCCCAGTGTAGAGATCAATGCCCCAATTCAGAGTTGGTTAAGGGAAATTGATGTCCCAGAGTGATGATCAATGCCCCAATATCAGGATCAATGATGATCAATGGTATATAAGGATGAATGCAAAGAGCCAGTGTCCCAGTGTGAAGTACGATCGCCCAAGTCCTGCCATAGCATGAATGAGTGTTCTTGGCCCACAGTAGACCCTAACTTACCAATATAACAAACAATAGGACCCACTAGCCTACCTTCAGGGAATTTCTTCCCACTATTGTTCTAGAGGCATTGTTCCCAAACTTCCTGGCCCTTTCAGGTCCCTGGCTGAGTCCTCCACTACAGCGCATTTGGATGGAGCCAGAATCCTCTACCTGGTCATTTATAGTAGGTCCTTATGGAGGACTCCTGTTTTGTGGCCTGATCCAAGAATCGCTTCATAAGTAAATCCAGATGATGTCACCAGCCCAGAAGTGGCAAAAAATAAACAGTCCTTGGGTGCCTCCAGACTCAACCCAAAGCAGTGGCAGATGACAAATCCATGTGTTCTTACCCCATCAACGCAGTGTGCCTCTAGATCCCAGATACCCATGTTATGTAACGGGACCTCTGCTGTTGAAACAGTTTCTCCCCACATTTTACAGTTGAGGAGAGAGTAAGCTGGAGGAGGGGCAGATGAAACCAAGAAGCCTGATCCCCCTGAGCACGGCTCAACCCACTCCAGCTGGCTCAGGTTGGCATGAAGATCTCATACAACCCCAGCCAACACCACCTCCCCGCCCCCCAACACTCGTGGTTTTTGGAAGTGTGTTATGGTCTAGGCAAAGGGGTTCAAAAACTTCTAAACCTTCTCTCTAAACCTTCCTTTTCTATTACTCCTCAAATGGAGCTTAGAATTATATGAAGACCCCTGTTGCTTTCCAGGGTTAGAGAAGGGAGTTGGAGGGTGAGCTGGGAGGGAAACCTCCAGCCTCAGCTGCCCTGGGGGCTTAAGAGGAGGGTGTGATTTTTCTCTTGCTTAGACAAAGGCTGAGGCTGAGGCATCTGTCAGCCCACTCTTGTGTCTCACAGCTGCTCTGACAGTCAGACCCAAGGCAGGTGCCAGTTTGGAGAGGGAGGGGAAACCGGGTCCGAGTGCTCACTCCGATCCCCCCCCCACGCCCCACCGCACCCTTCCCACGCATGCGCATGCGTATGCACGAGATGCCTCCTGTTGCCCGGCCCAGTCTCAGTAAGCTTTCCCTGTATTATCGGGATACCTCCCACCTCAACAAACATGACCCACTGCCCCTCCCCATGTACTTGTCCCTCCAAGCCCTGCTGCCAAGCACCCTTGGACACCTTTACACAGCCAAGCGTTAGCTAGGAGGGGAGGGGTTGTCGTCAGTGTAGGGGGCCTTTGTGCCTGATGAGCTTCAGAGCTCCATGTCTCGCTCAGAGCTTCTCTTCCTGGGGCCAAGCGCTCAGACTAACACACAGGCATGTTCCCGTACATTTCTGCCTCCATGCTCAACGTATGCATACACCTCCTGGAGAGCCTCATGACAGGTTAGATGTATTTCCACGCAGAACAGTTAGAACTCTGCACTCACCATTCCTTCCAAACATATGTATCGATGTATATCTTTATTTAACTCTTATTAAACACCCCGTTCCCCTACTAAAAGGAGCGGTTTTTACTGCTGAGACTTCTCCATTTAGACGAGTCATTATAAAAAATCTACTACTGACCACATATTTTAGAGTTAATTCTATAAGCAGGAGAATATAGTCGAGAGAGTTGGGGGTGGGGCTCTGGTGGGCTTCCCCATTAGCAAGATGACGCAGGAGGAAAAAGAATAGTTCTGGGAAAGATGCTCAGTGGAGGGGGAAATGTATAAATTTCATACAAAGATGCTTCTAGGCCCCTCCCTGGTGCAGTCCGCTTGACCTCCTCCCCACTCCCAATCTCCCAGATGCCTCCTTCTTTTGCTCCCTGCCTGTCCCAGGCCTCCCCCGTCCCTGCAACACCCCCCCAGCCCTCCCCAGGGCCCCCTCCTCAGATGCAATCCCCCTGCTGTAATTTCTAGGGGAATTGCTTCATCTCGGGTGCAGATATATTTGTGTCAAGGTGCAGCTGCACAGATAGCCTTCCTCTATGCATAGTAAGAGGGTTGCGGAGAGAGAGGTTGTGCCCAGAGCAAGCCCTTATCAGAGCAAGCTGCCTGCCATTTATCTGATTCCCCATCAAATAGGAAAACGGGCCTCAGGCTGCTGCTTCCACTTTCCTTGGGAAAGCCATGGGGGGAATAATAATTTACTCCAATCTTTTTGTTTCCAGCGCTCACCTTCAGCCTGACACAGCCCTGGATTTCTCCACCCCGCCCCCCTTGCTCCCAGCTACACTGGCCTAAGGGTACTGAGTTGATCTGTAGCCCCTAGGGCTCCACCTCAGGGACAACACCCCCACCCCCCAGAAATGCCCTTGCTGGTTGAATGGACCTGCATAATGGATTGGCACAGGCTGGAGAAGATAGCCTTTGGCATCAGGGATAGTAGAAATGGAGGAGGGGGAGCAGGGACCCAGGGGGGAGTCGGGGGCGTTGGGCCTGGCTGCAGGGGGCCTGGTTTTCTTCCCAGCCCCCACGTGTGCATCAGATCCCCCATGAACACACACACACACACACACACACACACACACACACACACACACACACATACACACACACACACACACACACACACACACACACACACGTTTGTCAGACTTGACCCTGTGTGTCTCCTTGTATGTGGACTCATCGGCACCTTTATCTATGGATGTCTGTCCATCTGTCTGTCTATCTGCGTCTGGAATGAAGATGAATGAAGCACAGGAGTGCTTTCTGTTTGATGTCACAGACTTGGACCTCCCATCTCAGTTCACAGTCCCAACAGCCAAGAACAAGCTCAAGACAAGATGACAGGGACTAGAGGGAGGGAGCAGTGGGTGAGGGAGCCGTCCCACCCAGATGGGCCTGGCTGCCGGTTGGTGTCTTGCTTCAGTCTCCCTGGCAGCCCATCTGGTACAGGAGCTGCAAGAGGTGGGCCATTGGGAGGGAGCTGATCCCTGCAGGCTCGCTGTAAATCACAGTTATGTGGCCTGGGGGCAAGGGGTAGGCAGGGGGCAGGGGGCAGGGAACAGCCCCTGCTGTACACACACACAGGGTAAGGCACAGAGGCCAGGGTCAGGTGCCGCTGTAAATCGTCACCTAAATGTTTCCAAGCAAAGGCTAATCAGGAGAAAGTGACAGAACACACCCAGGCTCAGCCTGGCTCCCGTAGGCACACAGCTATGCAAGTACATGCGTGCCCACAAATGCAAAAACATGCAGGGGCATGATTTGCATATAGAGCTGTTTGTACAAGGGTGCCACACCCATACCTGGGTGCTCAAAGTCACACATGATTCGTACACACAGATTCCCAGAGCCTTTTACCTCTCATGTTCCTTTAAACCCAGGGCACAAAGATCTACCAAATGAACCTCAGTGTCTGCATATGTTCACAGGCAGGTAGGCAAATGTCGAACGGACAGAAGGAAAAAGCCCCCACCTGCTGTGTTCCTAAAGATACAGGCATGCCCAGTGGAACTCTTCCCTCGACAGTCCTGAGTCCAGTACCTGTGTTCACCTTGGAGCCTTCATTCCGTGGAACAGCTATTTTCAGAAGCGAAGTGTTTGATCTCTCCCTGCATCCCCGCTGAAGCTCATTTGTTTGTTCATTTGTCCACCCTCAGGAACCACCCTGTGTCAGGCACTGAGTTAGACAGGATGCTCCATCCAAATCTGATAGGGAGCATGGTTGCTCACAGCCATAACCCCAGCATTTGAGAGACTGAGACAGAAGGATCACTGGTTCAAAGTTGGTCTGGACCATATAATAAAGCAAAACAAAAAGAAGAGTAGAGATATCTCTCAGAGTCCTAGCGAAGTATGCCAAAGCCCTGGGTTTGATCCTCCAACATAGCTCAAAACTGGCCATGGTGGCACATGCCTGAAGTCTCAACACTAAGAAATAGGGGGCGAAGGGTCAGGAGTTTGAAGTCATCATTGGCTACTCGGAGAATTCAAGGACAGCCTGAGATACAAGAAACAGTTTCCAAAGCTAAACAGAGACACAAAATCTAGCAGAGAAAAGAGACAAGAGAGTAGATGGTGGGAATTGTACAGGAGAGGCACGTCCAGGGAGGTAGGAACACAAGAAGACTTTCTGGGACAGCCAGTTAAGCCAAGGTCTAAGGGTGAGTGGGAGCCGGTTAGGTAGAGTGGTTGGAGAGAGAGAAGAAATGCTGGGTCCTAGCAGTTAAGGTCTATGGAGCAGCAGATGCTGGGGCTAGCTCACAGGTGCTTAGCTGCTTGATGTGCCAACC
Source organism: Mus musculus (assembly GCF_000001635.26). Lineage (NCBI taxonomy): Eukaryota > Metazoa > Chordata > Mammalia > Rodentia > Muridae > Mus > Mus musculus. Next base: position 84,567,363 of record NC_000077.6, on the reverse strand, counting down.
GTGTGACTGCTCTTCTTTACCTGAACCCCACGGGAGGCCCTCAGCTTGGCTTTCTGGAGGTTTCCCTGGCATGCTCTCTCCTCACTTTCCACACAATGCAGATGCTTGGTCAAGGGAAGACCTAGGCTTTCCAGCAGAGGCCATTGCCAAGTTGTGAGCAGAATGAAGGGCCCACAGAGAGCGGGGAGGAGGGTCCCTTTCCCAGCCCTCCCTTTTCAGGCCTTCCAGGAACTCATTAGGATCCTCTAAATGTCACTGTGAGACATTTAGAACAGGCTCAACGGAGCTGGGTGAGTCTCGTGGGGCCCTCATTGGACTGGCATAGTCAAAAGAGATTTGAAAATCAGGACTTGAACCCCACCCCACCCTAGACTCCCATTCTACTCCATGTGCTTGCCCTGTGGCTCTCAGCGTTTCATTTGAACAAAGGCCTCCGAGTAGGAGCCATCAATCCATACGACAAAGTGCTTGGCTTTGGAGCCCTGCCACCTCCCTGCTATGAGCAGCCTGATGTCCTCTCTGCAGCCCCGACACTCCTGACTGCTTCCCCTCCCCCCCCCCATCTCCACGCATTCTACCTTTATTCTGCCCTCCACCTCCACCCCACCCCCTCCTCCTGCCTCAACCTAATTCATCGTTGTTGGTTTTTTTTCAACACTCCTCCCATGTCTACCACAGTCCTATGTGCCTTCCAGTCTCTTTACAGAAGTCTGGAAAGTGTCACCTCCTTTTTCAGGTAAGGAAACTGGGGCCCAAACAGCTTTGGTGATCTGTTCATGGTCGCCGTCACCTTGGTGGAGATAAGGGAAATCTCATTCTAGATCCAAGTCGGTCTTCCAGGTCTTCCAGAATCTGTCCTCATCTGGAAGAGTCATGAACTTGTAGCGTGGCTGCAGAACTGGGGCTTCTCTCTCCGGATTCTTACACCAAGGTGGGGGGATGGGCACAGGGATGGGGGTAGGGATGTCCATTGGTAGCTGGAAGGAAAGGAAAAAGAAGGGAGCCTGTTCATTCTCAGAAGCAGAATAGGGGCAGAGAGGAGCTGTCTGAGGACCAGACGGTACCAGGACGAGAGCACACAAGGGAAGCCTGGCCTGGTTGCTATTGCTGTTGGTATCTTTAGGTGCAGTGGGTCATCGGTACCTGAAGAAGGCAGAATAGGAGAGAAATAGAACTTGGGCTTTCAAACTTGCCTTTGAAAAAGCCTCTATTTTCTTATCCCCTATGGAGGGTTATAAGAGCAAGTGCTTAGGACTCTGGGCCAGCAGTCTTCAAGGAGGAATCCCAGACTTGAGTGCTGGGATTCCTCCTACCCGGAGGCACAGCTATCGTCTTGAAATGGCCAGATCTTCATAAGGCTCTGGGCAGGACCTTTTGGCTTTAGGTGGACAGAGAAGGTACACACTGGCTCTGTTTCCCTCATCACCTATTGCCTGTCTCTCCAGCACTTTCAGAATGTAAGCAAGTCAAGAGAATGCTTCCAGGGTGCTGGTTCTCCTACTGAAGACCAGGCCTGTGCCCACCTCCAGCTCTAAGGAGGGCTCAGGTCCCCAACACAGGTGCCTGAGGCCACCAAGGCTTCCCTTCACCACCATGACTGCATCTGACTCAGATGGGTAGGGAACAAGAGAACAGTTGATGTAATTAAGAAGAAGGGCTGCCCTGGGCCTGGAGCTCTACCCATCAACTCCACTGCTAGCCAAGGGGCTACTGAGTACACACATTGGGGTTCAAGTCTCAGTCACAACTTCATCCCACCCTAGGAGCCTGAAGAGCTGAGGGTTCCCGAAGGGGAACCATGAAGAGAAAGGGTCAGAAAATCAAGGAAGGGTAGGGGAACAAGCAAGCAGACAGCTTGGCCTCAAGCCCTAGTCAGCTCCACCCCCATGCTACCCCAGCACATCCAGTTTTCTTGGCACTGAGAAAATGGTCAACAGCTTGTCACAGCTCACTGACTCCAAACAGCTCTCTGGGAACATTGTTGGATTTAAGTCCAAATGCAGAGACACCCATATACAGGCCTGTCACTCCTCCTACCAGTGCTTTAAACAGATATCACATAGCCGCATACATACCATGTGACTCGATTCAGCCCCAAAGCATTTATTGAGTACCAGTGTATTTTGGGCACCACCACTACAGACAGCTTCATAGCCTAAGATGACACACAAATGTGGGGACATCATCACAGGGCAGGAAAGTGGGTGTCACTACTGAAGTACAGCAAGGCACAGGAAGGCAGGGGGACTTCTCAGAGAAAGCAATATGCCAGCAAGGTTTTTAAGGATACATAGGAGTTTGCCAGGTAGACATGTAGACAAGGTAACATTTAATCTTTTTTTTTTTCTGTGCTGGAGGTCAAACCCAAGGCCTCATAACATGCTTAGCAAGCATTTTGTCACTGACCTGAATTCCCGGCCCTAAGCCATTTAATTTTAAACTTGGTCTTTTTTGCTTGTTTGTTTTTTATTTTTCAAGATAGGGTTTCTCTGTGTCACTTTGGATTTCCTGGAACTCATTCTGTAGACCAGGCTAGCCTCAAACTGCATCTACTTTTAAACTTGGAATGAGAGAACACAGGCCTGAGTCTCAGCTCTGTCTTGCCCGTTCCCTCCTGCTCCTACTTTCCCATCTGTAAAATGGGCTGATTCAGCTGTGGAGTTTGCTATACACCGGGGAAGCAAAGAGACTGGGGAATGTTGGGGTAGGGGAGCCTCTCCAGGGATGCTCCCTTCCCCAGGGATGCTCCTTCCTATTCTCTAATGGAGACAACCGGATGTTCTTAGCAAACCCAAGGACTTGTGAGCAGAAGCAGCAGCTGGCTGACTCACAGGAAGACCTGTGCCTGGGTCCTCGTGGCCCAGCTGCTCTCCACACTGGTGAGGGGACAGAGAGGGGAGTTAATAGATTACAGGGCTGGGCAGGAAGAAGAGAGGATTTTTCATTTTAAAATGTTCTAGAATAATTCATATTTGCTTTGCAGGATGGCATTGTGTGCTGTCAGCTCTGTAATAACTTCTAGACCTTTATTTATTGTTTTGCCTTAATGATTTCATGTTGCTCCAGTGTCGAGAATTCTCAGTGTCTTGTAACACATAACGACAGCGAAGGCCCAGGCTGGGGCAGGCCCCTGGGAGGGAACCCTGCTCCCATAATAGACCCTGCCAGTCTCGGTGGAGGTGGCAGAACCCAGAGCAAGAAGCCGAAGCCCCCAAGCTGGGTGCAAAGCGAGGGTAATTCTCACATCACCCTCTGCCGCCAGTGTTACTGCCCTGAGAGCAGTGCATGCTAAGCTTTAGGGGAGCTTGCACCTGATTTTGTGTGACCAAGCCAGGATTCCCACAGGGGCCAGTGGGCAGCCTTCAGTGACCTGGCGGCTCCTCCACTCTGGTAGCATGGGGGCTGATTAGGGCAAATCTTTAAGTGCAGATCCTCAGTACACAACTCTGGAGCATGGCCGTACTGTGGGTTCAGAATGAGGGGAGGCTCTGTGTCTAATGGGCTATCCGGAGAGTCACAGCCACACAGGACAACTCATCTGTTGGCTGTATCCTCACTAGAACACACTTGGGTGCGCTCAGTTCCTCTGACTGAGGTTCCACAGTTGGAACAGTCTCACAAATGTCTCATTGAGTACCCACCCCGCCCCACCACCACCTCTGCCAGTCTCCATCCTGGGTCCCTGAGGGCTCTACTCCTAGCTCCATATTCCCAACCCCTTCCGTGAAAAGGAATGGAAGAGGAAGGGGAGGCTTTCCCTGTTGCCATGGTGATTCTCCACCTCCCAGTCTGTGGGTCAGGGACAGCTTCACTATGAGCCTCTGGCTAAGACTGGAGGGAAGCGAGCTGCTCTGGACAGGAATAGGGTAGAGGATCGGGAAGGTCACAGGAGCTACAAAGCAGAGGGAAAGAGATGGTGAGCCAGATCCTGGAAGGCTAGAGCGCAGAGAGCCAGCTCGTCCAGATGCTTAGTGGCCAGGTCTTTGGCCCGGGAACAGAAAGAACTATGTGAAAGAGTGTGGCATTCTGGACCTGTGCTCTCTGCACCTAGACAGAAGACCCAGAGACAAGACAGCCAGAGAGGCTGGTGAGGTACAGAGACAGAACCTCAGGATGAGAAGAGACTGCGGCTCAGGCAGCAGAGCTCTGGAAAAGGAGCACACAGCAAGGCCTGCACTGTGGCTGCACTGGGCTCCACTAGGCTGCGCAGGCAGAACGGATAGTACCGGCTTCAGCTGGGGCAGATGGAGCGAGGAAGGGCCTGACCCCCAGCCCACTAGAGAATGGCGGATTGTCTGCTCTTTGGAGTGCTCCCACTGCTGCGGGCCCACAACCCCCTGCCCCTGGGATCATGGTGAGAGAAACAGAAGTGGGGAGGGGAAAAGTGACAGGCAAGTGATCACAGACCACGTCTCCACCTCCCCAGCTCCCACTCCCCTTTGGCGGGTTTTCCCTGGCAGCAGCAGGTGCTCCCTGGGCCCAACTGTCTCTGGCAGAGTCCAGGATGTTGTTAACTGGGGAAGTGATGCAGGAGAGACTATGGAGGGGGAGGGGCTGAAAAAGGAAAGGCTCCTGAGGGAAACCCTTCTCTGTTCCTTCTGTTTTTTCTTCTCTCTCTCTCTCTCTCTCTCTCTCTCTCTCTCTCTCTCTCTCTCTCTCTCTCTCTCTCTCCCTCCCTCCCTCCCTCCCTCTCTGTCTCTCTCTCTCTTTCTTTTTTTTTTTCCGAGGCAGGGTTTCTCTGTATAGCCCTGGCTGTCCTGAAACTCACTTTGTAGACCAGGCTGGCCTCGAATTCAGAAATCCGCCTGCCTCTGCTCTCCTCCTTCTGCATACACTTACTTCACAAGCATTCACTTTCTTATTCCTCTGCTGACTCTAATCAGTAGAGGCTGTTATTCTGATCTCTACTGGGTAGGTGAGAAACTGAGGCAGTGTTGGCTGAGGGAATTGCCAGAGAGGATTCAAACCTGGGAGAGGGCTGGCATTTGTGCTCCTGACAGCCAGTCTACACATTCTACATTTGTGCATCATTTGTGATATGGCCTTGCTATGTTGACTAGGCCTATGTTGAACTTCTGAGCTCACATGATCCTGCAACCTCAGCTTCCCAAGTAGCTAGGACTCCGGGCGTAGGCACCTTTGTATCTGGATTCCTCTTTCATTTCCTATACTGTTTATCCCCTGGCATTTCTCTAACCAGCCTTTATTTCTTCGAGCAATATGTTCCAGTCTGCCTAGTCTTGCTGTGACAACGTTATCTGAGTGGCTATGTGCAAACACGTGCACACTTGCTTGCATGGCTCCAGAGAGTCCCCATGTGTGGGAGTACACACACACACACACACACACACACACACACACACACACACACACACACACCTCTGTACACAAGGAAGCTATCACACCTGCCGAAGCCCAGGCAGGCCATTGCTTTCACCAGCAGAGCATTAACTGTGGCATAGTAACCCCAAACAATGATCAAGCCAAAAAAAAAAATGTTTGGCTTTGCAATCAAGTGCTGCTTGGCATATGTGGTTTTTGGCAATACATCTGCCTTCCTAGGTTAAGCTTGGGCTGATGTGGCTTCCCGCGAATCTGCAGCTTGGCAGCACTGGCTTCCAGGAGAGCCAGACTCTTGGTTCCCAGATGCCAGACGTGCCCCCCCCCCCCCCGCAGGCCTTCCCAGAGCTCCTCTCCAGCCCTGGCAGCCTCCACAGATCAGAGGAGATCCTGAAAGATCTCACAAGGGGCAGTGAGGATTCGAACCCTGGGTCACTGAAGAGGAGGGGGACTGTAAAGCTTGAGTGAACACAGGTGGGTCTGAGCCAGACCTGTGACCTCCCAGGTGTGCCTCACCCGTCTGGAATGTGGCTGCCTCACCGTCTAGTCTCGTCAGGCCCCTCTTCTGTGGCCAGGCTGGTGGGTGTGGATGAGCTATAATGGGTATGTGCCGAGCTTCCCTCCAGAGGACCCTGCATAAGGCTGTGTGCAGTGAGGGGTGACAAAGTCTCTTCCCCAGTGAGGGAAAAATGCCCTCACATTGTACCAGGGCCTCACAGACCCATCACCCTCCCTAGACATAGGCATAGTCATGCTTTCAGTGTTCATGAGTCCCTCCTGGGCCTGGCTTTTCGGTGGATCTAGGGGCAATGCTAGCAATTCAAACTTGGAAACTGTTATCTTCCTCCCGAATGGCAGCTCAGCTATCAGGCATGGAATAGCTTAACACAAACTTAAAGAGTGTCACAAGTAATAAAAGAGATGTAGGTAAGTTTGAAAAGCAATTTCCAACTGGAGACTTGGAGGAAACCCTCCTGGTTGAAGAAGCAGGACTTGATGTGGCCTCAGCAAAAGCAGAGATGTGCTTGGTTTTTCCAACTGGTACCCAGGGGAGACTATTACATGAACAGGCACAGGAAAAGCAAGATGCTACTGTCTGTGGCCAGACTGAGAAGGGAGTGGTAGGGCTGGGATGTGGTCTTGTAACTCAGAACAAGGAATGTGGACTTCATAGGTAGGTTAAAGATTGGAGGGTGGTTTTGCTTTGGATTTTTTCCCCTTTTGACACAGAGTCTCCTGTAGCCTAGGGCAGCTTCAAGCTCACTATGTAACTGGGGTGGGGGTAGGGGGCTTGAACTTGGATCTTCCTGCCTCTTCCCCACCAAGTGCTAAGGTCACTGGTATGTGCCACTGCACCTGGTCTATTCACTGATGGGACTGAGCACAGGGTGTCCTGCGTGCTAGGTAAGCCCTCTGCCAACTGACCTGCATCCCTCCACCACACTGAGGGTTTGTTAATCAGGGGAGAAGGTCTTGGGACTTTTCATTTAGAAAGTTTAATCTCCAGGTATGAAGAAGTTATATTGGGAACATGCATGCATGCGCATGGGCAGTCATGTCTATCTTCGGAAATATACACATATATGTATACACAGAAGGATAGGCCCAAGTTTTAGGGTTAATTTCTGGGCCTTTTAGTACTTGCATTTTGTTTATTTACTTGACTAGGGAAATGTACTCACATGATCTAAAGTTCAAACAGTGTAAGAGGAATGTATTGAAAAGTGAAACCACTCTACCCTGATCAGACCCTACAATGAACCTGTCTAAAAGCAAGCACGGGGACTAGCTGGAAAGCTTCCTTCCAGTGGTGGTCTCTGCTTGCACAAGCAGATAATCTGACTGTGTTTGTTTTCATTTTGTTTTTTGTTTGTTGTTGTTTTGTTTTTGAGACCTGACCCTTCTTTGTGGCCCAAGCTATCTTCAGGCTGATGCTCCTCCTTCCAAGCCCTCCAGTTACAGGATCCTGGGCATGCACCACCATGTCTGCCTTCAATTTTGTTACACACATTCTTCTGAGTCTTGCTTTTCTCCTTTAATAGCACATCTGACGTGCAGATGAGATGGTTCAGCAGGAAACACCCTTGCTGCCAAGCCCTGGACCCCACATGATTAAAGAAGAGATCCGGTTCATACATGTTGCCCTCTGACCTTCAGATGTGCGCTCGGGCATGAGTACACACACACACACACACACACACACACACACACATTTTAAAAACTTTGAGCCAGGGTTTCACTATGGAGCCCTGACTGGCCTAGAGCTCACTGTCTCAGTCACGGTTTCTATTGCTGTGATAAAACACCATGACCAAAAGCAACTTGGGGAGGAAAGGGCATGTTTCAGCTTATAGTTCTACATCATAGTTCCTCATTAGAGGAAGTCCAGCAGGAACTCAAGGCAGGAATCGAAGCACAGGCCACAGAGGACCACTACTTGTTGGCTTGCTCCCTATGGTTTGCTCAGCCTGCTTTCTTATACAGATCAGGGCCACCTGTATAGGTGAGCCGAGCCCTCCTACAGCAATAATTAATAAATAAAATACCCCTCAGGCTTGCCTAAAGGCCTAGCTTATGGAGGCATTTTCTAGAGATTTCTTCTCAGATATATCTAGGTCTATGTCATGTTCACAAAAACCAACCAATACACTCACTATGCAGACCAAGCTGAACTTGAACTCGCGTCTCCCTGTTTTTGTCACCTGAGTGTTGGAAGTAAAAGAATGAGCCAGCATGCCCAGCCAAATTTCTTTTTACATTTATCATTTTCCATTTACGTCTACATTTATATTTTACATTTTTTTATATTTATCTATTATGTAGTATGTGCATATGTGCATGTGTGCATTGCCTTAGAGCAAGTATGGAGGTCAGAGGATGATTTTTTTTGTTTTTGAGACAGGATTTCTCTGTATAGCCCTGGCTGTCCTAGCGTTCACTCTGTAGACCAGGCTGGCCTCGAACTCAGAAATCCACCTGCCTCTGCCTCCCAAGTGCTGGGATTAAAGGTGTGTGCCACCACTGCCCAACCAGAGGATGATATTTTAAGAGTTCATTCTCTCCTTCCACAATGTGAGTTTTGGGGAACTTAAGACTTGGTGGCAAATGCCTTTAACTGGTAAGCCATCTTGGGGATCTTAAATTATTTTTAATTAAAACACACACACACACAAACATGCCTTGGAAGGGTGGAGATGAAGCTCAGTAACAGAGCACTTACCCAACATGAGAGAAATCCTGGGTTTGCTCTTCAGCTCTGTTATTAATAATAATAATAACAACAATAATAATAACAATAACAACCTTGAAGGGCCTTATAATATCTGTAAATATAGTTTCATTATAGCTCAACATTTACATTATTTCTGCTCTTTTTCATTATTTCTGCTCATTAAAAATGTCAGGCCTCGGGCTGGAGAGATGGCTCAGTGGATAAGAGCACCCAACTGCTCTTCCGAAGGTCCTGAGTTCAAATCCCAGCAACCACATGGTGGCTCACAACCATCTGTAATGAGATCTGATGTCCTCTTCTGGGGTGTCTGAAGACAGCTCCAGTGTACTTACATATAATAAATAAATAAATAAATCAGCCAGGCAGTGGTGGTGCACGCCTTTAATCCCAGCACTTGGGAGGCAGAGGCAGGCAGATTTCTGAGTTCGAGGCCAGCCTGATCTACAGAGTGAGTTCCAGGACAGCCAGGGCTACACAGAGAAACCCTGTCTTGGAAAACCTAAACAAAGAAACAAACAAACAAATAAATAAATCTTTAAAAAATATATATGTCAGGCCTGGAGAGATGGCTCACTTGTTGTTCTTACACATGACCTGGGTCTGATTCTCAGCACCCACATGGTGGCTCACAACTATCCTAACTCCAGTTCCTAGGGATTCATTGCTCTCTTCTGACCTCCATGGGCACCAGGCACACACATGGAACACAGACACATAAAATTAAATACAAAAATTTAAAATCTACAGTAAGTACCATATGTAGCAGCCCCCACTTTTAATCTCTCCCTCTTGGGAGGCAAAGGCAGGTGGGTCTCTGTGACTCTTAGGTCAACCAGACTACATAGTGAAACTGTGGCTCAAAAGAGCAAACAAAAAATGTTGCAGTAAATGACCTAGTCCATGTCATTTGCATATTGACCCCTTCATCGGTTTATGAACTCAACGTGTTTTTTTTGTTTTTGTTTTTTTTTTTTAAAAGACAGAACTGTGTTATAGAGCCCAGACTAGACTGGAATTCACAATCCTCCTGCTTGCTTCCTCCCTCCCTCCCTCCCTTCCTTCCTTCCTTTTCTTGCTTTTTCTCTTCTTCTTCCTCCTCTTCTTTTGTTTCCTTAAGACAGGGTTTCCTTGTGTAACTGTGACTGTTCTGGACCTAGCTCTATAGTCCAGAACTGGACTTGAACCCAGAAAGATCTGCCTGCCTCTGCCTCCCAAATGGTGAGATCCTAGGTGTGTGCCACCGTGCCTGGCTCCAGTTATATTTGTGTGCACTCCCACTTTGCATTTGGGTGAACATGCATTTATTTTATACGTGTAGGTCTCTTGCTCTCCACCTTGCCTCTTGTTGTTTTGTTTTGTTTGTTGCCACTGTTGCTGTTGTTTTTGAGCCAGGGTCTCTTACTGAAACTGGGGCTCACTGGTTGGCTAGGCTGTCTGGCCAGTGAGCCCTAAAGCCTTTCTATCTCTGTCTCCTCAGTGATGGGATTACACTGAGTATAATCCAAACTCAGGTCCTCTTGTCTCACAGAAACACCTTACCCAACCCCAAATTGTCCCTTCAATTTGCATTTCTTTTATCATGAGTAAGGGTTAAGTTTCTTTTGTAGGTTTAAAAGCCAACTTCTGCCAACTTGCTGGTAAATTGTACATAATTCTGCTCATTTGCAAATCTTTTCCCTATTGATTTGTGGATGCTCTTTATCTATTAAGGGAAATAACCCTTTGCCTGAGGTATAAGGGCAAATCCTTTTTACCAGTTTGTGACCAGTTTTTGGTTCTTGCTTATGAGTTTTTAAAGGTAGGTTTCTGAAATGGCAAATAAAAAATTAAAGGAATACTTATCTTTCTTGGCTTTGCTTCTATGTGGTGCTGAGCTTAAAAGAGACATAAGCCGAGATCACGTGATCTTGGGATGCATTAATAAAAGCATAAGTTTTGTGTGAAGGAAAATAATAGCCCTGCCCTGTTCTGTGTCCCCTCCAAGGAGATCTTTGGACAAAGATCAGCAAGCACAGAGGAGGGTAACCACATGGCAACTGAGCTTCATGTCAAGCTCCACAAGTAACGCCAGTGAGCTAGTATCATTGAAGTTGAATCAGATCTGTGCGAATGAACATCATCGTAGGCAGAGGATGGATCTTATGCCACAGAACCTGTGCCTGAGATGTGGTGTGTGAGAGAGTGAGACTCTTCAAAGCAGAGATATCTGAAGGCAGAGTGGCTTGCTTCGTAAGAAGTGAGCTTCTTATCATCAGATCGACACAAACAACTAGATGGTCACCTACCAGAGAAGCCAGTTGTGCAACCAGGGACTCTCAAGACTCCTTCTCTCCATGAGAGCCTGCCATGTTACAAGACTACAAGAAATCCTTTTTTTTTGTTGTTGTTGTTTTTTTGTTTTTTTGTTTTTTTGTTTTTTGTTTTTTGTTTTTTCAAGACAGGGTTTCTCTGTATAGCCCTGGCTGTCCTGGAACTCACTCTGTAGACCAGGCTGGCCTCGAACTCAGAAATCCACCTGCCTCTGCCTCCCAAGTGCTGGGATTAAAGGCATGGGGCCACCACACCCGGCACAAGGAATCTTTTAAATGAATAATCCTCATTTTGCAGGTGAAGAACAGGTGATGGGAAACTATTCACTGATATGTGCAGGGTTTCAGATTCTTCAACACACGGGACCTGGTTAAAAGGATGGAAACCAGAATGGTTGACTATTCACCTAAGGCTACACAGCAGACTCTCAGTCTCAAATTACTTCCGCTGAGTCTCTTGCCTCTGTTGAGTGGTTAAATTGATTGTTGTCTGACTCTGAGCAGTCTTCCTGCAGTTGTAGGTCAATAACAGCAGGCTATTATAAAGCAGTATGCAAGGCATCATGAAAACACAGGTGGCACAGTGGATTCTGCTAGATAGGGGAATCCGGAAAAAAACATCTCTGAGGATGTAGCACATATGCAAGGCCTAAAAGGTATGCAAAACAAATCAAAGAAAAACAAAACAAAACAAAACAAAACAAAAACAAACCCAAAGCAGAAGAGGGTGACATTTGTGCTTGGCCTCTGGCAGTGTATTGAGCAGTTAAGGTCTCATGAAAGAGACAAGCTCATCACAGCCCAACAAAGGAGACAGAAGAGTCACTCATAGATTGCCACAGTTTGAGAGCCACCGTAGCCCACAGGACAGAAGTAGCTTGCTCTCCTACAGAAACAAGGTGGGTGTCTAGAAAGGCTTCCAGAGAAGTGCAGCCTGGAATTCCAATTTTAGTTGCTTTACTCATTGATGTTTGGATTTTCAAGACTAAGTTATTTTGTTTTTGTTTTTTTTTTAGACAAGGTTTCTCTGTGTAGCCCTGGCTGTCCTGGAACTCACTCTGTAGACCAGGCTGGCCTTAAACTCACCAAGATTACCCAGGTGCTGAGATTAAAGGCATGTTCACCATCCCCACCCAGCGAGAATAAGTTCTTATATTGGTAGATTTTTATTTCATTTTACTTATTCTGCCTGGCCTGGAATTCTCAATGTAAATCAGGCTGGCCTCAAACTCATAGAAATCTGTATTTTTCACCTAAGTGCTGGGATTAAAGGCAAGTGCCACATACCCAGCCCCCATCTGGTAGATATTTCTGACATTTATGTATCTACTTATTATTTTTCAGTGTGTATAGATATGTGACGTGGGTGGGTAAGCATGCCACAGTGAATGTGTAGAGGTCAGCAGATAATTTTCAGGAACCAGTTCTTTGCTTCCACCATGTGGGTTCCGAGAACTGACCTGATGTCATCACATTTGGCTGCAAGTTCCCTAACAGGGCAAGCCTTCTCCATAACCTGATTTTTGCCCCCTCGAGCCAGTGTGTCATGTAGTCTGGCTGGTCTCAAACTCACTATGTACCCAAGAATAATCTTGTACCTCCACCCCTCTACTCCCCCAGTACAGGAAAACAGGTGTGTATCACTATGCCCCATTTATGTGGTGCTGAAGATTGAACCCAGAGATTTGTATGTGTTCTTCAAGAACTCTGCCAATTGAGCTCTATCCCCAGCTCTAAGACAGGTCTCTTGATACATAGCCCAGGCCCACCATGAACTTGCTGTTGTCGCCTAGAGTGGCCTTGAATGTGTCTTCCTGACTCAGCCTCCTTAGTGCTTAGATCACAGGTACATGCCACTATGCCTGGCTTAGCCTGAAAATTTCAGAAGAGAAACAAAAGATTTCCAGGTTGACCATAAAGCAGTCGGGAAAAGGGAAGAGTGTTCCAAGCTAAGAGACTACTGTGTGCAAAGTTTTTTGAGCCGTGCATGGCTGCCCTGTCTTCAGACACCCACAGCAGATGTGAAGGGTCCCGTGTGAAGTGTTGGGGGAGAGGCATCAGGCTGGAGGAGGAGGGACCGGCAGGCTTTGGGGCAGGCCCTAGCAGGTTTCCAGATGGAGTGGGAACCAGCCTTGGCTTGGCCACCTTCCCTTCAAAGCTGGGCCCCAGATTGAGAGCCGGAGGAGAGAAGTGTGAGCCTTCAGCTGCCAGCTCTTCCCGCTGTGCACTGTGCAGGCTGCTGAGCTGGGAGTCTCCTGTGCTCTCTTGTCCATGGCTGCGACCCCAGCTAATCCAGCCTCCTGGCCCATCTGACACACACTTCCACTTAACATTTTGTTAGCGACTCTGTAAACGAGCTCTCCCTGACCTTCAATCCCTGGCTAATTGCTGGTTTCATGTACAAGACTAGCTTAATTTTACGTGATAATTACCTGAGAGGGGTGATACATATGGCATTGCATGTTGGAAATGTCAGGCCTGGAAACCTACCAAGCGGCCGCAGTCGGGGGCCATGTGGGGAGAGGAGAACGCCTCAAGCAGACCAAGTTCTGGAGGCTCAGAGTGCTCTTCGAGCACTGAACATCCAGGGATCCAGGCCAGAGAAGCAGTCCATGCGTTTCTCCACCACCTATGCACATCTTAAAAGACCAGGTCAAAAGCATGGCTCCAATACATTCTTGGTCACTCCTTATATCATCAAGTCTCCACTGTGTGCCAGGCAATGTGCACACACTTGAGTTGCTTGCAGACTCCCCCCAACTCAGGGAGCCTGAACACATGTAGAGAGGTTTTAGTTACAGTTATTAAGGGGCCTGAATAAGAAAGCCTGAATGTTTAAGCGTGTACAACTGACACTTCAATCTTAAAGTACCACAGAGGAGCTAGGAACATAGTTCAGTTGGTAGGATGCTTGCACAAAGCCCTGGTGTGGTAGTTTGAACGTGAATGCCCCCACATTGACTCCTACGTGTGAATACTTTGGTTCTCAGTTGGTGGACCAGTTTGGGAAGGATTAGGAGGCGTGGCTTTGTTGCAGGAGGTGTGTTAGTGGGGGCAAGCTTTGAGGTTTCAAAAGATTCATGCCATTCCCAGTGTGCTCTCTGCCTCTCACTGTGGTTTGAGAAGGGAGCTCTCAACCGTTCCTACCATCATGCCATAATGGACGCTAAGCCTCTGGAACCATAAGCCCACTAAAGGCCTCCTTTTCTAAGATGCCTCGACACGGTGTTTTACCACAGCAATAGAAAGGTAACTAATCCACGCGGGTGCAGACCCCAGCACTCTGTAAACCAGGTTTAGTGGTGCAAACCCATTATCCCAGAGCTCAAGAGGATCGGGAACCTAAGGTCATCCTTGACTAAATCGCTTATTCAAGGCTAGCCTGAGCTACATGACAGCCCGTCTCAAAAGAAGTATCAATGAGCACAGGGGCACATGCCTGTAATCCTGGCACTCAGAAAGCTGAGACAGGAGGAATAGAAGTTCAAGACCATGCTGCTGAGCTATACAGAAAGAATCTGACTCAGGAAAAAGAAAAAAGTGCCACTTCAGAAATCAGACACAAGCCGGGTGTGGTGGCGTACACCTTTAATTCCAGCACTCGGGAAGCAGAGGCAGGCGGATTTCTGAGTTTGAGGCCAACCTGGTCTACAAAGTGAGTTCCAGGACAGCCAGGACTATACAGAGAAACCCTGTCTCAAAAAACCAAAAAAGAAAAAAAAAAAAAAAAGAAAGAAAGAAAAGAAAAGAAAAGAAAAGAAAAAAAGAAATCTGACACAAAAGGACTAATCTTCTGTGAAGTCTCAAAGAGTCAGCTCATGGAGTCAAAAACATTCATTGTACATAGAACAGAACGAGACAGGAAGGACCAGGTCCTCATGGCACTAGAACAAGAGAGTTTATATTAAGGAAGCAGGGGATACCTGGTTGTATAGAGAACCCTGTCATGAGACACCCATACACACACACCTTCTCTCTCTCTCTCTCTCTCTCTCTCTCTCTCTCTCTCTCTCTCTCTCTCTCTCTCTCCAACTACAAGATCAAGTAAGAAATACAATCTCGAGACTAAAACAAGTTCCACAGGCCCACTTCGCCTCTTCACCCATAGAATTGTGGACTCTCGAGCTGCGCGGAGTAAATTACGGCTTAATGAGATTTCAATTAACAAAAACAAATTAAAATCACTTTGGTAATTAAACTGCTGTGAACCTCGCCAGCAGCTCTCCCTCAGACCTCAAGTTTCCATGGGGAGGGGGATGAAGGGCCCAGAGCAGGGCAGGGAGGGGCTGTGTCTTAGGATTGTATCTCGGGAGCCAAGGAGAAGCTACCTAGAAGCCAGGGCTTCTGGGAGCCAAAGGGGTACACACAGGCGGGAGGTTGCAGAACACAGTCTGCAAAGCGGGCTCAGAACTCAGGTTCAAAGAGCAGCCCTGGCATTTGGCAGCTATGTTGGTCAAGGCACACTTGTTAATCTGCCTGAGCCTCAGAGACTCCATCTGTGAAATGGGAATAACGGTGCCCATGTCATTGAAGGGCATGAACGAGTAGGGTGTGTTCAGAAGGAAGCCTGCCCCACTGCAAGGGCTTTGCACATTGGGAACTTCCCAGCATCCTCAGTATTGAAGTTTTCCATGTCCCGAATGAACCCTAAGCCCACCTCTGGCAGTGTTGTCCCTCTGAGTTAGATAAATGAGGATTCCACAGACATCACTTGGAAGCAAGGATTCTCCATGTTCTCATTGCCTTCCATCAAAGCCTGAGTAGTATTAAGCCTTCCTCATCCCACAGCACCTGGAGAACAAATCCCTGGATTCATCAGGATCCACATCTTCCCACACACCTGGAAAGGTAAGGTGTGCCTGCTATGCTGGTTTTAGTCCACAAAGGAGGAAACACACATCAGGATTTCACTGGTGGCTGTAAAAAGATGCCTGATGCTGGCAGCCAGCGGGACAGAGGTCATGTTCGCGTTCACTGCTGACAGAACTGTTTCTGAAGGGCAGGTTGGCCACATGCCGCAGCAAAGCTTTCCAGTGACCTATTCCCTTGGCTCTGACAATTCTCCCTCTGGGAAGGACTCCCAAGGGATTGATCCAAGATGTATGCAAGGTTGTAAATTCAAGAATGCACATCCCAGCATTATTTGCTATATAGCCACACACTGGAAATGATCTAGAGGTTAAAGAGTCAGGTTAAGCGCTAGTCTGTGTTTGGGAACACTTTGGAATCTGAGAAAGTATGCACTCAGCGTGTTTGCAAGAGGGACTGCCAATGTATTTACTGGATGCTCCCGGAGGCTTGATGTTGCTTGTAGCTTTGGTCACTTCAGAAGCACACAGGCGACAAGCTTTTCAAAATGTCCTCTGGTGCTGGACATGGTGGTGGATGCCTGTAATCCAGGCAGATTTCTGTGAATTTGAGCCCTGTCTAGTCTACATAGCAACTTCTAAACCAGCCAAAGCTGCACCTATTTTTTAAAAGGAGGAGAAGAAGGAAGGAAAGATGAATCAGCAGCCACCATTTGGAGGTACCTAGGGTGCCCTGCATTTGGGAGGTACAGAAGAATCATAACCCCAGGCCAGTCAGTTCTACACAGAGAGTCCCAGGCTTGCCAAGGCTAAATAGGGTGACTTTGTCTAAAATAACAAACCAAAACTAAAGCAAACAAACTACAACAAAATCTAACTACATTTATAGGGCTGGAGAGATGGCTCAGTGATGAAGAGCCAGAGGACCCAGGTGGAGCCCTGCCTCGGGGGACTTGCTTCTGGGTAAAGGTTCAAGGCAAGCTCTGGAAGTGAGATATTCCAGTGCCTGCTAGAGAGGCAGGGCCCCTAGACTAGGTGCCTTGGAGAAGATGGGGTGGAAGGCAATAAACATTTATTTCTTTTTAATTAGACCAAAACAAAACAATTTATACATTTTTAAATGAATCTCAAGAGTCCCATGGGCACTTAGCAAACACAACCCTAAAAGGCCTGGCTTCTAGGCAAATGAGTTTTCTTCTTAAATTTTTAATACTAGGGATGAACATAGGGCCTCCCACATTCTAGAAATATGCTGTATTTCTACCTACCCCCTCAGCTCCAATTTTGTTTTAAAAACATAATCTCACTTCTTAGATGACCTGGAACTTACTAGGTAGACCAGGCTGACCCCACACTCACCAAGATCTGCAGTCCTCTGCTGCCCAAGTGCTGAGATTAAAGGTGTGCACCACTACCACACCTAGATAATTTTTCAATCCAACACCAATTCCCTGGGAAATTGGGATAGCATCTCAATCTCAAATAACAATATATCCCACAATGAGCAGAGGAGCTGTCTGACAGGGGTCATCGTATCACCTGTCTACCTGATGTTGCATAGAACTTCCCCCCTTCCATGCATGTCTGATGGAGGAGGCTTGGCATGTCCACACATGCACCCCTTCCCAGTTGGGACAGGATGAATAGGAAACCTACCATCCACCCCATCTGGAGGGGATGACCCTCCCCTGGCCACCCTCTTCCTGATACTGGAGTTTCACCCAGGATGACATCTGCTGTCCAGGAGCTGTTCGAGGGCAGAACAGCTCAACCCAGGAACCTCCCAATCTTTTCCCCCCAGCGACCTGAACAGTGCTGATCTTTCGGGCAGGGTGGGCCAGGGTGCTCCCCCGTCTCTGCAGAGTCCTTTGCACTCGCAGGGGAGGGCAGACAGGGCAGGAGGCCACCTCTACACAGCCAGTTTGGATGAGGGCTGCTGGGGCTCTGTGCTTGTGTAGCTGGTGCCCCGTGCGACACAACGTCCTTTCCTCCCCCAGACTCTATGTATCATGTTTTGTGCTGACTTCAGACAACCTAGGGAGGAGGACACAGAGTTGTACTTTCCAAGTAGCTGGCAACCCTTAATCAATGTTAATTGGCTCTAATTAGCATATGTTAATTAATGATATTTACTACAAATTAAAGGTATGAGTGCTCCCAGAGGGTTTCCTGTTCATCCAATTAGTGCCAATTAGTTGCAATTAACACGTGTAAATGAGATTCCATTGAACCCAAAACAAACAGTACAGAATCTCTGGATTCCCTCTCGCACCTTTTCTCTCTGCCAAGGGAGCTGCAGTGTGGAAGGCCAGGGATGACTGAGCGGGAGCAGAGAGGGCTGACCTTCTGAAGCAAGACTAGGGATCCAGAGCAAAGAGCAAATGATGGCCATGCAACCTCCTGGCATGCCTGGTGGCCTCTGGTGGCCTAAAGGAAGGTCTCAAAAAAGGGCCCCGGCTTGGGCGTGCTCTTGAGATCTGGGGACCATCCCATGGGAATTTCTGGGCCTTCTGGGCCTCAATGCACTGTATAGTTCACAGTGGGTGTTCAGTAAGAATTGGACTAAAGGCTGGTTCCTGAAGCTGGGGCTGTAAATCACAGGTAGAACACCCACCTGGTGTATATGAAGATCTCTTTCTAGCACCACAAGAAATGCCAGAGGGAGTCATGCAGTGTTGCCTAGGTCATCCCAAGAGGTGGTTCAAGGAGCAAAACAACGCTTATGCCTATGACATTTTTTTTTATGTAATTGACTTTTACTATATTTCTTTCTTTCTCGTATAATGGTGACTATGTTCCTCCTGTGTTGAGACTAGAAGTCAGAAAACAATGCACACAAGTCAGTTTTTCCCTTCTATTGTGTGGATCCTGGGGAATCAAACTAAGGTCTTCAGATTTGGCAGCAAGCACCTTTACCCAGTTAGTCGTCTCAATGACCCCTTAAAAAGTCATTTGACTATACTCTGTATATACCGACGAGGGCTCTACTTCTTCCACAGTATTGCTACTTCCTTTCTTATCCCTCTGCTTTCCTCAGAGGCCTAAACCTCTGCCGTGGTGCTACCTGAAAAGGAGAACCAGACAGAGCCAGGCATGGCAGTGCATGCCTGAAATCCCAGAGCTCCAAAGGCTCCAAGGCTCCTGCTACATAGTGAGTCCCCGGCAGCCTGGGCTGCATAATGAGACCCTGTGTCAATAAAAGAAGAAAAGAAAGAGAAACAGCCAGATGGGATTGGCATGGATCACAAAGTGCTCCCTGAAATACACAATGCACAAAACCTTCTGTGAAACTGTGACAGAAGATATGGGGCTGGTGAGATGGCTCAGTGGCTGAAGACTGATCCCCAGAAGGGGAGAACTGACTCCCAAAGTTGTCATCTGAGCCCCCACCACCACCATCACCACATGTATGTTACAGCATTGTTTGCCTGTGTGCATGCACACACACATACACGCATCAGTTTTTAAGGGCCAACAAGCCTTTAAAAGGAAAAAAAGAAGTGGATGTGGTGGTACACGCCTTTAATCCCAGCACTTGGGAGGTAGATGCAGGCAAATCTCTGAGTTCAAGGCTAGCCTGGTCTACTGAGCTAGTTCTAGTACAAGGGCTACACAGAGAGACCCTATCCAAAATAGATAGACAGACAGACAGATGGATAGATAAATGATGGATAGACCCTATCTCAAAATAAGTAAATAGAGAGATGATAGAGGGAAAGAAAAGAGAAATTATCTAGTTCCCAGCCCCTCGTTTATTCACAATTCACTTTTCTGCACTAAAATTCCCATTAAGGTTGATATTTGTTATTTGATGAAATACTTATTGTTGACTGAGTGCCAGGGGCTGATTTGGGATTATAGTTACTGACTCTGTGTCCTTGAAGGGGCTCACCTTCCAATGTGTATTCTTACCATCCTGGATGGAACCTCTATTCAGACAGAGACCTGGGTTTGTACCCCAGTTCTATACCTCAACAGCTGTCTTTCTGGACCTCAGTCTATTTATCTGTAACCTGAGTATAATACTCAGTGTGTGTGCACATGTGTGTGTATGTTTGTGTATGTGAGTGTGTGTCTGCATGTGTCTGTGTGTGTGAGTGTGTGTCTGTGTGTGTCTGTGAGTGTGTGTCTGTATGTGTCCGTGTGTGTCTGTGTATGTGAATGTGTGTCTGCGTATGTCTGTATGTGTCTGTGTGTGTGTGTGTATGTCTGTGTGTGTGTTTGTGTGTCTGTGTCTGTATGTGTGTTTGTGTGTGTATGTGAATGTGTGTCTGTGTGTATGTATCTGTGTGTGTGTATGTGCCCCTGTAGAGATCAGAGGCAGACATCATGTGTCTTCCTCCCTTGCTCTCTAACTTTTATTATGTTTGTTTGGTTTTGGGTTTGTTTGTTTGTTTGTTTGTTTGTTTGAGATAGGGTCACCTTACCTATCTCTGGCTGTCCTGAAATTCACTGTATGGATCAGGCTAGCTCAAACTCAAAGAGATCTGCCTGCCTCTGCCCTCTGAGTGCTGGGGTTAAAAGCATACACCAAGGGCTGGAGAGATTGCTCAGTGATTAAGAACTCTGACTGCTCTTGCAGAGGACCAGGATTCAATTTCCAGTAGCTACTAACAGTCTGGAACTCCTATTTCAGGGTATCTGAAGCCTTCTTCTGGCCATGAGCACCAGAATGTACCATGGTGCACAGACATACATACATGCAAAATATAATGTACATATATATGTGCATGTATATAAATAAAAATAAGTAAAGGTGTGGGCTACCATACAGTGTGTGTATGTGCATGTGCGTGTGCATGTGTGTGTTCGCGTGTGTGTACAGGTAAGTGCAGGTACCTACAGAGGCAAAGGGCGTTGGATTCCCCTGGAGCTGCAGTTAACAGACTGGATGCTGGGAGCCAAATTTAGGTCCTCTGCATGACCAGGGTCTGCTCTTAATTGCCGAGCCATGTCTCCAGCCCCTGTATATTATCTTTTAGGGCAAAGTTTCTCACTTAACATGGAGCTCACTAATTGGCTAGGTTGGTTAGTCAACAGCTCCTCAGACCAGCCTGCCTCTGTCCTCCAGTGTCCTCCCATACCCTGCTCTTAGGTGGGCATGGGGATCTGAACTCAGGTCTTGTGTGCACCTTGCCGACTGGACTGCATCTTCAGCCCATAAGTCACGTTATTGGGAAGACTAAGCTTCCTTCCTGTCCCATTCTTCAGAGGGACAAAACCTGGAGTCAGAACTGGGGATGCAGCTCAGTGTAGAGAGTGTTTGTCCTGCATGTACAGGCCCTGGGTTCGATCCCCAATACAAACAACAAAAAGAAAAAGAAAAACACAGAGAGAAAAATGGAAAGTAACGTTTAGCTGTAAGAAAGTTGGGGAGGAGGGAAGCAAACTCCAGAAGCTCAGCCTGGGCCCACAGGTGATTTGATCGAGTTGTCCTCTCTATACCTGGTTCAGCTATCCAGGCTGACCACAGCAACACTACCATCTGGGCAGAACTTCACAGTTTTTGTTTGTTTGTTGAACAGAGTCTTGATATGCACATTAGGCTGGCCTCAGCTGCACAACACCCTGTCTCCCTCAGCCTCCTGAGGGCAGGGATCAAAGGTGTGTTTCTACAAAGTATCCATACTGATAGCTTTGTGGAGCATCCTCCTTCATTAGAATAGCTTCTTCCTTCCTTCCTTCCTTCCTTCCTTCCTTCCTTCCTTCCTTCCTTCCTTCCTCTTTCCTCTTTCTTTCTTTCTTTCTTTCTTTCTTCCTTTCTTCCTTTCTTCCTTTCTTCCTTTCTTCCCTTCTTCCCTTCTTCCCTTCTTCCTTTCTTCCTTTCTTCCTTTCTTTCTTCCTTCCTTCCTTCCTTCCTTCCTTCCTTCCTTTCTTCTTGTTTGTTTGTTTTTCCAGACTGCTATAGCCTGGCTGTCCTAGAACTAGCTCTGTAAATCAGGCTGGCCTCAAACTCAGAGATCCATCTTCCTCTGCCTCCTGAGTGCTGAGATTAAAGGTATGCACTACCACCATCTGGCTGGAATGGCCTTTGTAAGCCACAAGAGACCCAAGTGAAATCCAGAAGGGGCTTGCTTGCTTGCTTGCTTGCTTGCTTGGTTTCTTTCTTTCTTTCTTTCTTTCTTTCTTTCTTTCTTTCTTTCTTTCTTTCTTTCTTTCTTTCTCTCTCTCTCTCTCTCTCTCTCTCTCTCTCTCTCTTTCTTTTCTTCCCTCCCTCCCTCCCTCTCTTCTTCTTCTTCTTCTTCTTCTTCTTCTTCTTCTTCTTCTTCTTCTTCTTCTTCTTCTTCTCCTTCTCCTCCTCCTCCTCCTCCTCCTCCTCCTCCTCCTCCTCCTCCTCCTCCTTCTTCTTCTTTTTGGTTTTTCAAGACAAGGTTTCTCTGTATAGCCCTGGCTGTGGCCATGGTCTTTCTCTTGCTAAAACCCAAGGTGGACCTCCGCACAAGTCCTTGGGGCTCCTTCAGACTCAGCCAGGCCACTTTGACTTGCTGTCAGAAAGGACAGCAAGGACAGCCTTCTGCCCAAATCCACCCCCAATTTCAACCTTGCTACATGCCCTCGAGTAGATGTTTGGCCATTTCACATAGCCTGAACATCCTTCCAAAAAGCAAGAGAGTTTGTTGAGGTAGTATCCTGAAATTTGGGGCCCAGTTTTACAGTATACACCCTGACATTCTCAGCCTCCTGTGGTAAACATAAAAAAACCATGATTTCTCTTTATTCCTGGGGATCTCCTAAACCATAGCTTCTCAACTCTTCTAATGCTGGGACCCTTTGATACAGTTCCTTGTGCTGTGGTGACTCCAACCATAAAATTATTTCCCATGCTACTACATAACTATAATTTTGCTACTGCTTTGAATGGTCTAAGGCGGGTTCTTCAACACCCCATAGGTGAAGAACTACTGCCCTAAACCATGATGACTTACTGCTCCTACCTGCCTGAAGTCTTTTCTTTCCAATGCTTAACTCCATCTAACCTTCCTTTCTACAACAATGCTCATTATCTGGGACCAACAAACATAGTCCTCAAAAGACCAAGTCTTAGAACGTCTCCCTCACTTTGGAGGTCAGTGAGAGGAGTTGAGCTGATGGCTCCAAGTACACACAGCTCAATGGGGCTGTCATGGGGAAGGTGGGATGGAGCTGTGGGATAGACATCCACACTAGAGCCCTTTGGGAAACATTTCTCCTCTACCCTCCCCCATGCCAGTGAGGAAGGTTGGAGGAAGCAAATGAAAAGACCCTTCTAAGAGTCTTTCCTTCCAGAATAGCAAAACTGTCCTGTCGGATGCCCACAGCACCCACCACAATGCCCACCATTTTCCAGACACAGCGCTCAGTCACGCACTCGCATTTCATTGATAGTGACTGACATGGGATTCATGTTCTTCTGCCTATGTGTGGATATCTTGGACTGAGCCTAACTAGCTTTGGGACTGGTAACCAGCCAATGTGGGCCATGAAAGATGAAGCAGAATGCTCTTGCAGTAAAAGGTGCTTTCTGTGTCCCCCAAAGTCCGCAGACACATACACACACATCTCCTCCTTGTCTGGATAAATGATGGCTTTTGTCAAAATCTTGGGCATACTCTAAAGAGACTAGAGACAACAGATGAAGTATATTCATCCTGATTTTTTTTAACTTTCTATTTTATAATAAGGTCTCACAAACTAGTCACCCAAGTTGGCCTTGAACTTGTGATCCTCCTGTCTCAGTCTTCTGAGTAGCGGGGATTACAAACCTGTGTCACCAGGCCCAACTAGATCCTCAGCTTTTAAGGATGAGATTATGCAGCCTCTAAGCCAGCAAGCGATTCTAGGCACCCTAGAAAGTCTATGATGGAGAAACAGGTCACTAGAGAAGTGTCTGTTTTTATCCCACTAATGCCTCTTGAGAAGTGATTTCTCTCTAAAGCCAAAGTTCTTGAGACAAGGCATTATGTGGGCACTTTGGTGGGGGCAGGAAAGCCCTTGACTCCAGGAATGTAGCAACAGAAAATAATTAAGGTCTAATGAGGTCAGTGTCCCACCTTAACACCTTTTCAGTTCCAGTTAAAACCTCTGCTAATTTGCCAAGAAAAACTGGCCTCACTTGGGTTTTATTATTTGAATCACGTCCTGTCTCTTAATTTAAGCGAGAGACTCACATAAGGACTTTTTTTTTTTTTTAAATTACAATGCCGACTTTCTTCCAGTTGATTACGGTATATGACTCTCTGTTGGAAGGCCATTATTTTTTGCTATGATTTACAAAGCATTTAAAGCGAAATCAATGTAATAAATATTGAAGTATTGTAATAGATAATTCCATATATTCAGCAAGAGACAGAGCACAGCCCTGGCTTCACAGTCAGGAGGCCAGCAGGAAGATGATGGAGTGGGGAGTCCCTTGGTAACCACTTAAGGGGTGATGTCTCCTTCTTTTCCCCTGAGTTCATTTAGCCAAGATTTCCTGAGCTCTCCTGAAGATGATACTGAACACTGAACGTGGGACTAGGGATGTGCAGGTGCCAAGGTCTGTCCTCCAAGTGCCCTGGGCTATATGGAGGGATGTCCGTGCGCAGCCAGATAGTAAGTAACCAGGGCATCTGAGTAGGTGGTTAGCAGTCCTTGGGGTGGGAGGTAGATGTGGAAAGGTCTTTTTCTCCTCCTGCCTCGTCTATACCTTTCTTTCCCCCACCCCTGCTTGGTTCTCCTTTACCTCTCTTCCCTCCAGGCCTCCGACCATAGCCCATATGTCCTGACCCCTGGCTGCGGAGTTCATCTCAGGAGGAACATGGGCAGCTATGGTGGTACATGCCTTTAATCCCAGCACTCGGGAGGCAGAGGCAGGTGGATTTCTGAGTTCGAGGCCAGCCTGGTCTACAAAGTGAGTTCCAGGACAGCCAGGGCTATACAGAGAAACCCTGTCTCAAAAAAAACAAAAAACAAAAAAACAAAAAACAGAAAAAAAAAAAAAAGAAGGAAAGAAAAGAAAAGAAAAGAAAAGAAAAGAAAAGAAAAGAAAAGAAAACTTACAACAGTGGTGACAACAAGGACCAGAGGAAAAGGAAGAATGAGAGACGGGTCCAGGCTCGAAGCTCTGAGCTGCCACCCACTTGCTTGCCTCTGCCATCTCAGACAGACTGGGGAATGGCTTGCTTTCCAGCTCCTGTCCCTTGAGAAGTTTCACCGTCTTCAGAGTCATTGCATGAAAGTCTCACCTCTACTCTCAGACTTTGTTTCAGAAACTCGAGCCCACCAGTGACGGAGTGCATGTGGACAACCACTGTGTCTGGCCCCCAGTAGCACACCTTTGGTGGAGTGGAGGCACACAAGCAATGAGCTCACCTGTGAGTAAGGGCTGCTGATACCTGTGGGGATCCTCGGAAGGACTTTGAGGACTGTGAACCCGGGGCTTACGATGGAGTGTAGGCAGGCAATGTTCACGCGGGTGTTTAACAGACCCCCAGAGGATCCATCGATCCTTACCTCCCTACGCCAAGCCTGAACTCACGCCCCAAGTCCCTAGCTCTGAACAAATTTCCCCATAAATTGCCGGAAGGACATGCAGAGGAGGGAGATTTACTGCTAACTTGCTTCCTGACACCTCTTTGGCCCATCCCATAAAATAACAATATCGTCACATAAATCAGATGACATCTCAGGGGACCTTACCCTTGCCCTTGCAAGGTCTTTATGGGGGGAACTGGGGAACATAGTTAGAGGGATCCACCTAGCTGGATCCTCCCTGACAGTCTCCCTGATTCTCTGCATGATAGTGGACATGGAGGAATCTCAGATTTGGTGGCAGTGGGAGGAGAGAGCATCCATTCACCATCAGACCATCAGACAGCACCTAGTAGGCTGAGGTTGTACCTCAGTGGTAGAGCCCTTGCCTACCATTTGGGGGCACAGGGGGGACTTCAAGTTACTTTGCCTCCCTAGGCCTCACTTTATTTTAAAAGCAAGGCAAAGAAGTTCTACCTGATAGGGGGTGTGCGGAGATGTGTGCTGAGTGTAATGCCTCAGGATAAGGCAGCCTCACGAGGCAAAAATATTTTTCCTCATCTGGGATGCAAAGCACTATGGCACTGTTCCCAGGAGAGGGACGACTGAGTACTTGGCTCTGGAGAAGTGACATCACCCTGTCCTCTCATTCTCTTAGTCTCTGCCTGTGAGGGATGAAAAGCAGGGCTCCTCTCTAGGTCACAAAGTGGCTGTGAGCGAGCGCGTACCTTTCCTTCTGCAAGCTGAGTCCATTGTCATAGAACACCCCACAAGTAGTCAGCGCCCCATAGACATCGAGGTGAGTGGACAAGAGAGATATACAAAAGCTCTGACTGGTACCATCCTTCATGGGGGAGGGGGGCACCCATCCATCCAGTCTCACGGAAAGGGTCACCCCAAAGGGACAATCCTCTGATTGCAGCCTGACAACATCCCCATGATCTGTGGCATGGGACTGGTCAGGGATGTCTGGGTGCCAGAGGTAGGAGCGGGGCGGGGGGGGGGGTGTCTTGGCCTTTGCACCCAGAGAGACACCTTGGAGTGCCCCCTGCAGACCTTTAGTGGTCTTTCCATTTCCTCCACAGTATCTTCAGGCCCTGGAGATACCTCCTCGATCTCCTTATTTTCTAGTACCTACCTACCCTCCCCCACCCTTTCATCATTTATCCTCCTACACTGCATCTTAAGATGGTTCTGAGTCCTTTATCCACACCTCCATTTTTCCTCTCACAGCCTCTCCCTCCCTCTGCTGGGAAGTGAACCCAGGCTCTCCGCATGCATGGTAAACAATCTCTCTGTCACTAAACCAACCTTCTGGCCCTTTTTCTCCCTTGTGTTCCCCTTCTTGGTCCTGCCAGTTTCTTCATAGCCTGCGTTTTCTTTGGTCTAACTCAGGGAGGCCCACGACACATGCACACACGCACGCACACACGCACGCATGCACGCGCGCGTATGAAGACTGGGGGTGGGGGTGGCTCTGGCCAGAGCCCTTGCCCTGTCTTTAGAGCAGGAGAATCGGGAGTTCACCCACAGGGCAGCTGTCAGTGCTGGGTGAATGGATGAGTAAAAGTGAGGGGGTGGGGGAGGTGAAGGTGTGGGAGGGACCATCTTTTAAGTAAAAAGCAAAGGATGGAGGGGAGAATGACAGACTGCTTAATGACAAGCCCCACCCAGGTACCTCAGCCAGGGTATCCACGTCCCCTGCCTCCTTCCCTCCATCCTGAGCCCCGGTGCCATCCCAGGAGTTGCCTTCACCAGCAAGGCCCATTTGCTTCTCTGATCTTCTGGGCAAACCAGAGAATAGGAGGTCCCTCAGCTCCTGGCCCACAGGTTCAGCTCTCCTTACCTCCCACGGAGGGGCAGCTGGGATGAGGACCCTGGCAACCTGCTCACGGAGTGATGTCTGGGCAGATGAGAGCCCCAGAGCCAGCAGACCTCTTAGGAGGCCTTTGTGGGGGAAGAGAAGGGGATTTTCCATTCTCTGAGCAACTGGATTACACAGTCAGGGGATCAGGGAGCTGCCTAAGCTGCTGCCTCATGGCCCAGCCTCTGCTGTGTCTCTCAACCGCTCATTTCTCAGCAGGGATCTTGACAAGGCTTGCCTTGCCTGCTTCTGAGGTATCTTTTTGTGATCCAAATCAGGTTTAGAGGCAAAACTAAGTCTCATCACCCGGCCTGGTCCTGGTTGGGCAGCTCTGACACAAAATGGGTGTGAGTTACAAACAAAATCAGCTACCAATCCTCACCTTCCACAAAGCTCTGGAGGTGGGTCCAGAAACTATGGCTCAGAGAGGTTAAGCGACTTGGTCTGAGTCAGCCAGTAGGGTGAGATGATCAGGATGGTTTCCTGACTGCGTGGGCTTGTGGGAGCAAGATCTTCCAGAGAATGAGCCAAGTCTATTCCAGAGCCAAGAAAGAGTTAGAGGCTCTGTTGTCTTGCCCTACACGTTTGGCCCCGAGCTTCCTGCCAACCACCATGTGCTTTACAGTGAAGGGGACCCTTCTCCCATTTGGTCTCTGGGGCTACAAGGGACCAGAGTGGATGGGAGAAGATGGTGGAAGTCAGTCAGGTGAGGTTTGAAGAATCCTAAGGTTGGAGGCTTAGTGGTATAGCATGTGACTAGTATAATAGATGGAGTTCATTCCCTACCACTGTGAGACAGTGAGAGAGAGATAGAGAGACAGAGACAGAGACAGAAAGACAGACACAGGCACAGGCACAGACACAGAGAGACAGTGAGGGACAGAGGAGAAAAAAGAAATCTAAGTGTAAGGTCTAATCTCACCCTCTTTTGTGACTTGTGTGACCTTGAACAAGCCATCTCCCTTCTCTTAGCTGTAAAATGGAGATTAAAAAATATGTTTCCCAAATTATTTTGAGGACTGAGTAAGACAAGGTACTGGAAGAACATTAAGTACAGCACCTGATATATATATATATTTCAGTAAATAACAGTAGAGGCAAAATTCTTTACCCAGGAGCTGTGCCCATTCCCCAAAGCAGGAGGATCTGCTATGTAACTGGCAGTTGGTTCTTCACCCTAGGAGGGCAAATCCATCACGTTTAGCAACCCCCAGCCTCCCCCACCTGGTAGAAGGTTACTGGGGGGTCATGCCCCATACCCTACATCCATTTTCTAGGAAGATTCTTCACATAAGAGGCCTCAAGCCCCACCTCTAGCCCCATGTGGCCCTTAGAGGCCTCTTGATGACATAATGACCATCTCTGACCTTTCTGGTGGCCTGTGTTCTCTCTAGCCAGAAAATTTCTATGATCCTATGACCCCTACAAGCCCTACCCCGCTAATGGCTTTATGATCTTCCCCCATTGATTTCTCTTTGCCCTTCCTGCTCCACAGCCCCCTTTCAGTAGGTCCTCGTCAAAATAAACAACGTTTATGACCAGAGCAAGATTCAAGGTCCACACTGCAAACAAATGCTGGGCCCTTTGAAGGTACCTGGGGAATCCATCATGTTCTGGGGCATCCTGGGGTGTGATGTTCCCCAGGCCCAGGGAAAGCAGGCTGAGGAGGGGCTCTCCAGCCCAAGATTTAGGATCCAAGGCTTCTGTACCATATCTGGGCTCCCTCTTCTGTACCAGACCCTGCAGAGGACAGGGCAGAAAGGGAAAGGAGGGGCCCTGCACTCCTGGGGCCAAAATGTTCCTGTACCCAAAGCCTGACTTGGAATGTCATCAGGGGAGGAGATAAAATGAAAGGGAGAAAGAAACCAAAAGGCAAACGGAGTGGACATATGCAAAAGAACACACACAAAAGCATCACAGCCCAGACCCAACAGGGCCTTCCTCAGGCTGAACCACTAACCCAGTGCTCGCCTGCACAAGGGAGCCATGTTGGTGCACGTTCCAAAAGAAAATGGTCCAGGCTGGGTATGTAACTCAGTGGTAGAACATTTGCCTAGAAGATGCAAGGCTCTGGCTTCCATCTCTAATTAGAAAAAAAAAAAGGGAAGAAGGAAGGGAAGAAAGCAGAAAGGAGGATAAAAAATAGAAATTTGATCATTATTTTTTATAATGTTTGGAAAGGATAGCCAATGGAAGCAGACAGTGGGAAAGAGACCTAGTCTTAGAGAACCTGAGAATTAACCCAAGTTAGTGCTAACACTGAGGGGGTCACAGGGTCCCCCACACCAGGATGAGTGCCTTCCTCTAAACATCCTCCAGTGGGGATAGATGGCTGTCTGGACATCCAGTGGGGCTTTGTCTCCAAGCCTCAGCCTGGCTCAGCCTCCTCCTGTGGGTTTGTTTTCAAGAACTGTTGCTAGAGACTATTACTGTGGGATTCCCAAAGGCCTGGGACTGAGAGCAGCTTTCCAGGACACACAGCTTAATGCTTCTTCCTTCAGCAATAGAACTGGGCCATGGGCCTGGGGGCTGCTGTTCTCTGAATCCCAGCTGGGGGAGGGAAAAAGCACTCTACCCGGGATCCGTGTCTTCTCATTTTCTCTGCTAAGAATAGCATGTTATCAAAACAGGTTAGGTAAGGAATCAGACAGGAAATATGTGCCTAGCCGAAGGAACCTATTCCATTGATCGATTGGTAAGGGCTTACATCATTTGCATATGTGTCATATCATTAAAGTTGGATGCGTGAGTCAGAGAGCCAAATGGCCTGCAAGAGATGGAAGTGAAGGTATGTGGGCTTTTGCTTTTGTTTTTCAGGCAATTATACTTTTTCCAAAATGATTTTCTTTCTAAGTTGAAAGAATACTTTTCATGACTTTCTATGATGTCTAAGTGAATTTAGAATAGCCAGCAGAGGACTTTGGAGTATCATACTCTCTCTATAAAAAGTCCTCCTGGATATAAAGTTTTAGGGGTAGAAGGACCTCAGAGAACATCTGGACCAATGATTCTCAACCTTGGCTGAATATGGAATCCCTTGGGAGAGTTCTTTAGTTTTTAGTTTAGTTTTGTTTTGTTTTAATAAGATGCTAGAGATGTTGAGTGAATTGGTTTGGAGTCTGGGTACCTGGTTTGTTCTTCTTTTAAACAACCAACCAACAAACACCTTCCCTAATGATTATACTGTTGCAACCAGGGAAGAGAACCACTCACGTAGGCCAATAGTTCACTTTACAGAGAGACGTACACATAACTGACCCGTAGCAGAAGGACAGAGAGAATGACCTGCTATTCCAATCCTTATATGTCTCTCTAGAACCAAAGTGGGCATGGTGGAACTGTACAGGTCTGTAATCTCAGCATTGGGGAAGTTTTAGCACAAATTCTAGGTCAGCTTGGTCTACTTAGTAAAACCCTCCTGAGAGAGGAAGAGGGGGCATAAAGGGGAGAAGGAGGTGTCTTGGCTGGGGGGCAGGGAGGGCATCTGTCTACACATACCAGCCTCCCAACTCCATCCCCTAGCCCTGTGCTTCTGTGGTCTTGTCAGAGTCCAGGAAGGCTGACATTTCTACCCTGTTCCTCTAAGTTTTCCATCTTCAAGAAACTCTGGGGCAACTGGTGAGATGGCTCAGTGGGTAAGAGCACCCGACTGCTCTTCCGAAGGTCCTGAGTTCAAATCCCAGCAACCATGTGGTGGCTCACAACCATCTGACTCCCTCTTCTGGAGTGTCTGAAGACAGCTACAGTGTACTTACATATAATAAATAAATAAATCTTAAAAAAAAAAAAAAAAAAGAAAGAAACTCTGGCTTCCTAGAGGAAAAAACATGTCAAACTCCTGGTTCTAAATCTGTCCATCAGCCACCAAGTGTCCCAGGACAATTCTTGTTCCTCGGCTACATAAACCAGCGGAGTGAATGTCAGCATAGGGTGGCAGTGGTGATAGTGGTGTGTACATGTACACAGACACATAAAGATGCCTAGGTACCTGCACAGAGGCTTGTCCAGTATGGAGTACATAGCCTGCCTATCGGAACATAGCACTGAGAGTAATTACTTATGTATGTGTAAGAAAAAAAAAACCCACATGTGTTTTAGACCCATTGATGTTTATGTGACAGGCCAAATATATGTTTAAAAAGTATGTACAAATGCATTAGAGACTCTGAAATGGTACACGGACCTGGAATGGTATACAGTGCCTAATGTTAAATTCACATTTACATTTTCCTGTGAAGTACACAGAAGATGTGTATATGTCAGGCAGTCTGTGTGTATGATGGTGCAGGTTTATGTGTGAGAGAGGTTCCTGCCGTTTCTATCACACTTCTAAGTAATCACTGGGAAATGTATGTGTTGGGAAGCAGTATCGTTCATGCTTAAATATGTCTCGGCACATATAAATGAAACATGGTATTGTGCCGGGCGAGAGGCTGCATATTAGTGTTGTTTGTCACTGATAGAATTAAATAACCCATGCAAAGCCCTGGTAGCGTTTCTTACAGTTTTATTTAACACTTTTTTAGCCAAGCAGCATGCGGCCGGGGCATACACACTGCAGACAGCTACAATAAATGTGGAATTTGGAGATTATAGCATACGATACATGAGTAGTAGACCAGTGTAAACAAAAGTTCCAACTGTCCCCACCTTTCCTTGGGCTCTCCCCTTCTTCACTTTCTTTCTTCAACCCTGGTTAAGGCCCATTCCTTCACACTTCTCTGGGAGGCCTCTGCATCTGTAGTAAGTGGAAACAAAAGGAAAGGACTTAGGGCTGGGGAGAGATAACCACCAGGCTCTGGGTCTGGAATGTGTCTGCTCCCCCTAGTCTGTCAGAAGCAGGCCCAAACTCCAGTCGAGTAAAAGAGGAAGACCAGCCCAAGCAACCTTACAGCTTCTGCAGGCCCTTGGCATGACTGACAAAGCTACTCACTCCGAAGAGGGAATAGAGATTGCATTTATCAAATCATTGGCAAATCTTTTCTGGGAAGATGCATTATGCTGGACCCCTGCTTCTTTTGTTTAAGGGGATACTATATCCTTGCTGTGGCCCAAATGAGAACAAGTTTGGCACAGACCTGCCAGAATGCTAGTACATACCTTTAATCCCAGTACTTCAGAGGCAGAGGCAGGTAGATCTCTGAGCTTGAGGACAGCCTGGTCTGCAGAGTGAGTTCCAGGACAGTCGGGGCTACAGAGAGAAACCCTGTATTGAAAAACAAAACAAAACAAAGAATTAAGACTGGTCAGGGGACTTGGATGTAAGCTGTTTGCCCGAAGCAAAGAAAAGCTAGGTAGTTGGGAAAGCAGGGTCCCCATTTGAAAGGTCAAACTCAGGTGTCAGTAAGAAGGTTCTGGAAGAAGAGCTCACCAGCCACTGACACTGAAGGGAAATCACATTTTATCCCAGAGAAGATAACTAAATGACAACTTGCAGGTTCTTCCAGATTTACCCAGGACTCGACACGGAAGCCTAGTGCTCTCCTTCGTGTCCTGTTGCTAACATCCCTGGGCTCCACTTGGGCAAGGCTGATCCATGGAACTCCTCCCTCTGCCCTTTCCTGCCCTTGAAGTTTCTCTGCTACCTTCTGTCCTATGCAAACATCCCAGCACTGTGAGGCCAGGGAGGCTAAACCTAATCTGAGTAGGAATTGGACTCACCCCTACTCTGCAAATACAATTAGTACCAGCTAAGTAGCTGCCTGCACTATCTTCTCAGACAGACTTCAGCCTCTCTCCATCAGCAGGGATGGCAGCCAACCTGAGTGGGGACAGCACCACAGGGTACTGTTGTCATCCTCACACTGCTGAGGTCCGGAGGTTGCTCTCCCAAGGCCATCTCCTGAGACAGTATAGAAAAGAAGAAACGGAAGTAAATAAGTCTCCCTAATATTTGGATTCAAAGTGTGAACAGCACAAAGTAATATGCATAGACATACACATACACTGACACAAATACACACAGACAGACACACAGATACACAAAGACACAGAGAGACATAAAGACATAGACTCAGACAGACAGACAGACACACACACACACTCCACAAAGACAAAATGATGAATCATCTCTATGACCGAGCATCCCCGCATTAGATAATATTCTCAAAGGCCTAAGGTTTTCAGCCAAATCCCAGGTCTAAGCACAAGGACACTGCATAAATCCCTCCCCTTATGAAAGGCCAGTTTGAGCAGATGGGACCACTCTTAAGTAAACTGGAGAGCCCTCCCTTTGCCTGGCTCAAAAGGAGAGGCAGGGGGCTGGCCCTCCCATCCTGGGAGCAGGAAGCTGGCCTAGAAGCAGAGGCCTAAAGCTGTTAATTCTGCCCCTCTTGCTCACATCTCCAACTTATCTCTCTGGGGGTAGGTATCCATTCCTTTGACCACACAATCCTCCCTCCCCTCCCTAAGGGGAGGTCAGGCTGGAGGAAGCTGCTGCTGAACAGGTGGTGGCCAGAGGTGAGAAATCAAACGGAGCTTGGAGCTCAGAGAGCTGAGCCAGAAGGAGGAGATGCCAAGCATGGGCTCCTCCATCATAGTTTATCTCCAGACTGAATCTGGGGTGTCACCTCACAGCCACCCCACTTACTGATAACCACCTCATTAACATTTATTAAACAAGATATTTTAGTGAAGAAGAAAGCGATAAGGAACTGAGCATTCTTTGAAGGTAGAGGGCATCTCAGAAGTTCTGTCCAACCTCAACCTACATAACAAGGACCACCACCACAGACCCTGCCCCTTTCTCCAGGTGTGTCGGGAAGATACAAGGCAGGTGGATGGAGAAAGAGACAGACTCAGGCACCCCAGGTGCTCACCAAGAAATGCACAGACTGTGAAATTACACCAGAGCTGGACAACTTACCACCACGCATGAACCCTTGGGGTACTGAAATAATTAACTTGCTAATCAGCTACACCTTGCTCTCTCCATTCTCCCTGGGAAAACACAAAATGCAAATCGCCTTCCGGTGTCAGTCACTCGGAAAACAAATACTGCTTTTGAAGAAACACACCCTCTGCACAGGCTGAAATGGGTCCTGGTGCATCTTGCTGCTCCCCCTTTGACACACCATTACCCATGGAGCTTTCCAGAGCACAGACAGAATATTTCTGGAGATGCAGGGACTTTCTATCCCCAGCAGAGCCTTCCCATCACGGCTAAGCTTTCTCGCTTGGGCCCTCTTTAGCCAGCTTGCTGACGCTAAACGGCCAAGATCCGTGTGGAGAAAAGAGGATTGATTAGAATCGGAATAATATAATATCTGACAGTCGTTCTCGGCTTTAGCGCTTACAAAGTATTTTCACACATTATCTCATTCGGTCAGAGGAAGTCAGAGCCGGAAAGGACCTCAGCAATCAGTCCCAAATCCCTGCATACAGGTGGGGAAACTGAGGCCCAACTAACTTCTTCAACGGCTGCGGGACAGTGTGGTCAGGTAGCAAGGCTCACTTTCTAGAACCCTTGTGCTGTCTAAGATCCTCTGAAATGGGACGAAGAACATAACTTTTTGCTTCACGATAGTTATAAACCAACACATCAAATAATTAGCAACACACAAAAATGAATTCAAGTTACTCTAAGCAATGGCCTCTGAAAAAATAAAGGGTGAGGCTCACAAGGAGAGAAGCTGGTGAGCCCTGTTCCAGAATAGACATGTTAATTCAAAGACTCTCCTACACCACCACTATCTTTCTATGCAACCCTCCACCCCATCTCCTGGGGTTTAAAGATGTCAACATTACACATTTTGAGGCTTGGGGATTAATGTGGGGCAGGTGGGCAGAAAGGAGCTTTCCCTGGCAGCTACACCGGAGGGTTCACAGCATAATGAGTTTGTGTGTGCATGTGTGTATCCACACAAGACATGAGAGGTGGCATCGGAAAACACGCACCTTGATCCTTGTACGGATCAGATAATTTGCAAATTAATGGCTCTTTCCCTCCAAGGCTCTGAAAAGGTTTATAAAACATCTTTCTGAAGAAGGGGACATGTAAAGTCACACAGACACAGTTCTGCCAGGAACACATCTCCCAGTGAGTGGCAAGTGTGTTCGGTCTTCCTCTGCTTCTTGTGGCTCTTAATTTAAAGATAAGACCTGGTGGGTCCTTAGATGCCTGGTCTATTTACAGATGTATTTATAAATGTGCGAGACGCCATTTCTAGGTTCTAGGTTGCTAAGTCATCACTTCTCACCTCTTCATCTGCCTCCTAAAACAAGTCTCCCTTTGACTGTCAGTGGAACCCCTGCCTGCCCCATTGCCCACGCCGCTTGGAAGGTAAGCGGTTCCTTTGTGTGTTCGTTTATTACTAAGCCCAACTCTTTTCCCTCTAAAACTCCTTCTTCTCCCTGTTGAGCTGACCATGCCTGTGGATTTATGAAGAGAGATGTTTTAGCAGAAATCCCCCAGAGTGTCCCATCAGCCCTAAATCCCAGGCCCGCTCACCCCCCCTCAAGACCCCATGACACACAGCATGCCAACACGGCTTCCTCTTGCCTATGCATTAGCTATCCATTGTGGCAACCTGACATCTCTCACACATAAAACCGTAAGAGAGAAATAAAATATCTGTCTCTTGGCGAAAATAAAGCTTTGCCTCCCTCCTGATGTATAGGATATAAAATAAAGCCGCGGCTCCAATAGTGGCTTTTCCTTATGCTGGAGTTGCCTTTGCACACATGGAGACAATGAAGACGGATGGTTTGGGACGAGGCCCAGCCTCCTGGGGCCACCTTCACCCTCTTTTATTATAGTCTCTCTCCACCTCCCTGCCTTTTTCTTTCTTCTTCACTTTCTTTTCTTTCTGGTTTCTATTTGCCTTTTATTTGCCCTTCTCTTTCTGTCCTGAAATTTTATTCTCTCTCTCTCTCTCTCTCTCTCTCTCTCTCTCTCTCTCTCTCTCTGCATGACAGCAATTGTGAGAAGCAAGTATCTCACCTTCTCTACCATTCCAGCCACCTCTCTTGGTCTTCCCATCACTCTCAACTCTCTCTCTCTCTCTCCCTCTCTTTCTCTCTCCCTCTCTCTCTCTCTCTCCCTCTCTTTCTCTCTCCCTCTCTCTCCCTCTCCCTCTAGTCCCTATAAGGAATTCTGTGTTACTGCTTGGGGGTCTTGTTTTGGTCAAATGTAAAAATGCCCCCAAGGGTCAATTAAGAATTGTGTTTAGTGGGGCTGTTGGTTGGTTTCTGTTTGTTTCTGTTTTTCCCAAGGAAGAAGCTGTGTCTCCTCCACCCCAGTCTCTGAATCTATTTCCATAGCCTCTGAAGAGGCCAACAGGAGCAATGCTTTGACCTCTCAGAGATGACTTTCACACCCCAAAGCCTGGAAGCTTCATCAACAGGCTCACAGTGGACCTTGGGTCTCTTCAGCCAACTCAGTCCCAAAATGACAGATCAGTCCTCTGCTTCTGCTCCAAAGTCCGGAGACCTGAAGGTGGACATTGAGCCTTTCCCATGCCACATAGTCTAATACTGTCCCAGAAACCCAGAAGCTACCTGCCTTCCCACTCCCTACGCAGTCTTCCCTACCCAGCAGGAACCTCTTTAGTCTCCCTTGGTCCCCAGAAACCTCTCCCTTGCCAGATGACAACTGCTCTGTGGACTTCTATGTCTGAATGGGTTTCCATAACTCTACAAGTTTTCCCTCGTCTTTGGTCTAGCCTCATCCCTTCTACTGTCGTCTCTCCATCCTTCTCAAGCAGTTTGGCACCCATGCTAAACCTCTCCGGCTCTGTCAGGGACTGAGGAGACATCCATCCCTA
This sequence comes from Mus musculus, assembly GCF_000001635.26. Classification (NCBI taxonomy): domain Eukaryota; kingdom Metazoa; phylum Chordata; class Mammalia; order Rodentia; family Muridae; genus Mus; species Mus musculus. Next base: position 84,530,557 of record NC_000077.6, on the reverse strand, counting down.
GTCCGGGTAGAATAAACAGTGACTCATGACCTCCCCTGGGGGAAGAACAGGAGAGGCAGAGCTCAGCCTCTCAGAGACAGCCATGTGGGCTATGTCTAGCAGAGGGATAGTGGATGGCTTCCAGCTGAGACTTTAAGTCCCAGGTGCAGAGCTGTGTAAGGCCCTCAGTGTGTGGGATCTGACCACTCTATGCCAAGAAGACCTTTGTTAACATTGCCCCAAACCTAGACAGGCAAGGCAGTAACAGCCATTGAACTCTGTCCAAAAAGGAGGGGAGGTCCCGAAGGATACCAACTTAGAGCTGCCAACTTCAGGACAAACCCATTCTTAGTCCCAAAGGCTGTTAGCTTTGGGGAGGGGGGGAATATCTCTCTCCCTCCTTCCCTTCCCACCTGATATCTCTCCAGATATCAGCAGTGACCACCACCATTAGGTAAGGGGAGAGAGTCAATTAGTGACAGGATTAATTACTCTGAGGCAGGAGCCCCGTTTGTCTTCCTTACCCGTGCAAGTGTGTGCTCAAACAGAGGAACATGGGCACGCACCCAAATACACATTGTTGTCACGCTGTCTTAGACGTTTTATTTATTTGTTGGATTCCTGCCCAGCACTGCTCACAGGTTTTCCACAGGCGCTAAGTCTCCCACCAAACACACTCCAATCTCTTTGCCTCCAGCCCAGGAATGCGCCTGTCATTCGCACAGCACACCGAGGTCCCAATGGACAACCCTAGCTGGGAGCATAGGATTCTCTGCTTTTAGCTTCTCTTCACCTTTTATTTTTATTTGACTGTCTTATTCTGTAGCTCAGGCTAGCCTGGACATCACTGAGTAGTACCCTTGAGCTCAAGCACCGGGGTTACAGTAGGGCGTATTTTCCATTTCTTTGCTTTACTCTTCCTGTGTTTCTCTCGACACATCTCCCCCACCACATCCTCTTGCTTTTTCTGCATGCCTTTTCTTCCCGCCCTTTCCATTCACTTCAGTCTCCTTCTACGCACCCTCTCTCCCTTCTGCGACTGACTACCCTTGCTCAGCAGCGACTGAGATCAGCGCGCTCAACCTCGCAACTCTAACCGCTCCCCTCTCCATGCTCAGAGTCCCCCCCAAACCCTCATGGGCAGCCTGGATTTTTTACCCAGGTCAGGTGCACGTCGTGACACCTGGCCGGCCTGCCCGGAAACTGCCCTTTCTTGGCATCGCGGTCCCTCCCCTACCACTGTCCAAGCTCGGCTTGGAAAAAGCCGCCAAGAGCAAAGCGGGCACAGCTGCAAGGCGCACCTCCCCCAACTTCTCACCTTCCGTAAAGCGGTGATGGAGAGCAGGCGCCCTTGCTTGGATTGGGATTCTGTCTGGGAAAGTGTAGAGAATAACATTCTGCCCCCTCTCCTACCACTCCCTTACTATGTGTTCAGGAAAGACACAATGATATAGGCTGCTTATTAAGAGAGGGAACCTCGGGAGAGGTGAGAGAGGGGGGGGGGCAGGGGACAGTGGATCAGAGAAGACTCCAGCTGAGCAGTTCCCTGTGTTGCATAAACTGGGGCTTCACAGGTCTGTGCAGAGTTTGTGTAGCCTCCAGATAGCAGGAGTCCTGGGCGCATCTAGCTAGCCCTTTCCTTCCTTCCTTCCTTCCTTCCTTCCTTCCTTCCTTCCTCTTCCCTCCCTCCCTCCCTCCCTCCCTCCCTCCCTCCCTTCCTTCCTTCCTTCCTTCCTTCCCTCCTTCCCCTAGACCAGTGGTGCTGGATACTCGGGGGTTTTGTGGCTGGCATCCCCTGGGGCCTGCAGTCACCTAAGGCCTCCTCCTCGCCCTTTCCTGGGGACCATGGTCTGGACTGGAAGAGAGAGCAGCTTCTCTGGAAATTAAATAGCAGCCGACAGTGACTAAGAAAGAACAGCCCCTGTATGGCGGGAATCATTCAAGATTGTGGTGGGGTGACCCAGGAGGCGAGGAAGATCAGCGGGTGTCTGAGCGAGGAGGACTGGCCAGTCCCATTTCCGAGACACGGTCTCTCCATCCTTACAAGCTGATTTTTGAGAATCCTTTCAGAAGACAAACCTTGGCGGTGGAAGCCACTATCTGAGCCCTCTGGGGCCTTTTCCTACTGTGTGTGGGGAGTCGGGTGGAGGGGATTCTGTGATAGGTCTGTGGTCGCTGAATGATGGCTAGGCGGTCAAACTGAATCTCTGGACACCCACTGGGTATAAGTGGCAGAGGGTCTATGTGACTTTGAAGGATGGAGGGTAGGAAAATGGGTGTACTTGAGATGGTGGACTGCTCAGAGGTCTAGGTGAGGAGGGGAGGTTGGGGGATCGTCTTCAGAGGTCATACACACGAAGAGCAGAGCTCGGTGGAATCGGAGATGACAGATTTAGAAAGCTGGGTCAGTTTTCTCTCCTTGTCTCTACTACTGATTACATTTCAAAATAAGAGCTCAGTGGAACCGGTGGAATGGAGGACGTTAATTGTGTGTTCTGTCACTGTGAAAAAATTAAATCTAGATTTTAAACATAGAATCAAGGAATCAAGAGACACATCTTGCATTGTGCTCTCTCTCTCTCTCTCTCTCTCTCTCTCTCTCTCTCTCACACACACACACACACACACACAAACCCCATAGGCCAGAATTGACTCTGGGGCCCATTTTCTTCACCATCAGGACACGGAGACCAGCTGAATACTATGCCCTAAAACCAGCATCCTGTCTTCACCCCAACTCCAGGTCTCTAAAAGATGCCCTCTCTCCCATAAGTGGGTCTCAAAGTCATCGCACCCTAAATTACTTAAACAATCTCCCCTCCACTACCAAAGGAAGATGCCAATCGGAAAAGTCGGGCAATAGAGTACAGTGTGACCCTACAGGTTCTTAGGACAGCAATTTCCTAGTCCCCCCTTCCCGGACCCCTCTGCTTTACAGGTGAAGTAACCCAGCAGCGCGGGGTGTGAGCCGCTGGCGACCTGGGCGACTCACAGATTTCCTAGAGGGGCTGGTGAGTCCAGAGAGATAGCAGCTAGTTCTGGAACAGCTGGAAATGGAGAGCAAAGGGACCAACGGCCCCTTCTTTTTGGCAGCCGCTTGGGTGTCTTCGGGATAACAGGATCTCGCGCTCCTCACTTGGCTCTTCCTGGGGTGTCTGAATTCTGGGTATTAATCGACTTGTTCTAGGAAGTGTTGGGCTCGCAGGAAAATCGCCGGCGCTCAGTCCAAACCTGCCCTTTAGGTGGGAAGGTCGCCTTCTTACCCTGATCAGCCCTGAGTCTAAGCCTAGGAAGGACCAGGAGAGGGATTTATGCTTGAGAACTATTGGCTGCACTACTTTGGTCCACAGCCGCTCCATGGGAATGGGTATGTGGACAGGGGTACCGAGAATGCTTTAGAGGTCCCGCACTCAGAGGTCGGGGGTGGGGTGGGAGCAAATCTCTAAGAAGGCGTGTGAAGCAGGCCGTGGCGGGTTGGATTTACAAAGCAAAGATCATGCGGGTGGGAAGGCCAGAGCTGCTGATGAGTTTCGGGGTTGCCAGGTGGTGCAAGAGAGAGAAAAGGGGTCATTGGCACAGCCCTATAAAAACCCAACAACCTCATCAAACAAAAGCTAGATTCGTAACAGCTTCTTCTCTCTTCGCTGGAAAAGGGTATTGTGTTAGTGGATGCGGATTCACTGCCAGTCCAACCGCGTTTCTGCACACTTTTCTCCTAATTTAGCCCTGTAGAAGATCTGCTAGGCTCATAGATGAAATAACTCTAAAGACAGATTCTGAAATTCCATCTAGATTTGGCTGCAGGGTCCTTCCAAGTTTGATCAAATGGGCTTTCCTAGCACCTCCCCCAAATAAGAGCAGAAGTGGCACCACTTTGAGATGTTTGGGTTAAGCTTGGGGGAGGGGGGGCTGCTATGCTTAACTTGAGTGCTCCTGGGAACTAGAATACTCTTTAAAGCTCAAGCCTTCAGGACCCGCATCGATTTCCACACTTAGGCAGATTCGTCGCCGTCCCCCAAAGAAGGTGGCCAGGAATTTACAACGTGGACAGAATTGGGAAAGTGTAACATTCCTAAGGAATAAACTCTGGTAGGTCGGTTGACGTCCGAAGAAAGGAACTTGTTCGAAGCCTGGAAAAGGGACGACCGGAATGGGAGCCAGGCATATTCGGTCAGTGCGCCACAAGCCTCCCTCCCCTGCTGCTACGGTGCAGTCCCCCGCTGCTACCACCTCCCCCCAGCTGCGGGAGCCCCGCCGTTTCCCACCTAGTCATTTGTTTTTGTTTGTAAAAGGTGTCTCCGGATCACAATTTTCTCACAACTTCTTGCCAGAGTTGGAGCTCCTCACCCGAAGCGCTTCCCCACCCACTCTTTCTCCCACCCTGGCGCCGGGCCTCCGGTTTCTCCCGCCCCCATCAGGAAATCGCCCGAATCAACTTTGCAAGTGAGCGCAGCGGGAGATCGACACTCGTGTCTCCCAGACTCCCTGCCGGGTGGACTTTGGATGGACAGGGGGAGGAGGCACCGAAACAGACAGAAGGCGAGATTACGCTGCCAAGCGCCCCCTACCTCTCCTTAGACTCGAGCTACGCCGGGGGCAATTTCCAGGCCAAACGAACAAGGGGCGGGCTATCAACACCTAGTGATTTGCAAAACCAGTGTACTAGGACCTCCCAAGCTTCCAGATCTCGCTGCAATCTAATCCCAACAAGTCTTTTTAAATATATAGGTTTGCTTTTACCCCCACCCAGAACTCTGACTTCCTCCGCGCCTCCTTTCCGCGCTTCCTCCCGCCTACTGTCAATCCTTGATGCCGAAACGGACGTCTTACCAAACCTGGAAGGGGCCAGGACATCTCGCTGCTAGTCGCCGGCACCGCGCGGGCCCGCCGCCACTGATCCTCTAAACGCGGTCTCCCCGCATTCTCCCCGGCCGGGGGGGACGCAGAATGGTTTACAGAAGGACCGCGAGGCGCTGATTGGTCACAGACTGCCGTGACGTCGGCGGGCGCTGCATTAAGGCGAGGGGGCTTCCAGGGCTCAGCCAACAGCCAGGAGCAGTGACCGAGCCGCTGGAGCTGGGGAGAGACGCGCGGAAGACTGGGCCAGGAGACTAGGGACCGAGGGACGCGCGCCTGGGGAGAGCCAACAAGGAACCCGCGGGCCGGACAGCGACACCGGCAATCCGCGCCAAACTGTTCCAGCCGCTGGCCTTCTATAGCCGCAGCCCCAGGACATTCTAAAGCTCTCCAAGACGCCCCCTCCCCTGGCTTCTCGCGTTGACCAAGGAAAAGAAAAAGGGAGGGAAAAAGAAAGGAAGGAGACTAGAAAGAAAACCCAGATTTGCCACCGCACAAAAAGAGAGGTGGGGGGGACAAGGAAAAAAAAAAAAGTCGAGCGACTGTGGGGCCGGAACACAGGCAGCGGGATCGTGGGCCGAGCGATGCAAGGCTGCGCGCCCAAGCGGCCGCGAGTTGTGACTGAAGCCAGGATGCTCGTCCAGGCGCAGTGAAGAGCCAGACCGTGTTGCCTCCCCAGGAGTCCAAGCGCAGGGAGGGCCGCTCGGAGGACGCGGCAGACTGCCTGGCAGGCCACCGGCCGAGGTGACAGGGCTGGGGCGGTGGGGAGCGAGCGAGTGCGCCCGGCTGCGTCCGCCCGAAGCGGACGGTCCCTTTCCATTTTTGACTGGCACAAAAAAGAAAACTCTCCAAAGGGGTGGGGGCTACCTAAGCAACAACTACAATCAACAAAATATCCTACCCAACCCGCCATCTCCCCCACACCTCGGTCTGCCCCCGCCCCCTCCCCAGGCCCAGCGCGGGCGCCCAGAGCGTCCCAACTCACTGCAAGAAACCGGCAATGTAGGATCCAAAGCTTTCTACTCCCGTGTTCTTTTCTTTCCGTGTTTTTTTTAAAGGGGAAAACCCGGTGGTGGGCAGTCTGACACGCACACAACCTGCCTTCATACTCTGACAAAAGCAGATGCACTTTGACTTCTGACAGCTCTACCTCAAGCTGGAGAGAACCCAGCTTTCCCGAATCCTGAGCTCTTGGCGTCTTCCTTTTCGTCTGTTTCCATTTTATTTATTTACGTCCCGCCGCCTCTCACGGTGACCTTCACTCCTTCGCGGGCTTTGAGCAGAAGAGCCGCTTTCTAGCCCGCTTGAGACTGATTTTCCTCGCCCGGTGAGCTGAGGTGGCGCTGCTCCATCCCGTTGCCCCGGGACTCCGGGGCTGCCCTCTACCAGCCTGGTCTCTCCCCCTTTTGATTTGCTAGTACGGGTTTTTTGCTTGCCCAACTAGAGAGGGTTTCTTCTTTTTGGAGGAGCTGGTTGTCTTCAGAAGTCATCCCCTCGACTCTAATTGCCCTGTCGCTCCGGGCCTCACCGGACCAAACCAAAGACCATGGTGCACTGTGCGGGCTGCAAAAGGCCCATCCTGGACCGTTTCCTCTTGAACGTGTTGGACAGGGCCTGGCACGTCAAGTGCGTCCAGTGCTGTGAATGTAAATGCAACCTGACCGAGAAGTGCTTCTCCCGGGAAGGCAAGCTCTACTGTAAAAACGACTTCTTCCGGTGAGTACTTCCCTCCCGCGCCTCTGTTGCTCCTTCCCCATGGGCCCTTCCAGGCCAGCTTCGGATCAGAGGTCTGTGTGGCTCTAGCAGCCGCGTTAGGAGCTGCCTTTTACTAGGGCAGCCCAGTCTTTTCCCGCTTCTACCTTTTAGGAAGCTAGTCGGTATTGCGAGATATATTAATTTTCTCTTTATCTTTTTATAAACACATCAGCTGTAGTACTTGGTTCTGGAAAGCGTGGTCCGGGTTTGGCTGCCCGCGCCTGGGAAGAAAGGGTCTGAGATGGCTTCAGCTCAGCAGCCCTAACAAGGCGAGGGAGAGGTGGAGCAGCCTCGGGGTTGCAGCTCTCGCTTGCCTTTCCCGAAGCCAAGCTCTCCAGCAACCAAAGACGTTTTCTGGTTCTCCCAGCTTGTTGGTTCTCCAAGTTGAGCTTAGAGGCTCCAGCTTTATTCCAGTCCCTGCCTCTTCCTTCTCCAAGAGATCTTGTCGGAACTACAGAGCCCTTGTGGCCCAGAAAGCCACAATAAAGAGTCCGACCTTGAGGCCAATCCTGTATGTCTATGGGTCTCCCCAAACGTGGATTGGCCTCTAAGCATAGACCTGGGAGAACCGTGCGGTTCGATTTTGGCCTCAGACCAATGCTCAGGCTCCTCTTCGTGCCTTTCCAGCCAATGCCCCACAAGGAAGGCCACCTCTTGGCGGCTCGTTAGAACCGGGAAAATTCTCTTCTGTTTACCATTTTACATGTATTTTCTTAAACTCTTTGTCCCGATCACAACTCAACAGAACAGAATGGCTCCGAATGTAAATTATATTTCCCAGTGATTTGAAATCCCACACTTTACTTCGCTATTTTGGTCTTGGTTTCTGAGGCTTTCCCAAATCTGGGGGAGAGTTCGAAGCTCCCCGGCCTCCATTTGCCCAAAGGCCCTGGAAGCGCAGTCCCCAGAGGCGATTCAGGACGCGCGTGGCTTGTGTTTGCAAAAGAGCCCGGAAGCAAAGATCGGTGCAATCTGCTGCTGAGGAAAGGCTGAGTTTTGGAGTTTCTGCAGACTGCGCAGGTTTTTACTCTGGAAAGCAGAGTCAGAGTCTGAGAGCCTAAGCCACACCGGCTTGCGGGGCCCGCGGGGCCCTTGAGGCCTCGCTAACCGCAAAGCTCAGCAGGGCACCTAAAGCCGGCTCAACCCGGCGTCAGCTCCCGCTTGCGCCAATCTGCCAGGCTTTTGCGCAAGAGCGTGGCAAGAGCCCAGCTACGGGCACGGAGGCTCTCGGAGTCAGGGTTTGTTTACTCACCGCGAGATCGGACTTTGCCAACTCCCCGCCTGAGCGCAGGCCCTTTTATGGTGAAAGAAAGGCAAAGCAAGCGGAAGATAGCGGGGTATTTATTTCTACGGAGCTCTTAATTTGGATTTAACTTCTTTGAAGATAACCGGGAAATATGTGCTGTTTCCCCTTATGCTCTCGTAGCTACTTTGAGGCTTTTTCCTGCGACGCTTTTTTCGTGGGGGGCAATAACTAGGCATGAGGTTAGAGATAGGGGCCTTAACTCTAACCGAATGTATTTTCCTCCTTTCTCCCTGATGTCCCGCATTCTCTCCTGCTCCCTCGCTCGCTTAATAAATTATTGCATTTATTTTCTCCCCACCTCAACTTCTTCTCTGGCTATCTTTATTTCATCCCGGCTCCCACTTCTTCCTAACCCTCACCCACCTTACGCAGATGTTTCGGTACCAAATGCGCCGGTTGTGCGCAGGGCATCTCTCCAAGCGATCTGGTTCGCAGAGCGCGAAGCAAAGTGTTTCACCTCAACTGCTTCACCTGCATGATGTGTAACAAGCAGCTCTCCACCGGCGAGGAGCTCTACATCATAGACGAGAACAAGTTCGTTTGTAAAGAGGATTACCTGAGTAACAGCAGTGTCGCCAAAGAGAACAGCCTCCACTCGGGTGAGGCGAGGATTCCCAACTGGCTAGAGGGTGGGTATGGGGGAGGAAAGCCCGCCAAGACCCCTGCTCACCAATCCTTTCCCCTCTCCCCAGCCACCACAGGCAGTGACCCTAGTTTATCTCCGGATTCCCAAGATCCATCGCAGGATGATGCCAAGGACTCTGAAAGTGCCAACGTCTCAGATAAGGAAGGTGGTAGTAATGAGAATGATGATCAGAACCTAGGTGCCAAACGTAGGGGACCCCGGACCACGATCAAAGCCAAGCAACTGGAGACGTTGAAGGCAGCCTTTGCAGCTACACCCAAGCCCACACGCCATATCCGTGAGCAACTGGCCCAGGAGACTGGCCTCAACATGCGTGTTATCCAGGTCAGAACCCTGGTTTGTCACTCTGTCTCTCAAAGACTCGAATGGCCACTTAGAGGAACCTAAGCTGATCCTGGTCCTGGGAGAAGTCTTAAGGTCTGGGGAAGAAATGATTGGGGCTAGGAAAAGTCTAGAAAGGCCTAGGAGAAGTGGAACATGAGAAAACACCCACAGAGCTGGTAGTGGCTTAAAGGGTAGGGAGTGGTTTGGGAGCCCAGGATAAAGCAGGAGGAAAGCCCAAGGTCCAACACTACACTGACAACAGCTAGCACCCATCTTTCTGTACACATCCAGTCCCTCTTCCACCCTTTAGAAGCTGGCTGTGGGTTCCAGAGTCATCCCGTTCTGGTTTCTGCCTAACCAGCTCTCTAATTCCTCAACCCCAGATTTGTTAGTTTGGTGCCCCAGTTAGCAAAGCCTCAGAACAGAGAGTTGCTCTTCCCATGCAGACAGAGCACCATGTATTGAAGGAGAGATTGTTCTTCAGCTCTCCGGAGATGCTGTCTGGAGTAGGATGGGAAGGCTAAGCCATCTGCAGATAGCTGGGCTTTTGCATTGGGAAGAGGCCAGATAGCGTGTGGCTCAGGCACTAGGAGTCTGGCCTTACCTATACTGTGTGTGTGTGTGATCAGAGTGCCTGGAAGCCAGGTGAAGGTGTGGGTGAATATGCCTGGGATGCTGATTGTGCCTGTCCTGGTGTTGGAAAAGGGCAGTCTCTGAGAGGCTGTGTGAACCTGTGCTCATGAATGTGGGGTTGTGTGTCTGTCACTATTGGTGAGAGGCTGTGACTAAGTACGTTTGGCACTTGGAGATTGTGTGTGGGTATGAAAAGCTGATTGTGGGTTTTGGTGTCACTACCCTTGGGAAACAAACAGCAGGGGACTTTATGAGTCTCCATCACTATCATGATATGGGGTAGGGGCTACAAGAGACCCTGACATGGGAGCCTTTGCATGTGACACTATCTTGGAGCGTTTCAATATCTGTGATTCCTAAGATAATGCAACTGCAAAGTCAGACAAGGCAATAGTCTGCTCAGATGCTTTTCTTGGGAATCCTGCACATCCTTAGCCTGGTCCTACTCAGAGACCAACATATCCGCGCGTGTACACACACACACACACACACACACACACACACACACACACTAACGCCCCCTCCCCTCCAACCAGCTGGGCCCCGTTTTGTACACCGGCTGCCCAGTGGAGTTTCCCGCGGTCTGACATTGTGCCTGTGCGCTTCAGGTCTGGTTCCAGAATCGACGCTCCAAGGAGCGAAGGATGAAACAGCTAAGCGCGCTAGGCGCGCGGCGCCACGCCTTTTTCCGCAGTCCTCGTCGGATGCGGCCGCTGGTGGACCGCCTGGAGCCGGGCGAACTCATCCCCAACGGCCCCTTCTCCTTTTACGGAGGTGAGTGAGTGTGGCTGAATGGCAAGGCGGTGCCCCGGCTGTGCGGGCTTCGCAGGATCCGGGTGGGCAGTGCGGGAGGTACCTCTTGCTTTCCGTCGAGGTGTAAGGGCGAAGGCTGGAGAGCAAGTCAAGGGATGTGACCGAAGTCCCAACACCGTTAAGAGGGTCCCGGATAGGGAGCAGTTCCAAGAGTTTTGTGCCAAGTGTCCAGCCTGCTCCGTTACCCCACAAACAGCCAGTTTCCCGAGCCACCTAGCGATGCTTGCTGGCAAGCCTGCTTTTGTAACTTGTGGGTGCTTCTAGACTCGGGGTTGTGCCTGATATCTTTCTCTTCACTCTCCTTACTGGCCCGCAGATTACCAGAGTGAGTACTACGGTCCCGGAGGCAACTACGACTTCTTCCCGCAAGGACCGCCATCCTCTCAGGCTCAGACGCCAGTGGACCTACCCTTTGTGCCATCATCTGGCCCTTCGGGGACGCCCCTTGGAGGTCTGGACCACCCGCTGCCTGGTCACCACCCTTCCAGTGAGGCGCAGCGATTTACTGACATCCTGGCACATCCCCCAGGGGACTCGCCTAGTCCTGAGCCCAGCTTGCCCGGGCCTCTCCACTCCATGTCAGCGGAGGTCTTCGGGCCCAGTCCACCTTTCTCATCTCTGTCGGTCAATGGTGGAGCCAGCTACGGGAACCATTTGTCTCACCCTCCTGAAATGAACGAGGCAGCCGTGTGGTAGCGGGGTCTCGCATGGGCCACGGGAGCTCGTGGTTGTACAGAGACGAGCTTTTATTTCAGAAAAATAGATTAAAAAGACAAAAAAAAAAAAACCCCCAAAACAAAAAAGCAAGCCTCCTGCTCCACTTCCTTCAGCCTCGGGGACCAGTCTGTTTGGGGAGACTGGATAGCAAAGGGGGTCCAAAATAGGATCCAAATCCGCCTCACAGTAGAGCTGGTATATCCACACACTGGCTGGCAAAGCGCAAAACTGGGGCTCCGGAAGGGGAATTCCGAGCTATCCCCACCTTCATGACCTGGATCCATGGACAGACTCCACCAGCGGTTCCTCTGACTAATGGGAAGACGTCTTGGACAGCTGAAGCCTCGCCTCGATCAGTCCTGGGCAATGCCAGGAGGCTGGGACCGAGACCTTCCTAGAGGCGCTCTGCCAGATGAGGAAGGAAAAGATGTCAGGGGCGCTCCAGTCCAGAGGGTTCTAGTTCTAGTTTTGGGAGATCCCTTCTTAGTGTTGTCTCAGAGTTCAGCGATGACAACAAACTCTTAATAGCTTCAGAAACACCGACCTGCTGTGCATCAGGTGGGACTATATATATATATACATATTTTTTTTGTCTCTCTGGGTTTTTGATTTGTTTTTGCCAAAATTGCAAAATTCTAAATGTAAAGCCCTCAGTATCAACTCTTCTACCTTAACATCTCTCTCTCCCTCTCTCTCTCCTTCTCTCTCCCTGTCTCTCCCTCTCTCTCTATCTCTCTCTCCCTACACACATACATACACTCACACACACACACTCACACTCACGTTCTCTCCACAGGATGGTCTCCAGCCAGACCTCTCAGTAAAATGACTTGAACATCACCTCTTCAAAAAAAGTATTCTACCTTCACATGAAAGTTTAAAAAAAGAAAAGACTATCGAACTAAAAACAGTCAACTGTTTACGTACAATGATAAATTCAGGAGTTCAGTGTTTTACTAATATATCCTGTTTTGAAACCTCTTGTTCAAAAACAAACTTTTGAGCAATCAACCAAAATTGTTCCTTTTCTTTTCCTGTAGACGTTCTGACAGATTTGCAGGGCTTGCGGCTCACTGTGCTAGTATGTAAAAAGGTGTTGTTTACACGAGGCAAAGGAAAAACCATGATATTCAGACAGTTGCCAAATAGAATAAATTATAGCACAAATACTGTAATGGTGCCTGGCACCAGCAACCTGAGAAAGTGTTTTAAAAAAAAGTGTTACAAGGTTTAAAAAAAAAAAAACATCTTTGCTAACTTTTAGTCCTGTTAAACATTCATGAAATTGTTAATATGACTTATATAGACCCACACAGGTTTTATTTTTGTGTCTTTAAAATAAAAGTCCAAAATATTTAAATTTTATGGTCAAATATGCAGTCAACAGCTGCTACTTTTTTCTTTATATATTAAATTTCTCATATGTCTTTTATTGTTCTAATAAACCTAAGCTTGTGTGACCTCCAGTGCATATTAGACCATTCACTGTATGAAAGAAAACATGTTGAATAAATTTGTGAGTTTTTAATAAAAATAGAAAACCTGATGTTTAGATAATTGGTGTGGTATTCCATGTTTTCAGTAAGTGGAAGGAAATCTCAATAGGGTATTGAATGGACCCTCAGAGGCCGGTAGGAAGGCAGGCTAGATGGGAGTGATCCATTTTCACCTTGACTCTGGGTGAAGTTCTTTCCCAAAGCCAGCCAAGCATTCTTTGGCTTCCTGCTGTTATTAAATACAGATTTGCATTCTCTGGGCTTAACTGATACAGTTGAAGAGATGTTTGCTGATAAGTTAATATAGAATTGGAAATAGGAATCAAATCCATGGCTTAAAAAAAAAAAAACCAAAAACACCCTGCAACTGAGTGGTGCGGGTCTGTGATTAGGGGAGAGAGCCCAAACACAACACACCCCAGCTCCTCCCTATACTGGCAAAGCCAAGCTTGTGGATGTCAGATACTTGTAAATACAGTTAGACTAGTCTTTTACAGCTTCAATTCATTTTCCATAGATAATCCTGCTTTCTAATTTGGTGGGTTGAAAGATAACCCGAAAATGAATATAAAATATAACTAGAAATGAGATCCTTTAATCCTTTTCACAGAACTGATATGAAATTGTTATTTTTATAGTATTTGCTACGTTTGAAGTTCCCCAGAAGGGAAACGATTTTGCCTGGCATAAGATACATATTAAGTTTCTGCAGAAGAGGAACAAAAATGACCAATAGAGAAATCAAGTTGCAATAGAGAGGGCCTGAGAATAGTTAGCTCCCACCCAAACTGTCATTAGAAATGGAAGACATGTGAGTGTTTTCTTCTGTGAAAATAATGTGTGAGTGTTAGAGTTTTAATATCAGGGTCCCAAGGGTTCTTTATCATAGCGGCTAGATTTCAGCCTGGATTATTCCTTATTTTATTTTATTTTTTAAAAAAATCAAGCATTTTGCATTAAATTGTGTGCAATTTCTAGCGCTGTTTGCATTTTTGTTAAGACACAGCCAAGTTTATCTTTCCCGTAGAGATGGCTTTAGAGTAAGCTATATTTCATTGCCCTCCTATGATGGCTTATCTAACTAACGACAACCAGGGAGGGATCTGGCAGTGTTCTTTCAGAAACAAAAATTTATGAAATATAAGGGAGACTTTGGAAACTCCTAGCCTAACCGTGGCAAACAGCGCATTTTCTTAATATGCAATAATGGTCTCTGTGGTTTTTTTCTTTTAGCATTTATATACATTAAATCAGAACCCACACTCATTACAGCCACCAACCCTGGAACCCTCCCACTTAAAGGCATTCATTTAGCTGAACCTATGCTCATCTCGGGAAGTGGCATTTTCCTATCAAGGGTGCTGAATTATTTAGCAGCTTTATTGTGCTATTGGAGTATTTGATAAGAACCGCTTTAAGAATTGGGCAGGCGGTGTAGATTCAATTCTAACTCCGAGGTGGTGGCTCGGTCTTTTCCCTCTGCGGGTCATTGTGAAACCCAGCGAATACCGGGACAGGTAAACAGATAGCAGGGGTTGGGTCGCATTCACCTCTGCTTCGCACCTCTGGCCCAGCAAACCTTTCCCACACGAACCTTTCCCACGCGGAGCCCCTGGGAGAGAGAGAGAGAGAGAATGACAGGAAGTGTCTTTTGGTCCTCTGTCGACCCCTGCTATCTGGGAGGGCAGTCTCCCCATAGCAGAATTTGGCAAGCACTTTTCTGTCCCCAAGCTATCTTAAAACCTCTACCTCTGTGCCTCTAAAGCACTTGCAGTCAGGATTCCAGCCTCAGAGAGCTGCCATCTAAGCTGAGAATCTCAAAGCTCACAGACTCAACTTATCCCCTTAGCAGCTTGTTTTGATGTATGGCCATTGCAAGAAGGCAGGCAAATTAGTGCAGACCCAGGACAGGTCCTGTCAACAACGGGGATGGGCCTGAGGTTGATGCTGTTTAGGAAGACAGACAGGTCAGAACCTGGTTTCTCTAAACTAGCTGTTTCTGGCCATCGGAGGGAGGTGTCCAATTTAGTCACCTCTGCCCACCCATGGCTATTCCTGCCACTTCGCAGTTCAGGGAGCAGATAAGAGGGAGGTGAACCCCAAACCCCTGTCTTTTCTCCGCAGGGCAGATTGCTCACTTTTAAGCCCCTTTCTGCACAGCCCATCTGTTCACCATCCTACACTTAAGAGGTTGAAACTTCTTCCGGAAGCTCCACTGCCCTTTACTGGCCCTCCAAGTCCAGTAGCACTCCCCGCTGGAGTCCTTTACCTGCCATTCAAGAAAGAAGGAGCTCCTGAGCTTTGAGTGGTCTCTCCCTCGCTCATGTCTTCACTTCCCTTAATTGCATCTTAAGCTCTACCATTCTTCCTCTGTCCTCCCTTCCAGGAAGAAGATTCCTGGGGTAGGAAAGCAATTGGGAGGGTGGTGGTTGGGGTATATGTGACTACTTCCTAAAAAAAAAAAATGGGTTCCCAAGTCAGGAGCAGACAGGAGAGGGAGCATTGGTAAGCAGGCTCGGGGCACCTGTACCTTACACTGTTTGCTCAGATCTGCCTCACACAGGCCAACAGTGTCCTGTATGCACAACAGCTTCAAGGTGGGCTCTGCCCTGCTTCCTTTTCTCTTTCCACCCTGTTCTCCTCACCTTAAAGGGCAGGTTTCTAAGCACCTGAAATAATGAGGGAGGAGGATCTAGGAGAATAGAATTTACTAAGTGTGGGGTAGGAGAACATTTTTGTTCTCTGTGCCCAAGGCTACTGCACCTCATAGAGAACATGTTTTGCTATGGAGGCTCTAACACAGACTCGACTGCAAGCGCAGCGGAGAGGACCTTAAAGAACAAGCTCTCTAAACTACTCTCAGCCATACAGCAATTTTCTTCGCCTGAGTCTTCGCCTAGTCTGACATTCTTTGGCTCTCCACGTCTGAAAGGCTTTACCCTAAAACAGTTGCTTTTTTTTTTTCTATTGTCTAGGCTTGGTCATCTTCACTCAAGGACCAGTTAGGACAGGAACATGAGACATGCCACAAGAAAGTAGAAATCTCTTAAATTTCTTAAATTCGGAAATCTACCTGAATCTGAGGGTGTCTGAATTGTCTTCCAGTGGATTCTACTGGGGAGCTACCAGTTGCCTACGTTGCTGGCTTTGGGATCCAGCTGGCCTGGAGTATACTTAAAAAATGGCACTGGCCTGGGGACTTAGAACTGGAAGAGCTCCTGCTTAGTGTACAGAACACTCTGGGTTCAGCCCCTAGCTCTAAATAAACAGGGTGTAGTGGCAGGCACATGTCTCTAATCCCAGTGGAGACAGGAGGGTCAAGAAATTCAGGGTCATCTTCAATTACATGATGTGTAGGAGGCAAGAGACTGTCTTAACATACAAACAGGCATGGACACAGTGTCTATTATTCAAGTCGTTTTTTCTTTTTTTTTTTTTTCTGGATTCTTCTGAGGCAGCTTTCCTGTTATAGTAGATTCTAGGTCTCCATGGAGGAAGACCTCCAACAGATCAGTATAGACAGACCACTTTACACTCAAATTTGTCATTCCTCGGTGCAGTTCATGTTTCCTGCCCTTCTAGACTGGTCACTGTGTGGAGAGAGAGTCTAACTTACACATCCTATATTTCATCTAGCAGTGCTTGCCACAGTAGTGGGCGTCAAGGGATGCTCCATGAAAAGAAAAACGAATGCAAAGTGATGGCATAGCTTCATGGGCCTGGGTGCAATTACATTTATCACATTAAGGTCTTTGTGTATTTTGAGTCTGGCCATCTAATACCAGAACTGAGTGAAGGGTTTCTCTTCTCCCATCTTCACTAGTTTCGGGGGTCTGACTGAGTCACTCCATCTTTGAACAGAAAAGCTGTTAATATCAACGCTTCTGTAGTAGAGTAATTCTACCCCCCTGCCCCTCCCTGTGATTGCCCAGGCAAGAGGGTACAAGAAGCTACAGAAACAATCTTGATTTGTGGTACAACCATCGCGATTCCTAATTATTTCTATCAATAAAGATCGCACCTCGCCGCACACTTAACACACGCAGGCCTCTCAGATCCTGGCCCGAAGCTGTGTGCCTGGCCGCAGGCTCCTCTACCCTGAGAAAAGCCCCGTTTTGAGTCCCGGGTCTGTGCTTGCTCGAGTGTGTACCTGAGGTTTGAGAGGCTTATCCTTCACTCCCTTTCACAAACCAGCCAGCCACCAGCAGCCACAGCTACTTTACGCTTAATTCCTAAACCAAGCTCGCACAAAGCTCGAGGCGTTATTTCGTGCTTAGGGGACCCTGGCAGCTCAGAGCACAATCAACCTTTCTCGCTCCAAGCGGTCACGTGCTCCGGCGCGCTCCCGCGCCGCGCGTCCGAGGGGCCTCCGGCGCACGCGCGTTCGGGCGGCTCGCAACCCTGCCACGGTTTCGGGCGCCTGCGTCTCAGCTTAGCAGCCCAGTGGTGACGCGACGCCCCGCCCCTCCGGCGCGCGCGCGCCTCCCGGAAGTTGCCTACTGGGATTCTAAACGCCGCCTCCGCGAGGTCTCCGCCTTGAGTTGCCAAGTAGAGTCTGGGCCGTAGCGCCACTGCTGCGAGTGTCGGGCCGGGGGGCTCGGGCTGCAGTGCAGGTTCACGAGCGCAGCGCCGGCAGTGACCTGGTGACCATGGCGGCGCCGCAGCCCTTGGCTCTGCAGCTGGAACAGTTGCTGAATCCGAGACCGCGTGAGGCGGATCCTGAGGCCGACCCGGAGGAGGGTGAGGCCTGACTGGGGCTAACCACGTGCAGAGCAGTGGCTCCGACTTCAAGGGCCGCTGGTGCTTGGACCTGCTCGCCTTCCCTTTTCGCTGGGGGAAAATTGTCTCTTGGGAGGGTGGCGTGAGCAGTAATCCAGCATTCTAGACTCTGGGGGTGGGCGGGACATCAGGACCCTGGCGGGGAGTTGCAGGCAGCCGGCTGGCAGCAGTTTAGGATGCCACTTTTCTTGGTATTACCTTCGAAAGGAGAAAGAAGCCTGATGAGTTTCAGGTTTTTGTGTGTTTGAAACTGACTGCTTCTAAAATCTTCATGAGAATGAAAATGATTACCCGATGCTGTTTAGCCATGTTTATTTAGGCCTTAAGCCATTTGTCCACATTCTGATGACAGACTGATTCTTCATAAACCTGTTCTGAGACCGGCTGGGAGTAATTGTGCTTTAGACTTGGGTCAGGGAGGTGTGAGAAAGACAACTGGAGGGGTGTCATGAGTGTCTATAGCACCCAATGACTGTCACATATTGAGGAAGAATTAAGGACCCTGGGCATGTAGCCGATAACACTTGATGCACTGGATTTAATTTTCAGAACCTCTGAAAAAGAAAAACAATAAAAAACACCATGGAAAAGCAAGGAAGAATCAGATTTATACGTTCCTAGATTTATAAGTTCCAAGGCATAAAAACATGTCTCCTAGTAGTTGCAGGGAGTTAGCTCTCTGTTTAGAAATAGATAGCAATATGACAGCAGTCTCCTTAGAAACCAGAAGTCAACTCCCTATTCCTGTAAGTTAGTTATGTTATGTTATAGAGGACACAATGAATCAAGGGCTGGGGTGGAGCCCAGTACTAAGAGTACTCACCTAGTACAGGAAGGTGGGGTGTGGGGTTGAAATGGCTTAAGTGGGTTCCTGTTAAAGTATTTTTCTAACCTAAGATTCTATTTTTCTCCCTCCCCAACAGCCACTAGAGCCAGAGTGATTGACAGGTTTGATGAAGGGGAAGAGGAGAAAGATGATCTGGCAGTGAGTAGCATTAGAAAGTTGGCACCAGTCTCCCTCTTGGACACCGACAAAAGGTATTCTGGCAAGACCACTTCTAGGAAAGCTTGGAAAGAAGACCATTGGGAGCAGGCTCTGCCAAGTTCATCTGGTGAGTAGACATTTTCACCCCAAACTCTTCTCTTGGCTTAGTTCTGTATGGTTAAACTGTTTTGTTTCTGGATTCTTTCTGGAAGTCTGTGGGTCTCCACTTAATTTAGGAGAGACCATTGAATTGGTACTTGGAAGGGCCTTAGAGGTCAGCATGTTACTTTAAAAAGGATGCTAAAGGGCTGGAGAGATGGCTCCGTGGTTAAGAGCACTGACTGCTCTTCCAGAGGTCCTGAGTTTGATTCCCAGCAACCACATGGTGGCTCATAACCATCTGTAATGGGATCCGATGCCCTATTCCGGTGTGTGTGGAGACAGCTACATAAACATAAAATAAATAAATAATTCTTTAAAAAAAAAAAGGATGCTAAAGCCCAGTTAGGCTTTGTTTCCTGTTAGCGTTTTAGAGATGATAGAAACGTAGTGAGTTCGTGCAGTTGAATAGAGCACAATAACATGTTTGTTCTGTCATATAAGCTCCCACAGATTAACTGGAATGAAAGATGTGGCCTGGTATTTTTCTCTAGGTAACTCCTTTCCCCTTTTTTCCCCTTATAATTTAGATAACGAAGCATCTGATGAGGGAGGATCTGAAGATGGGGATTCAGAGGGCCTGGGCCTGGAGGAGATCTCAGAAGATGTTGACGAAGACTTAGAAGGTGAGGGCGAGGATAGTTCTTTTATCTCAGAATTAGGAGAGACTGAAGCAGGGGAATCAGGAGTTCAAGGCCAGCCTGAGCTACACAGTAAGTTCTGCACTAGCATGTGCTACACCTGAGACCCTGTCTTAAAAAACAAACAGACAAACAGAAACCTAACACTCGAGGTTACCAAGTTCAGGTTAGTGGCTCACCCTGAAATGAGGGGGAAACTGGGCAGAGCATAATGGGTATTGACAGAGCTGTGTGGTTAAAAAAGTTCACATGCCCATGGTGCGTTTTATATTTTGACTCTTTTTGTTTTTCAGGTCTTTTATTGATTTCCTGTGTATTAGTTACTCGTGAAACTGGCCTTTTGTCATTGTAAATGATAACATAATGCTTCCAATCTTTCCCGAGAAAGAATTAGCTTATAGTTTTTTTTTTTTTTTTTTTTTTAAACAGTGTGACTTTTTTTTTTTTTTAAGATTTATTTATTTATTATATGTAAGTACACTGTAGCTGTCCTCAGACACTCCAGAAAAGGCGCCAGATCTTGTTACGGATGGTTGTGAGCCACCATATGGTTGCTGGGAATTGAACTCATGACCTTCAGAAGAGCAGTCAGTGTTCTTAACCGCTGAGCCATCTCTCCAGCCCCCTAGCTTATAGTTTTAAGCAGTAGTACATTTCTCAAGGTGGAAGAAGTCTCTAGATATGGATATCGAGAGGATGCAATTTGTTTTAGGGAGGTCAGTGGAGCTATGTTGAGAATCTACTGATAATATCCAAGGATCTGTCATTCAGGTTATGATATGTATGATCCAGTCCTTGATATAGTTGGAGGAGCTTATCAGGCTTTGTCTACATAGTGTGTTTCAGGCTACCAGGACTCATGCTTTGTTTGTTTTCCTTTAGCATTTTAGAGATGATAGAAACGTAGGAAGTTTGTGCAGTTGAATAGAGCACAATAACATGATTGTTCTGTCATATAAGCTCCCACAGATTAACTGGAATGAAAGATGTGGCCTGATATTTTTCTCTAGGTAACTCCTTTCCCCCATTTTTTTTTTCCTCATGATTTAGACAACAAAATATCTGATGAGGGAGGATCTGAAGATGGGGATTCAGAGGGCCTGGGCCTGGAAGAGTTCTCAGAAGATGTTGAGGAGGACTTAGAAGGTGAGGATGAGGAAGACAGAGAAGAAGACAGGAACAGTGAAGATGATGGTGTGGTGGCAGCCTTCTCCAGTGTCAAAGTTTCTGAGGAAGTGGAAAAAGGAAGAGCTGTGAAGAATCAGATAGGTGTGTGTTTGCTTTTGTTACTTGCTTGCTTTTCCGAGTTTCTGCATTAGTCTGCTCTTTAGATGTAGTTGTTCTGTTTCTCCAGTGTCCTTCCAGTTTGACCTGCCTCGATTAACCAGAGGCCTGCATCCTAGTTCCTATAGCTGCTTATCAGGTTCTGCACTAGTCCTTGTGGGAGACCGGACAGGAGAGTATTCTCTCATGTTGCCAGAGTTTCCTCTTTCATAGCAAGTATTTCCATCCAAGACAGAGACTTTATTTCGTAGCATGAAGAACGTTTGTATGCCACGAGAAAGTCATAAAGTATGCTGCTTAGAAACTGGTGTTCTTGTCCTTCTTCAGTGCCCAGCCCAGAAAGACTTCCTGATCCTGAGATGGGGTCTCTTTGACTTTTTTCTTCAGCATTGTGGGACCAGCTCTTGGAAGGAAGGATCAAGCTACAAAAAGCTCTCTTGACTACCAATCAGTTGCCTCAACCAGATGTTTTCCCTGTCTTCAAGGACAAAGGTGGCCCAGAATTTGCCAGTGCTCTGAAAAATAGTAAGAATATTCATGTCATTTTGGGATATACTGGATTGGATATTTAAAAAAAGGGATTTGATTTTAGTGATACTATGATATAGAATATCGATTTCGGTTTCGGTTTTTTGGTTACATTTGATCTTATCCAACAAACTGAATGATCAACTATTCTTTTTTTTTTTTTTTTTTTTTGGTTTTTCGATACAGGGTTTCTCTGTGTAGCCCTGGTCCTCTGTAGATCAGGCTGGCTTTGAACTCAGAAATCTGCCTACCTTTGCCTCCCAAGTGCTAGGATTAAATGCGTGCACCACCACTGCCTGGCTCAGCTATTCTTTTTTTTTTTTTTTTTTTTTTTTAAAGATTTATTTATTATATGTAAATACACTGTAGCTGTCTTCAGACACACCAGAAGAGGGAGTCAGATCTTGTTACGGATGGTTGTGAGCCACCATGTGGTTGCTGGGATTTGAACTCTGGACCTTTGGAAGAGCAGTCGGGTTGCTGGGATTTGAACTCTGGACCTTTGGAAGAGCAGTCATGGTTGTGAGCCACCATGTGGTTGCTGGGATTTGAACTCTGGACCTTTGGAAGAGCAGTCGAAGAGCAGTTGTGAGCCACCATGTGGTTGCTGGGATTTGAACTCTGGACCTTTGGAAGAGCAGACCACTGAGCCATCTCACCAGCCCCTTCAGCTATTCTTAAAATAGCAATATAACCTATTATCAGTGAAGATAACTTTGAAGTGGATCAGGTACTTGAGCTGTGTTTTATGATATCACTCGATCCTTCCCTTGGCTTTTTGAGTTAATTCTTTTTTTTTTTTTTTTTAATTTTTGTTTTTTTGGTTTTTTCGAGACAGGGTTTCTCTTTGTAGCCCTGGCTGTCCTGGAACTCACTTTGTAGACCAGGCTGGCCTCGAACTCAGAAATCCGCCTGCCTCTGCCTCCCAAGTGCTGGGATTAAAGGCGTGTGCTACCACTGCCCAGCTTGAGTTAATAATTGAGTTTTTATTGTTCTTTTGGGTTTTTTGAGACAGTGTTTTTCTGTATATCGTTGGAAGTCCTGGAATTCAATCTGTAGACCAGGCTGGCCTTGAACTCAGATATTTGCCTACCTCCTTGAGTGGAGTGCTAGGATTGAAGGAGTATAGCACCACGCTGGATGAGTTACTTCTTAAATTATTAGGGAAAACTACTGGAAAACCTACAGATACAGAACAAAAGGGAGCAAGAGATTGAGTAATTAAACTCAGTCCTTATGCTGGTGGTGCCATGGGCTTAAAGGATGCATTCCTCTGCTAGGGAGGGCTTTAGAATAAATGGTGTATTCCTATCTTTCCTTTGGGTAATAAAGAGGAGAGAGACTGACTGCAGGGGGAGAATTATTTTGGAAGAGAATTACTGAGCTATAAACTCAAAGAATTCTAGAGAGAAAAAGAGTTTAGAGGTTACATGGTTCCTTTTTTGTTTTTGTTTTTGTTTTTTTTGAGACAGGGTTTCTTTGTGTAGTCCTGGTTGTCCTGGAACTCACTCTGCCTCTCACGTGCTGGGATTAAAGGTGTGGGCCACCACTGCCCCGCTGGTTACATGGTTCTTAATTCCTTCACTTTACAGTTGAGAAAAGCAGAGACAGTGGCTCACTCATGTTCATTAACAGAAGGTGTAAAGCTCCAGGTCTTCTTTCCTAAACCAGGAGTCCCCTCAGTGAGCGCCACGCTTAGTCTTGTGTGTACAGTGGCACCAGAGGACTGGGACATGGGGAGACATGAGCTATGGGTGGCATGGTTACCTAGTTTAAATGCTGAGATGTTTCCATTTGCTTTTTCAAACTTAAATGCTGGATACATTGTTTGCAGTCCTGGTTATTTTGTAGGCTAAGGCAAGAGTATCCTTTTAGCCTAGGACCTGAGGGCATGCTGACCCAAACAAAAAACCAAAACAAATTAGAAAAAAGAAAACCGTGAACCCCAAATCTAATCCTTTATAGCAGGGAGTAGATTTGGAACAGCACTGAGGACATCTGGTTTGGTGTTGTCTTTAAGTAGAATCACTTGAAAACAATTCAGGATGCATATGTGTAACTTGGAAGACAGAAATTTATTTTCTTTTTTTAAAGACATGGTCTTACTGTGTAGACCTGGCTGGTCTCACAGAGCTCTATCATCTACTTCCCCAGTGCCAGGATTAAAAGGCCGGGGTCAGCACACCTGGCATAGCATTTCTTTTGTAGGAGAATGTATGGTTAGAATGACTTTCTGTGGGCAGTTTTGAGTTTTGTGGCCTGTCATACTCATACTTGAAGTTAGTTTTCTGTGAACTCTGGGCAGCCTTTTCAGGATCAGAGTGTGTATTGTGAGGTCTTAAAAGAAGAAAAGAAACCACCGATCTCCTCTCCTGGCTTCTCTTTTTCCTCCCTAAATACATGATACATTTTTTAGGTTTCTGGAGTACTTCTTTGCTATATTTAGTGGCCCAGTATCCTCATTTCTGAGGTGCCTTTGGATGAAACCCAAACTGCTCTAGAGCAAATGTTTTAAACATTTTATTTGTTTTTTTTATTTTTATATATATATGTTTTTTTGCCCAGGCCTGTTTTAAACATTTTACAGTAAGATCTTTTCCATTTTGTCACTAATTAGTCTATTTATTTATTTATTTACTTACTTACTTACTTACTTATTATGTGTAAGTACACTGTAGCTGTCTTCAGACACTCCAGAAGAGGGCATCAGATTTCGTTACGGATGGTTGTGAGCCACCATGTGGTTGCTGAGATTTGAACTCAGGACCTTTGGAAGAGCAGTCGGCACTCTTAACCACTGAGCCATCTCACCAGCCCCCTCATTAGTTTTCTTACCTGAATCTTTATAAATATTCATTAAAATACAGATTTTTTTCTGGGTTAGCATCACATACTAAATTCTTTATAGTCACTTGCATGTTACTTTAATTCTGCTTTATAACACTTCTGGTCTTTCTAAGCCCTTGCACTTAACCGGTTACCTTGACCTGGTGAACACCAGTCACACTTAAGTCTGATAATCTGACATGTGTAGGTTGTGGTAGAAGAGGGGAAAGGACTGAGTCTTATTTGGTATTACATTCCAAGAGGATGCATCTAATAATCAGAGTTTCTATGCAACTGAAGGTAGCTGTTTCTTGTTTGCCGCCGCTGCCTCCTCTTTCTCCACTTCCTCCTCCTCTTCCTCCTTTTTTTTTTTTTTTTTTTTTTTTTTTCTGAGACAGGGTTTCTCTGGGTAGCCCTGGATGTCCTGGAACTCACTCTGTAGACCAGGCTGGCCTCAAACTCAGAAATCTGCCTGCCTCTGCCTCCCAAGTGCTGAGACTAAAGGTGTGGGCCACTACTGCCCAGCTGCTTCCATCTTCTTATGACAGTGTCATTTAATATGTTATGTATATCCCTGTCTGGATGGCTTTGAAAACAATTTCTTGGGTATGTTATTCTGAGTAACTAGTTTATATAGTTCTATTATAATTAGTATGAAACAGGCTGAATTTATACCTATTGAGTATATTCACTTTGCTTTTGATTTAATAGGTTTTTGTTGTTTTTGTTTGTTTGTTTCTTGTTTCTTCTGAGACAAAGTCTTCTGTCTGGCTCAGGTGCTGTGTAATCAGGCTGGTTTCAAACTTAGATCTCCCTGCCCTTGCCTCGAGAGTTGGGATTAAAGGCAATGGTTAGTTAGAACAGTTACATTTAGATTGCCTGGGTTGGTTTGTTCGGTTTTAGACAGGTCTCATGTACCTTAACCTTGCTTTGGACTAGCTGTGTAGTGGAAGATAACCTTGAACTCCTAATTTTTTTCCTTCCACCAGCATTAAATAATGCTTGATTATTTACCTTTTTATCTTTTTTTTTTTTTATTTGAGTCAGTGTCTCATGTATTCATGTCCTCTAATTTGCTGTGTGGTTAAGGATAGCCTTGGACTTCTGATCTTCTTGCCTCTGTCTCAAGGGTTAGGAGTACAGACACGTGTGCTGCCATGTCTAAGAATGCAAGTGACACGCTGCCTGGTTAGACACCATCTCAGCAGTTGATTAACTCTGTGGTCTTGGGTAGGTTACTTCACAGTAAGATAGGACTAATATTATGGTTGTGAGGATTAAAGGACGTAATCAATGAAAAGCATTATAGTTACACAGTGACTGGCATTAGGTATCAGGGTTATCTTTTTCTGTTGAAAGACATTTGACAATGTTTAGCTATGTGAACATTGTATTTTTACAATCTTACTAGTATTTAGAATCCCTGTGTAGTTTAATCTAACTATTGTCTAGTGTTATAGTCTGCTGTAATACTTGTAAAACTTTCTTCTTTTGCTGCTATAGAAAAGTAGGTTGCTAGTGATTTCCTTATTGCCCTGAAGAAGCATTCAGCAAAGTATTTTCCTTTTTAATATTTGTTATTGTGTGTGTGTGTTTGTATGTGCACACACATATGTATAAGAATGAAAACATGCAAGCTGGAGCAAACAAGCACAAGTACATTAGACATCCCATATATGGAAGTCAGAGAACTTTGTGGGGTTTCTTGTCTCCTTCTACCTTTGTGTAGGCTCCGAAAATAGATTTCAGCTCATTAGACTTGCAATGCAAGTACTTTTACATGCTGAGCCATCTCGTTGGTCCAACCTTGAAGTATGTTTTCGGGGTTTTGGTGACTCCAGATACACTGTTCGAGTTCTCCTACCTGTCTGATCTCTTCACAGGTTCTTTAAATGTATATATGATTTTTAATTTTTATTTATTTTTTTATTTTATTTTTTTGGTTTTTTCAAGACAGGGTTTCTCTGTGTAGCCCTGGCTGACCTGGAACTCACTTTGTAGACCAGGCTGGCCTCGAACTCAGAAATCCGCCTGCCTCTGCCTCCCAAGTGCTGGGATTAAAGGCGTGTGCCACCACGCCCGGCTGATTTTTAATTTTTAAAAGAGATTTATTTATTATCTACAGTGTTCTGCCTGCATGTATACCTGTAGGCCAGAAGAGGGCAACAGATCCCCATATAGATGGTTGTGAGCCACCATGTGGTTGCTGGGAATTGAAGTCAGGACCTCTGGAAGAGCAGCCAGTGTTCTTAACCTCTGAGCCATCTCTCCAGCTCTCATTTTTAATTTTTAAAATTATAAGTATGTGTATGCATTTGTGCACATGAGTGCAGTTACCTCTGGGGGCCAGAAGAGGGCATCTGATCCCCTGACTGGAGATACAGGCGATTGTGAACTATCTAACTTGGGTGCTGGGAACTGAACTCCAATCCTATAGGAGAGGTAAGTGCTGTTTATTTACCTTTAAGATATCTCTCCAGCCCTTCAAGCTCTTCTGTCTGCCAGTGTAAACTGCAGAGAATACAGATTCTGTTCTTAGGTTGTGTGTACTCAGTGTGTTTTCCTGGCATTGCCATTTACTCTCAGAGTCTTCCTGATAGCTTTTAAAATAGACTTAATAGCTATATTTTTAGCACTGTAGACCTCTAGAACCAAGTCTTTGTACCTTCAGCACTTCAAAATCTATTTTTCAGAATTGTAACCAATATTTCCTTGCTTTCCTAGTTCTTGCACTTAGTCTCCAGGCGTCTTGCTGCTGTATGTTGGCAGTTATATCTCTTCAACTGTGAATGACTTTCCTAGTAGCTGTGTAAGATTAAGTAAGCTGTAGAGTAACCGTAACAAAATTAAGGGATATTCTTACACAAGCTACTTCTCCAAAGATATTTGCTTTCCCCCTTTGACTTTCATTTAACCAGTCTTAAAACATCAGGAATTAGGCTTTTTATGTTGATGACAGTGTTGTGTAAGGAAGAAGACGAGTTAGTTAGGAAAATGCCAAATAAATTATGCATACTACACTATGTACACAGCCTATATTAAAGTAGGAGAGCACAGTGAGCCCCATTTAATATCACTAGCTTAGAAGGTTAACTGATGCCAGTCTTACTGCATCTTTCTTTATACTGGCAACTTCTTTCTTCTGGACCATTGGGAAGTAAATAATGTATGTACTCTCATTTTTTCAGTACTTTTTCAGCATGCATTGCTAAAAAAGTAGGTATTAATTTCTTAAAGATTTATTCATTTTATACGTGTTTTGCTTGCATGTATTTAAGTGTATCTCATACATGCTTGGTGCCTTTAGAGGCAAGAAAAGGCCATTAGATTTCCTGGAACTGGATTTATGTACGGTTGTGAACTACTGTGTGGTTGCTGGGAGTCAAACCTAGGTCCTCTGCAAGAGCAACGTGCTCTTAACTACTGAACAGCTTCTCCAGCCCTAGAAATATTATTACTAGATAGACGAGGGCCCTCCTTTTAATCCTAGTGGATCTCTGAGTTCCAGGTCAGCCTGGTCTACATTGCAAGTTCCAGGATAGTCATTCCTAATTAGTGTAGTCATTATTCCACATAAAAATATTAGCAAGTTAGTTAATAGTGCTAGGAAATGAACCCAGGGCCTTGTGGATGCTAACAAGTTCTCTGCCACTGAGCTATACCTTAGCTGGGCAGTTAATTGTTAATAAGAATGGCTGATTTGGACAGATGGGAGAATTGAGAGCTTTTCTCTAACAGGCACTCTGCTGTCTTCCCAGAGTTTGCTGTACAGCTTTAAATGAAGTGATAATAGGAAAGCTAAACTTGAACCATAGGAAGTTGACCTTTTAGTTAAATGCATGTTATTAATGTGTTTAATGAGATGCATTACAAACTGCAGTGAGCACCATGTTTCATTACAGGTCTAAAATGCAATATCATTAAAGACCTTTAATAGAAACAATGGTTGACATTTTGATATTTCCCATAAGCAAAACACCCAGGAACACAGTATAATGTACATAAATGTAGAAGAAGTTCAATTTTTTTTCCCTTGGTTAAGAGTTTAAAAACAAATTCTACTGTGAGTAATGTGTGTTTTCCTTGCTCCCTTCATTTTCTTGTTTCTGATTTATATTCACCTCATTCTTCTATGGCCCTTTTCCTAAGACCCTCAATAATTTTGACTTGATTAGATTTATTGTTGTTTTATTTTGTATTTGAGACAGGGTTTCACTCTGTAGCCCTGTCTGTCCTGCAACTTTCTGTATAGACCAGTCTGGCCTTGAACTAAAAAAAGATAGCACCTGCCTCCTGGGTGCAGGAGTTAAAGGCATGAATCACCACATCCTGCTGAATAGAGTAGCAGTTTGTTTAAGTTAAATATCTTTTTTAAATTTTATTTTTATTAGATAGATTTATGTCTGTGAGTATGCAGGTGCCCGCCGAGTCAGAAGAGGATATTGGATCTACTGGAACTAGAGTTACAGATGGTTGTGAGCCATGATATGAGTGCTAGAAACTGAACCCTGGTTCTCTGAAAGAGAAACAAGTGTTCTTATGATGAACCAGCCTCATAGACTAACACGCTTAGTACTAATTTGACCTTGGCACTAAGAGAACAGCATTTTCTTGGGGCTGGGCAGATGGCTCAGGCAGGTACAGGTGCTTGCTTGCCACCTCACTTTACAACCTGAGGTCAGTCCCTAGAGCTGGAGAGTGGAGAGAACTGACTCCCACGAGTTGTCCTTTGACTTTATCTGTATGCTGTAGCATACATGTACCACCTCAGCAATAAATGTTAACAATTTTTAATTAAAATATGAAGTTTTCAAATTTGAATAAATCTTGGAAAGTAATGGAATTGTATTAAACAATATTATTTTTTAGAGTTTTGTTTATCATTATTATAATTATTTTTGTTTTGTTTTGTTTTTCGAGACAGGGTTTCTCTGTGTAGCCCTGGCTGTCCTGGAACTAACTCTGTAGACCAGGCTGGCCTTGAACTCAGAAACCCACCTGCCTCTGCCTCCCGAGTGCTGGGATTAAAGGCGTGCGCCACCATGCCCGGCTTTTGTTTATTATATTTTATTTTTAGGTTTTCAAGACAGAGTTTCTTTGGGTTGTTCTGACTGTCCTGAAAGATCAGGCTATCTTGTAGACCACACTGGCCTGGAACTCAAAGAACTGCCTAAGTCTGCTACCTGAATGCAACATTAAAGGCATGTGCCACCACCACCTAGTGAGTTTTGTTTATTTTTAAGTAGACTGTGGATTCAAATAGTTCAAAAGATGGTAAGGAAAGCTGGCATGGTGGTGCCCACTTTTAATCCAGTACTCAAGAGGTAGAGGCACGCAGATATATGAATTTCAGGCTAGCCTGGTCTACAGATCAAGTTCCAGGACAGCCAGGGTTGTCCCTAAAAAAACAACAACAACCAAACTGAAACCAATAGGGACTATACTCTGAAAGTCTGTACCATTTGATTTCTTGTTCTTTAAGCAGTCGGTATTGTCAATTACACGGACCCTTCTCCCTTCTTCTTTTCTCATTTTTAAATTTAATGATAAAATGTAATAGAATGGATATGAAATTTTATATTTCAGACAAAACCTTGAAATGACTAATATCAGACTGATTGATAGTTTTATGGAAATATTTGTCTGTCATATAAACTTGACATTGAGTGCAAAGGCTTCTCTCTGAGTATTGTTATTATTTTATGAAACAGACGCTCATCTCTCTAATTGGCCTCAAACTCATTGTCTCAGTGTAGCCAAGGCTAGCTTTGAATTCCTGATCCTCTTTCTGCTTCCCAAATTCTGAGATTATAGGTGTGTGCCACTAAAGTTCAGTTGACTCCTGTATATTTTTACCCCCTCTCTCCTTTCTTCTCTCCATTCTCTGTGTTTGTGTGATGTGTGTGTGTCTGCTCCAGGTCTTTACATAGGTGTTAGGGATCCACACTCCAATCCTCATGCACTATACGCACTTTAGTCACTGAGTCACTTTCTTTGTTTTGTTTTTCTTTAGACAGAGTTGCTATGTAGCCCTGGCTGGTCGGAATTACTGTACAGAGCAGGCTGGTCTCGAACTATTAGTGATCCTCTAGCTTCTGCCTTCAAAGTGCTAGCATAACCAGTATGTACCACCATGTCCAGCTTTGTCTCTACCATTGTGTAAAGTGTATAAAGGGACAAGACCAAGGATGAAGAATGAGGGCATTTATAATGGCAGATACTTTTCTCTTAACCATTTGGTGCAGTTATTATACCCATCACATTGTGTGTATATGGCAAGCCCTCTATCACTAACTACATTTCCAGCTCTCCTCTTCCTCTACTTCTTTCTCTTTTATTTATATATTTTATGTACATTTTGCTTCCATGTATGTCTGTCTGCACACAGAAAAGAGCATCAGATTCCATGGGACTATAGTGAGTCAACATATGGGTACTGGGAATTGAACTCAGGTCCTCTGGAAGACAGGCTCTTAACCTCTGAGCCATTGTTCTAGCCCCTCCAGTGTTTGTT
Source organism: Mus musculus (assembly GCF_000001635.26). Taxonomy (NCBI): domain Eukaryota; kingdom Metazoa; phylum Chordata; class Mammalia; order Rodentia; family Muridae; genus Mus; species Mus musculus. The sequence continues at coordinate 84,500,315 of NC_000077.6, read as the reverse complement.
TGTTCTCTCTATCCCTATACCCTCACCTCTCCCATTTTCCCCTCCCCTCCTCCCTCTGAGACCTCTTCCTTTCTCTAGGGTTTCTCTATGCAGCCCTGGCTGTCCTAGAACTTACCAGGCTGGCCTGAAACTCAAAGATCTGCCTGCCTCTGCCTCAGATAAAAGGCACACACCATGACCTCCTAGCTCTAGCTCTCTTTCTTTCCTTCCTTTTTTTTCTTTTTCTTTCCTTCCTTTCTTCATCCTCTCCTCTCCTCTCCTCTCCTCTCCTCTCCTCTCCTCTCCTCTCCTCTCCTCTCCTCTCTTCTCTTCTTTTTTCCCTTTGGTGTTTTGAGACAGGGTTTCTCTGTAAATCCCTGGCTGTCCTGGAACTTGCTCTGTACACCAGATCCCAAGATCCCATCTTAATAGGAGATGGGCAGGTAACTGTGCAGATGGCCTCATCAAACACTTTGGAGGCTTTGTTTTATAAGAGTGGAACGTTCCAGATATTTTACAGCACCTGTCTTCTCCATAGCTGGTTAGGTTAGGTTGAGTCAGGTTTTGCCCCAGTTCCTTGTCTTTCTCACCCTAAGACCAAGCTTTATTCCTAGTAAAGGGGTATTGCAAGAGTGGTGTTGGTACTTCTGGATAGCACTTTACATACACATTTTCTTTCTTTTTCTTCTGAGACAGAATTTCTCTGTGTAGCCTTGACTGTACTGGACCTTGCTCTGTAGCTGGCCTATAATTCAGAGATCCACCTGCCTCTGCCTCCCAAGTGCTGGGATTAATGGTGTAAGCCACCACCTCGAAGTGGAGTTTATATTCTTCTGTCAGGCTTTAACTCAGCATGATTGTTTTGAGATTGGTCTATATTTTTTCTTTTAAAATATTTACTTATTTGTTCATTACTGTGTACATTTCTTCATGATGTATAGGAATGAGGTAGGGTTGCATGTGTCAGAACACCTATAGAGGTCAGTTCTCTCCTTCCTTTTTATATGTGATTGAGCTCAATTTACCAGGCTTGTGTGGCAAGCTCACTGATCTGTCTCACCCATATTTTTCATCAGATAAGTTTTCAGTGTCCTTGACTGTTAAGCAGTATTCACTAAATTGCTTGTAGTTTGGGACTTTTACAGATCTGCCATAAACATATATGTATTGTGTAGGCTCAGATTTTTATTTCTATTTATAACTGAAAATGGAATGGCTAGGTTACATGTTAAATGTGTTAAATGCTGTTTATCAAAGCAGTCACATTCTTTTAGAACCTAGTAGAGGGTCCATCTTCCAGAATCACTTGGTTTGGCCACTGTGTGAAGTGTGAATTTCTAGATATTCTATAATTGTGCTGTTCAACTTTTCCTTGGTGGGTTACTTTAAAAATTTTAAGAAGTAGGCTATAAGAGTTCAGAAATGACTTTTTAAAAGACACAAGCCTTTACAGTGACAAAAGAATACTCTGTAGGAGCTGGAGAGGTGGCTAAGTGGTTAGAAGCATTGGCTGCTCTTCCAGAAGACCCAGGTTTGAATCCCAGCACCCATATGGTAGCTAACAACCATCTGTAACTCCAGTTCCAGGGGATCTGATGCCCTCTTCTGGCCTCCGAGGACATATACATACATGTGGGCAAAACACTCCTATACATAAAAATAAAAATTAAAAAATTCATGAAAGACAAGAGTATAGTCTTTAATAAACAAAAAATGAGCATATGTCTCATGCCTTATATTAAAATCAATCCAGGGAGCTGGTGAGATGGCTCAGTGGTTAAGAGTGCTGACTGCTCTTCCGAAGGTCCTGAGTTCAAATCCCAGCAACCACATGGTGGCTCACAGCCATCCGTAATCTGATGCCCTCTTCTGGAGTGTCTGAAGACAGCTACAGTGTACTTACATATAATAAATAAATAAATAAATAAATAAATCTTAAAAAAAAATCAATCCAAACTAGTTTATAGTAACTTACACGTAAAACATAAAACTGTAAAGTGTTTTCAAGACCACAATCTTCATGACCTTGGGTTAAGCAGTGATTTCTTAGATACCATAACAAAATCAATCTATGGGACAAGAGAGATGGCTCAGTGGTTAAGGGCTCACTGAATGCCCTTCCAGAGGATTTAGGTTCAGTTCCTAGAATCTACATGTAGGTTTACCCCGTTGTAATTCCTGTCCCAGGGTATCTAGTGCCCCTTTCTGGCCTTTGCTGGAGTTGCATGCATGTGGTACACAGACGTACATGCAGGTAAAACACTAAAACCCACAACATAAAGTCTAAATAAAAGTAAATAATTAAGAAAAAAAAAGTACAGCCCATAAAAGAGGAAATTAATGATTGTGCTGTCTGAATAAGAGCCTTGTGTTCTGTGTTAACAGACTGAAAAAGCAAGGTACGGATAGAAGGAAACACTTGTAAATCATTTTCCGGATAAAAACATGCCTTTAGAATATGTAAAGGTTCTCAAAACACAACACTGAAATTATTCATTTAAAACATGCATAAGTGCAATTTGGCTCAGAGGGTAAAGATGTTTGTCACCAACACTGAAGGCATACATTCAGTTCCCTGGGACCCAGTGGTAGAAAGAGATGATCCACTCCTGAAAGTTTTCCTCTGACCTTCACACATGCATGTG